>NW_026125281.1:23782500-24185000 GCF_943737965.1 Phodopus roborovskii | reverse complement strand
ATCTTCAGTCATACTTCCATTTGTCGGAGCTCGGTGGGTCTCTGCTTGGATTTTTAGAGGTGCAGAGTCTCAGTGGCTTTTAACAGACCCAAGAGTATCCAGAAGTTTTCCGGTCTTCACCACATTATGGATAGACCAGTCCTGGGATTCACAGATATGCCAACAAAAGCATCCCTGGGAACTGATTTATCTTTAAGTGCTTGCTCTTCTGAGGACACATTCTGTATACTCAAGGTTCTAATTTAACAGTCTACAATGCACTTCTGAAACTCCTTGGTGGAAGGGTATCAAAATCTGAGTTTTTATTACAGGATGATTGCCTTCTTCAAAAAGTGCATATGGTTTTGACATAGGCAACTATATTTCGCAGGCCTTAAGGATGTTCTGTGTTCTTTTAATATTTTATTATTTTTATTAATATTAGTTTTAGTTATGTGCTAGCCTGTATGTGTGTGGGTGTGTTTACATTAGTACAGGTATCCACGGAGGCTGGAGGCATTGTGTTCCCTCTGAAGCTGTGGTAACAGGGAGTTGTGAGCCACCAAATAGGGTGCTGGTCTGCAAGAGAAGTATGTGCTCTTAACCATGAGTCATCTCTTCAATATTTCATTAGGGCGTGGTATGTATTCATTTATACAAAGAGCTGTGATTCATAAAGACAATTTAAAGTGTATTGTGTGTGTGATCATACTCAGTCCTTATTTTCTCCTCTATCCAGTTCTCTTCCCTTCCCATTTACATTTGGCTTGCATGATATATATATGTGTGTGTGTGTGTGTGTGTGTGTGTGTGTACATAAAAACGACAAAATATGTGTTATTCATCTTTCCAAGTCACCTTATCTCACATTATATGAGGTCTCTAGTTGCATCCATTTTCCAATATATAACACAATTTCTTTCTTTATAGAGGAATAAAACTCTGTTGTAGGAAAAAAAACCTTTAAATTTGAAAAGCAGTCTTGAAATTCACACAGAAATATAAGCAACCCAATAACAAAAGTCTTCCCCCCCTCCTCCCCGAGCAAGAACAATGCTGCCACTATCACCTGACTTCAAATTGTCATATTCAAATCCACTTTATCTATTCTCAGTCAATGTAGTCCTTGAAATCTTAATTAAAACATTAAACCAACAGAAAAAGTTAAATGCAGAGAAAAGGAAACAAAAAATGGATAAGTCATGCTATGCATATATGCAGATATCTAATGATATTATCTTAACTATAAGAGAACCTAGAGTCCAAGACTAACAATGAGGATAGTGAAGAAGCATTTTCATCAACAATATCTTGAAAAAAAAAAGCCAGGAATAAATATAACCAAATAAGTGAAAAATCCCTACAAATGACCAGTTTTAAATACTAAAGAAACTGGTGGACACAATAGGCTGCCACAGATTGGCAGAATAGTGCACAAAGGATAAATTACCAATATTATCTATAGATCAAATGCTTGGTGTCATGTCAGCTTGACACCAAATAAAGTTATCTGAGAAAAGAGAATGACAATTAAGAACATGCTTCCATTAGACTGCCCTACAGGCAAGTCTGTGGATAACTTCCCTGAATGATTTATCACAGTATCCTAGATAATGTGGATGGTACCACCTCCAGACAGGTGATTCCCAAGACATATAAGAAAGCAAGCTGAGGAAGCCATGGAGAGCAAGCCAGTAAGAGGTGTTCCTCCTCTGCCTTGAGTTCCAGCTCTGAATTTCCTTTATAATAGACTGTAAACTGTAAACTGAAATAAACTTGGGAACTTTCTTCCCAAGTTGCTTTTTAGCATTTTTTTTATCACAGCAAACTGATATATCATCAAAATTCTAAGCACATCCTTCACAGAAATATGAAAACTCAGTCTTAAAATTGACACAGAAGCATGAACAACCCAAAAACCAAAGCACTCTGAGCAAGAACAGTGCTAAAGCCTGATTTTGAAATATAATGCAGAGCCACAGTAACATAAACAACATGGTATTGGCAGAAAACAGACACGTAGATCAATAGCCAGCCAGAGCCACCTGCTTTTTGAAAATAATAGAAAACAACATGTATTGAAGAACAAACAGTCCCTTCAACAAATGGCACTGAGAAAATTGTGCATCCATGCTGTGCAATTCCTATTACTCTTCTTATTTCTTTTGAAACTCTGACTTGAGTCTAGCTGTCACAATCATAACACAGCATCATCCTGTGACCTTCTAGCACAGTGACAAGTTGGGTTTCTCAATCCTTCCACTCAAGGAAGTCCTAGATCTGAGGAGGCAGCACAGTACTTTCAACCAATCTCTCCTTCTGATGACATAGATACAAATGGCGTCTGCCCACCCTCCTTCAACTACTTTCAAATATTCAAAAATTAAAAAATGGCAATGTGGGTTGCTTTGAATAATAGTCCCAACTGGGTGGTTTTGCTTTACCACATCACATGGCAGACCGTCTCTCAGAGGTAGCAGTCCCAACCTTTGCAGGGTGAGGCAATGAGGCAATGATGGTGTGTGCCAGCCTGTGCTACCGATTGTCATGAGCTGTCAAAGGCCCATGTTTCTTTTCATAGCAGTGTCCCACTGGCAAGTGAAATCATATTTTCCATGTTTATGCCAGCCTGCTGCTGGAATGTTAGTACTCACCAGCACATGCGTGTCAAATAATCCCACATGGATATACACACATCTGTGTTAGAATCTAGACTCATGGCTATAGAAGGAATTCATGGCTCTAAAACTATATAATCCAGAAAGCTATCTTACAGTCCACCCCAGGGTATCTTATAACCCATACCTTAGGATATCCTACAACCCACACCCCAGGCTACCCTATAACCCACACCCCAGGCTATCCTATAACACACACTCCAGGCTATCCTATAACCACACTCCAGGCTACTCTACAACCCACACCCCAGGCTATCCTATAACTCACACCCCAGGCTATTCTACAACCACACCCCAGGCTATTCTACAACCACACCCCAGGCTATCCTATAACCACACTCCAGGCTATCCTATAACCCATACTCCAGGATATCCTATAACCCACACCCCAGGCTATCCTATAACCCACACCCTGGGCTATCCTATAACTCACACCCCAGGCTATTCTACAACCACACCCCAGGCTATCCTATAACCCACACTCCAGGATATCCTATAACCCACACCCCAGGCTATCCTATAACCCATACCCTGGGCTATCCTATAACTCACATCCCAGGCTATTCTACAACCACACCCCAGGCTATCCTACAACCACACCCCAGGCTATCCTATAACCCACACTCCAGGATATCCTATAACCCACACCCCAGGCTATACTATAACCCACACCCTGGGCTAGCCTATAACCCACACTCCAGGCTATCCTATTACACACACTCCAGGCTATCCTATAACCCACACCCCAGGCTCTTGTTATTCCTTCATCCACTGACAGATGTTTAGTGAGAACACACCATTCACAAATGCCTACATTTATCCTGTGATTGTTGAGTTTTCCATTGTCAACCTCAATCTCTTTCCAATACCAGCACACAAAGGACAGAGGGATTTGTTTTCAAATGACCTTGGCAGAAATTGATGTAGTAATTAACTTTTCTGCAAGAATCCCCCACTGTTTCACAGTTTACTAACTTCTGTGCACTGGAATGAGAGACCTGCCAAGTGCAGCATTCTTCTTGAGAAAAAAAAAAAAGTGAATTCTAGCTAAGGGTGGGGGGGGGGGAGAAACCCTCTACACAATCATATCCTGCTTTACTTGCCAAAACTATTAAGTCTTTTGATTGAGACATCAATTTTACTTTTAAAAAACTCTGAAACAGTAAGTTGTTCTCTTCTCCAAATCTGTGTTGAACCTATGTTTGCCATCCATGTTCTACCACAGGTAGTATATTTCTAAAATGCTTTCCCAAATTGCATTGTGACCTTTCTCTATTGAGCTATCCGCACGCTACACTACCTGTTAGCTGACATCTGCTTGCTGCTCTTTTCTGCAGCTGCCTTTGCTGTAACATTGAGTTAAATGTGACAAGTTATTATCGTGCTTGCTATTCACTGCCATTTGCAATTGTCATCTTTTAAGACATGCTGTCTCCCTAGATCTCTCTTGAATATTTCTGTGACATGAAAAGAAATGACTGCGAAATAAAAATGGCTCAAGTGTTATGGCTGGTTGTAGCTTAAAGTGAAACATCTGGGCTCATTCAAATCACCTTCCTTCTCAAATGACTTGGTTAACCATGACTGAAAGGCAAGAGGTTCGACCAGGTGGCTTTCCCCAGGAGATCCTGGGGCAGGAGTTTTCCTCCACTGGGCATTGTGTTTCTGAACTCCTTACGGGCTTTAGGATGATATGGCCAAAATTTGTGTCGTTCCCATCTTGCCTGGAAAAAGACAGAAAAAGATATTTGGAACTTCTGTTAGCAGGGTGTGCAGAGGCAGCCCACCCAGGGCCAGAGGAACACGTTGGGAATGTAGAGAATGCATCAGAGGACCTGGCCACCATCTTTGAAATTGAGCAAGGGAACCGGCTCTTGTACTGGCCGAACTAAGGTTGTGAGAGTTAGAGATCACTCCTGCAGTGAGACGGTTCCTACAGAACTCAGCTCACAGAAAACCTCCTTGGAGAGACTTTCTCTGCCACCAAACAAAACCAGATCTCCTTCCCTCCATGCTCTTGCTCATGCCATCCAGCCATCATCTCCAAATAATGCTGGGACATGGAGATTTTTCTTGAGATTTATTATTGGTATTAAACTCCTTCATGACAATAACAGCCTGTTCCCTCCTTCGTTTTAGTTTCTAAGTTAATTTAAAGAACAAGGATAGCTTTGGTATGGAGCCCAGTGCAAAGTGAAAATATGAGCCGTAGGCACAAACACATACAACATCCTTTACTGAATAGTTTCTCTAAGATGCCGAGTTCTTCGTGTGCTATCTATTGTCATTCTGAACTTTCACACTAAAACTTTAAATAGATATTAAGGAGTTAACTCTTGTTAATATAGTTTGAAAAACCTAGTATGTATGAGTAGCAGGTGTCCTTCCACTAAGGTACCTCCAAGCTCCTACTCTTTATTTTTACATTCTAAGACACCAGCTTTCCTGACACATATAAGAGCATTCACACTGCATTCAAAACTTCAAAATCACATAATCCATAGTTTGTTGTTTATATCCACACATGCATTTCATTCTTAGCATCACCATGGAAAATGTTGCATGAAGCTAACAGTTTGGGTTCCACTTCAGTCTACCAACACTCCCTTCAGCTTGTTAACATTGAAATACTTAAAGGGAAGAGGAAACTATGCATTGCTCTACAGTTCTCTTTCCTTTTCTGAATTGATTTCTTTGGGGGAAAGGGACTTTAAGTGATTTACTGATAAGAGGAAATGCAATAAAAAAGAAAGCGTATGAAAAGTTCCCTTTGTTTTTGTCCTTGATCTGATCAAAAGGGATAATTTTATTGTTGAAGTCTGAGATCATAGACCTGGCTCTAGGGAAACTCAGAAAGACAGATCCAGCCCCTCGCCTTCAAACAAATGTGGTAGACATGCAAGCAGATTACTACGGTGTGACCATGCTGGGAAGAGCAGCATGCTAGACCCTCAGTTCTTTATTTCTGTAATGAAATGCCAAGACTTCACAGAAGAAGAGCAAAGGCTCTGGCAAAGGAGCCACAGTATTTATTATATGGAGGAAAGTTTCAGTTCACATCATGAGATGTTTGCCTGTAAGTCTTGATGTTCCTGGAATCTGAGAGAAACTGAGGAGAAAATCATCAAAGGAAGAACAGGTGAGAGATTGAAGTCATTAAAGACAGGGCAAGCGCATCCTCAGACTCTAGAAGCCAGAAACTCTCCTAGTCCTCGCCTTTCTCAGTCCTGGCCCCGCCATTGCTTTACCCTTGCTTTGAGTATCACTGATTGCCCATGGCTTGTGGATCACCACATTTGTGCACATGGAACAGCATGAACATGCTATGTGTGAATGGAATACGCTTATTTATTACATTATTGCACTGGACTCGGTTACAAAGGACAGAATGAACGAAAGTATTTATAGGTGCAAGATGAGAGCAGCGCATCAGACCAAGTGTGGGCCACTTGGCTGCTCAGGCCTTTGCTGAGGAAGCCAGCACGTGTCCAAGTTCAAGTAACAGAACCCACAGAGAGAGCAGGGAACAAGTGCATATCTTCGTATCAAATGGAGAATAAGTGAACAGTTTAGAGTTGTCTGTCAATGAACTAGGCTGCAAAAATAACTTTTGTCATAACCCAGCAAGAGAGGGAAAAGGAATGTTGGCACAGCCTTTGCTCCATATCATCTATTAGAATCTCTCCTCCTATAGTCAATGAAACTTATACCTCCTTATAATTCTCTGTGGCTTCAGAGAGCATCAGAATCTTGCAGCTGCTGGAAAAAAAGTTTGTGTCCTGAACCATCCATGGTGCTCTCCATTCTAGCTCTCCATACTAGCCACAAAATGCTCTTAATATGCCATGATTTTTCACACCATGGTAATTTTGCTCAGCAGAGCTTTTCTGGGACTGTCTGCATGCTATTTTATAATACACCAACTCCTTTTGCTTCTTTAAGAGCAGCCATCAGCTCCTACTTAAGGTGATCGCTCAGATGTCATCATATTGAAAAAAGTTGACATTTATTGCTTTGAAATCCACACGAGGACTGGGTGAATCCATGTCCTCTTTTGTACTTTTCACTTAATACTTGGCCCTTGGCATGAGAGTTCGTTGTTGACTTACTAAATTTCCATATGTGGTTAGACTTGGGGAATGTTGTGCCAGGATTTAGAATACCTCTGTTACAAGTTAACCTCCACAATCTGTCCCTACTCCTTTGTTCAAAAGTTCTTCTTCAAGGAAACTGTCTTTACGACTGTCTTATTCAAGACAATAGCAGTAGAAAGGGTATGAACAATAAAGAAAAAAGATATTAAAATGGGCTTGGAAGTAAGCCACCCTAGGGATCATCTGGGTTCAGCTGTGCCTAGAGTACTTTGGGAACAAGCTATTTATGAAGTTACAGACAACAGGTTACTGCCTACGACACCCACATTCATTCTTGAAAAATATGACTCAGTAAAGCTGTGCACATGTACGGAAGCAGGACTCTGAGGGGGAGAAATCTCCATCTATTGCAGACCTCATTCATAGAGGCCTGAAGACAGTCCTCGGAACAGACTGAACTGTCTGCTCTGCATTCTCCAGGGAAATCATCTGAGGTGTTTAATATGTTCACCAAACATGGTGGTCTACTGACCATGACGTGAGGTTTTGAAGGGACCTCTCCCCGTGGAGCATTGTTTATTGTTTACTTCTCATCTCAAGTGAGGATTGCTATAGAAATGAATGCTGCTTCCATGGAGGACGCAGATTTCTTTTCAAAGAGTCTCTGAAATACACCAGATAATGCCCTCATGAATGAATGATTTATGTTTTAGAATACATTTCCTTTATTTTCAAGACTCGGCCGTGAGTGAAGCATAATAGATTTTGTGAGGACTACGAAGACTCAAGTACAAGAGACAAGATGAAAATCTACAGGAAATAGAAGCCCTGGCATTTCCTTCTTATTTCCTCTCCTTGTTTTTTCACTGTTTACCCATGAAGTGATTTCTACTAAACAAGAGGGAGAATTGGTCCTCCATGCTCCAGTTCAGTGTGAGCATCCAGACTCCAAGCCAGCTTAGCAACCGGGTCATTGTCAGTAGCCCTAGCCATGTAGTTCCCATCGTACTACTCTGTTTCTGACTATAAGGTTTTGTGTCAAGTGATAATCAAGCCTCTTATTGTTCTCCCCAAACCTGATCAACAGAAGTCATGTGGAACCTGCTAACTAGGTGCACAACGTGTGTACCCTAGAGGGTGACCATCCTTCACAACACCTTGAAAACATGTTTTAATTTCATTGCTTTATAATCTGGGAAGGGGAAAAAAATAAAAGGAAATCCTTGGCTGAAGGCAAGAATACTTTTCGGAAGGGAAACTTTTCCCAGGGTGCACTGTGCAGACAAAACTTACAGCATCCCTTCTGGAAATGTGTCTGGAACCAACTTCCAAGATGATTAATAGAGCAAGTATTTCTCACAAGGGTCTGACCTTTGAGAGTGCAGGCAGACAAAAGGCACAAATAGCCAGAGATGGATAAAGAGAGCAGCCTCACAGGATACCGGAGCCCACATTCTGACCTCTCATCAGGACACAGGGAGTATACTACCCCATCCCTCGGGGAAAGCTGCCAAGAACCAGGAGACCTCTGAAAAGCTTCTTGTCACTGCAAACTCTTCGCTTGAGGAAGATTTCCTCTCAAGTGATGGAAATAATTCTTGGTAACTGAAGAAGCAAAGATGATTTTAAAAAGTTAACCAGAGGATTCTTTCACCGAGCCATGGGCTTCAAGTTTAGAAACAAATTCTTAAATGTAATGTTTTTCACTGGAGAAGAAGGTAAATATCGAAGCCAGTGTTGTAAGAAGGGTCTGCCTTTAAATTGTTAAAGCAGATGAATATGTAAGCATTCCTATCCCCATTTCAAAGGCAGGTAGTTGGAACACGATGTGTTTGGTTAGGTCACACAGATAGGAAACACTGGTAACGCTAAGATTCAGTTCTAACAAGTGTCATTGCAAACTTATTCCCGTTCCACTATCTCAATGTGTCCAACACTGAGAGAAGAAGAATTAAAGAGGTGTTGTTGGTAATTATATACCTTACAGAAGCATACTTCTGGATTCACCATTCTGGTATGGTGAAGGCTCTGCTAAATTGCAAAGCCCGGGTAGTGATGAATTTCCTTGTACCAAGTGCTTTATAGCCAGCTTCCATTCTTAGCTGTTGGTAGATGATACTTTCCATATTTGTTTTGTTATTGGCTAAGTATTCAGCACCATGCTGGATAATGGGTATAAAGTGGTTGGTTGTCTCAGCTTTGGGGTCCTAAAACTGAGGCTCTGACTAAATGTGGTCTATTTGGAAAGTAACTTCAGAGAGATGCAAAGGGTTAGAAAAAGCAGACCAAGGAAGGGGAGACAGGGAAGCTGATGTGAGAAGAGACAGAACAGCTGCTCACACTTTGTAGCTGATGCTCAGTTGTGTAGGCATCTTTGATAGATTATATAACACACTGACTTTCGGGCTGTTTAAATCAGGCAGGTTCCCCAACTAAGAGAAAGGGAGGCGTCCAGGCCCAAAGCAGAGATGTGCAGTATAGGCTTTGGGTGATTATTGCAGATGGAGAGCAGTAAGATGCCTTGTGGATCTTGGCTAAAGTTATGGCATAAGGCTGAGGAGTTGTGATACAATGAGCAGATCTCTGATATAAAACCTTAAATGTGTAGTCTCAAGGAAAAATCAGTAATTAGAGAGATACTTATTGAATGTTTCATTGGGCTTAATAATTCAGATTTTGAGAGACCACGAAGGAAAAAAGGCAGATGCCAGGAAAGAGGCAGACAGACAAGCTCACCTTAAATTGTAATGGGGGTGAGGGAGGCTTCTCCAGGAGGCTAAATTTAGTCTGAGATTCCCAGCATAAGAAGGGGATGACCAGGGGAGAAAGAAAAGTATGCGAGGATCTGCTAAGAGGATGTCTTTGAAGGACGGAGTCAGAAAGAAGCCTAACATGACCTACTAGTGTGAGAATGAGAGGCAGTGAGGGGGTGGAGAGAAGAGGGGAGATCCCTGGAGAGGCAGTCAGCTGCTTCTGAAGTTCACTGTGGCAGGAGATGAAAAGCCAGTAACGGTGCTTTAATAGTTTGAGAGCTCTCTCTCCCTCTCTCTCTTTCTGTCTCTCTCTGTCTGTCTGTCTCTCCTCTCTCTCTCTTCCTCTCTCCCTCTCTGTCTCTCTCTCTCATACTGAACAATAGAAGGGGCAAGCTCGTCTGACGCTAGCGCTAGGCTGAGGAAGGGATTAATATTGCTCACTTAGACTAGGGTATGCCACTGAGGGAAGAGAAAACTGGGCAGGTTATAGAATCATTTTTACCTCTTATAAATGGAGTTCTTAATTGGTCTAAGTAATAGAAACCTGGAGTCAGATATAGTGGGAAATACTGAGAGATCAAAATAAATAAATAACTAATAAAAAAGGAGCAAGTTGCAACCACACCTTAGCATCTCAGCAGACAGGAGAGTGAGTTTGTGTTTCTCCATGCTTATATCCTGTTTCCCCAGCTACCTCACTTCTTGTCTGTCTCTACAGCCTCCAGATCTCTATGGTTAGGCAGTGGCAAGCTCCATTCTCCGACCTTCAGACAGGCTTTATTTGTACAAGCAAGGAATCAACACAAACTCCAAAGAGTGTGGTGGTAGATACACTATTAGGCCAATGATGAAGGAAATTAAGATGAATCCCAATTTATCCATTCACTTAGCAAATATATATTAAGTATTCAATATACACATCAGTCAGCTGGGAAAATGTAGGAATGTAAATATTGATAAAATCTGCCCTGACCCTTGAGTATCTCACTATCTGGTGGGGGAAGACAGAGAAGTAAACAAATGATTCTGGTAGATCCATGAGAGTTGTGTGTTCTTATGTCATTAAAAACTAACACAATCATATTATTTCCACCTGTCTGGATGACCAGAAGTATATTGTACTGGAAGATTATGTCCCCATCACCCCAAATTCCCTGGAGGAATCAACTGCAAGTGTCCTTTTCTTCTTCACTGGTTAGTATGGTTAGTAATTTTTATCTCACAACTGTCTAGATATACAGGCCCTAGGTCCCTAGGAGTGGTCCCTCATAGAAATAGCAGCACTAAGTGCATCAGAATCAGTCAGTTGTAAAGCAGTGCCTCTGAGTGTGATTCTATGTCCTGATGTTAGAAGAGAGAGCTAATGCAAAAATACTGTCCTCTGACCTCTATGTGAGTGCCCCCACACACACCCCACAGGGCAGGGAGAGAAACAGAGACAGGCAGGAAGAGACAGAGAGATCAATCAAGTAAGCGTTCTTGGCATAAAGCACTGGTTCCTCTTTTGTGTTTTGTTGAAATCCAAGGCCTTGGATCCCACCACCAGTACCGACTCTGGTGGTGTTCTCACCATTAATTACTGTAGTCTTCTCAGTGCTGATGTGAGGATGGCCTTGGTAATGTCAAGGGACTTCCCTGGAGCTAGCTGGATCTTATTCTCTATGCCTCTGACCACTTAATTGTAGGTCACTCCATCTGCTGTAGAACATACACTTGGCATTGCCATGAAGTATCACCTAGCACCTCCCAGGGCAGGGGCTCCAGATTAAATTCAGAAAGAGTAAGACAAATACTGCTCAGGACCCATAAGGCCAGAGAAACACTGCAATATGTAGACTTCCGGGGACTAGAAGCCTCAGGGTTTCTACCCTCTCTCGTCCTGCCTCGGAGGCCGGAGGACACCGTGTCTGACTTTCCCTCTGAGAAGATTAACATTGTGCTGAGTTGGTGATGGTGGCAACACTAAGGAAGCGAATGTGTACTTTAGAGGCGGACTTTTCCTTCTGAGTTATCACCACAGCTGCCTTCCATTCAACTTCCAAAACTTAGTGATTCTGCTTCTTGTCCTCCAGATAGTTTAAAATTTTTAATGACAACCCAAGTTGATAAAAGCCTGAAATTAGTTTTTCTTTTGAATTCAAGGAAGGCACTTTCGTTAGTTTTTAAATGTATATTTTACAGGTGGGCTGGCATATTGACTTGATGCTATGTTGAAAGACAAGATATGAGTTGCACTGCCAGTGCCAATGTTTAGTGTAGCTCATGTCCCTGCCAGAAGGTCTAACTGAACTCAGTGGGTCACCTCCAAAAGGAAGCTGTGCCAGTGGTGGGCTAGTAGGGACTTGTTGGGAAGAAGCAAGATTTTAGTGGAAGAGAGAGGGGATGAAACGAAGGTATGAAACTGTCAGAGGGTAAGTTTTTTTTTTTTTTTTTTTTTTTTAAAAGAAAGAAAAGCAAAGAAATGGGGGAAAGCAGAGAGAAGTTACAGCCTTTCTCTCGTCATTCCTGCCCGATGTTCCCATCCCGCCAACTTTGCCTCTGGACCCATTCGGGGTGCTTCAGCCCCCAAGGGCAGAATTTGATTCAGAGGTGAGCAAGGTAACCTCGTAAGGCCCACCGGAGACTCGGGAGGGTGATAAAGCCATCGAGCGTCTTCTTGTTTATTATCTCAGTCTGTGGGACCAGCATAGACTTGAAAATGTCAGTGGCAAAGTGACAAAGGAGAGAAGAGGAGACAGACGATAAGGGAGAGGGAAGAAAGAGAGGCGAGAGGAAATTCGTGGAGAAGAGGGTCGGGGTATGGAGGAAAAGAGAGAGTGGAGGGAGTGAGATCTGAAGGCAGTAGTTGAAACCCCGAACATGAGCTCTCCTGAAGAGAGCACTGTCCTAGTTTTTGTTGCTGAGATAAAACACCCTGACAACAAGCAATCTAGGGAAGAAAGGGCTTATTTGACTTACATCCAGGTGACACCCAACTTTGCAGAGTCAGAGTGGCGGCGACTCACAGCAGCTTGTCAATCACACCCAGAATCAATAACAGGAAAAAGGGATGTATATTCGTTTGCATGCTTGATCAAGCTCATTTGCATGCTTGTTTCTCAGCTTGGTTTTTGTGCTCTTGCAATAGAAGGATCCTGAATCACACACATTAGACAGGCTGGATTTCCCCACACCATTCATGGACCAAGCCAACGTATTATACACAACCCCTCTCTGAGAATCCCTTCTCAGGTAATTCTTGGTTGTGTCAAGTTGGCAATTAAAAATTACCATCACATATTCATATCTAGGAACTGAAGCATCCTGACAAGTACATAGTGTTCTTTAGCTGCTGCATTTTGGCAAGAATGCAGCCTCCTCCAGATTCCTTTGTTATGAAACCTTTGCATGGATGTATACATGCTGGAATAAAGTTTGGGGCACATGCTTAATGACACAAGAAAATCTTCATGATTAAGTGTCAACTCAAAAATTTTAAGCACGTTATAGGATATAATTGGTGTTTTATAAAATATATATCTATATAGCTATGTAACAAGACTAGAAAAACATATGCTTCAATTTAAAAGTGGTATGCCAACGGTAAGATTAAAATTAATTTTAGGTTTGTTTTTCTTTTTTGGCTTTTGGTTTGTTTGTTTCCTAATCTTCTATACTTCAAATGAACTGCCATGTAATTTTCATTAATTTATTAATGAAAATCTACAAACTTACACTTTTGGGTTAATGAAATATCTTCATGTAGCCAGGCAATAGCCACTTAGAAAGATTCAAATGTCATGTCTGAAAGCATCTAAAATAGAAGACTTTGGGTGTTTGTATTTGTCACTGTAGATACTTACCTCCTTAGCCGGTGATTCTAGCCACGTCACGTGTTAGTTACTATTCTATTGCCGTGGTAAACCACTACGACCAAGGCAACCTAGAGAAGGAAGGATTTTCTTTGGACGTACAGTTCCAGAGGGCTAAGAGCCCATCACTGTCATGTGAGGAAACCATGGCAGCAGGGGCCACACTTGGCAGAGGAAACAGCAGCTGAGAACTCGAATCTCAAATCACAAACAGGAAGTAGAGGCAGAAAACTTGAAATGGCATGAAACTTGACACCTCAAAACCCGACTCCAGTGACAGGCTTCCTTCAGAAAGGCCACATCTCCTAAACTTCCCCTAAATAGGGCTACCAACCAGGGATCAAACATTCAAATGCTGGAGAATATGAGAGACATCTTTAAACCAACACAAGCCCTGTGGCACTTTTAGTTTAAATTAGTAATGGATGATTGCTACCACTGTTAAGGTAAGGGACAGGATGGTATGCCTTCTTGGAGTCATCTGAGGACATTTATTCTTTGTTCCATCTATTGAAAAGGCCAAATATCAGATTCGTAGGTAAATAATACCAAGCTCCTGTATATGGAGATCAAGTCAAATAGGAGATGCTTGCTCTGGGTATGGAAGCCTGTTCCTAAAAATTAACTTATTGTACCATACAGATCATTGTAAAGTACATGCAGTTGGAAGGAAAGGGTCAATGGATACTCTAACTATTCTCTTTGGAGCAACCAGAATCAGATGAGGTTTCCTGGAGCAATGAATCAAATAGTAATGAAAAATGAACATACATTGGCCACTTCCCCTGGTCAAAGACTTGGTGGAAACTGCTACAGCCTCCTTGAGGGCACTGTCATTGGTCTGGCAGAGAGTCTCCTTTTGTAAAGAGCTGACAGTCATGCAAGGTCTGGCCTTCAAAACACAGGCTGAAGGAAAACAGCGGTGATGATTTGGCATTATTCTCACCCAGCCTTGGCTTCAGAGTTTGCTGCTTAACGGGAGGCTTATGAGTTTCTATGGTGTGTTGAGTGGAAACGGTCTATGCCTGGTGAATTTCACAAACAGATGGGCATGCTCCTACTTCCAAGCATGCGATTCAGCCACTTGGACCCAGCAGTAACCGCCACCCATTTCAAAGGAGCTGGTGTAATGCAGGCCTTCTATCTGAGCTCAGATCTATTACGAAAATCAAGCTGCATGTTTTTCCAGGTGCTACCATCTTGGAAACAAGGCACAAGGGAACCAAAAAATGTGCTTCAGAACCTAATGTGAAAGCCTCCAATTAGGCTTTTATTCTTAAATCCAGTTATTGCAAGCTGTTTTGGCTAAAGTACCCAGATCTACTTAAGTGTCTTCCAATCTGGTATATGCTGCTTTTGCTACTGATGAGTTATTTTGAAAATGTTTGTAAATGCCATTAAACTGTGTATATTTGACATTGTAGTCTACTTTCTTCTTTTTTCCCCTCATCTGAGTGTGAAGTTAAGCAATGCCTGTTGATTGTCAGGAAAATGAGAACGGCAGAATGACTAAATAGCAAATAGTCCCACTGTCAGAAGACCTCTGAAACCAGACCAGGAAAAACAGCACCATGGAATTAAATGTCATTCAGGGACTTTGAATCCCTGTCTATCTGTCTCTTTATGACATTTTGCATTTCAGCCCAGTCCTATTCCATCCTCAGCCCCAAAGCAACATGAAAAGCAAAGAACAATTTTCCTACTAAACACTGTTATTCTGAATTAGATTTCTTAAGAGTTTTGCCCAAGTTAGTCATATGTCTAAAAATGCATAGAGCATCCTCTTAAGCAAGAGTGTGACTCAGATCCTTGCTAAAATACTTGCAAAAGGACTTTGGCATGCTCTATCTTTGAGTGGAGTTGAGTCTAGACCCAGTAGTGGCAGCATGTTTCTTAGACATAGAGGTTACCCCTGAGATTCAGGTTAACGTATGTAAAGGGTGAGGCAGCTCCCTAGGTACCACATAAAACGTTCTGTAATACTGGGGGAAATTGAACAGGCACTGAAAGAGTCAACCCAGTCTTACTCCATGTGTCCTCTTCTTGTCTTCTATGGTGAATCTGGAATCTGCCCTTATCTTTTACAAACCCCACCCCACTCGCCTTTAGTGGAGTCTGGATGTGTTCTGGATTTGCATGCAATAATATTTTATGTCATCTCCCAGCCTTTAATACAGTCTCTTGATTATAAATATGGCCATTTCCATAACATTACAAACCTTCCAGCTTGTTCAACAATCACATGGTGGTAGAGGAATCCCTACTACCATGATCCTACAAAGATGCTCTACTGCTTTCTGAAACTTTTCTGGAAGTGTCTATGGGAAGTTTTCTTTTAATTTCAAACCGGGTATCTTGCCTATTCTTTCCATAATACTCAAGCAAATTATCCGTACCAAGTAAACAAATCCTCTGTGAATTTACTGCAAAAGGGTGGGTTGGATGTTTAAAAGCATGATTACTCTACACAAAAGTCCTTAAGTTGGTGGCACAGACATCAGGGATTGTTGCGGCAACCTCCAGAGCTAAGGCTCAGGGATCATAATGAAAGAGTGGGCAGAATGATTTCAGAAGGCAAAGAGCCAGGAAGTCTGCTTCAAGATTGTGACTTCAAGAAATGACAGGGGAGCTAGAAGCATGAAACTTAAATGATATAGAAGCATAAACAAGATCCAAACAATAACAATACTAATAGACATTCAACCAAAGAAGAGACAAGGCTCATGAGGTCCTACTCCCAAATGAAGAGCTAAAGACAGGCACTGAATGCCTTCTGAGGGAGGGAAAATTAGTCTTACCCAGGGATGAGCACCCTAGTAAGTATCCAGTGTCAAGTTGTCAGCCTTGAAATCACATACATACAGGCAACACCAAACAGACTCAGGAGGTTGTGCTCATATATTTATGCATATATATGTTAACAATAATAATTGCAGAAAAAAGAGGCCATGAACTTGAGAGGGAGCCAGCAATGAGACATGGAGGAATTGGAGAAAAGAGTAAATGATGTAATTATGTTTATTTTTTCAAACTCTAAAACTAAAAAGAGAACCACTTGGCTAGCAACTGTCACTACAGAAAGACAAAAATGTGATCTGATAATACCTCTTTGTGGCTATTTAAACACTATGTTTTTTTTTTTTTAATTACTTCTACTCCTTAGTGAGTCTTGGTAAATAAGCTATCAATGGAAAAAGCATTTAAATAATGAAAGATAAATACTTATTTAATGATATTTATTGTATTGACCAATAATGTAGCTACATACACAAACACATGTGACAAAAACTGAGATTAAGGTAGCTCTGAGATATTCATCCTGCTCTCTCCAAATATTAATTTGCTTTTGCATGATTCAAATGAACTCTAAATGACCGAGTAAGAATAGAACTCAAAACATGTACCAAAAATTGGAGCATGGACACATATAGTTATGTATGGTAAGTTTTTATGTATGTTTTGGGTGATATTTCTCACTAAAAGCCAATATCGAAGTGGCTCCATGGGTCCCTGTGATAGTTTGACGTAATTAGCCCCCATGAGGAGTGGCACTTTTAGGAGGTGTGGCTTTGTTAATGGAAAGTGTGTCTGTGTGGGGGCGAGCTTTGAGGCTTGCTATGTCTCAGTCAGCTTCCTGCTGCCTTCTGATCAAGATGTGACCAGCGCCATGTCTGCTTGCATGATGCCATGCTCACCTCCATGATGACAATGTACTGAACCTCTGAAATTGTAAATGAGTCACCCCAAACAATGTCTTCCTTTATAAGAGTTGTCATGGTCCACTGAACTTCTCAGAAGAGAATGTGGGAGGTACCCTTGAACACATTGGCACAGAAAACCACTTCCCGAACATACCAGTAATGCAGACACTGAGATTGACTACTACAAATGGGACCTCCTGAAACTGAGAAGCTTGTGTGAGCAAAGGACACAGTCAATAAGATAAAAATGGCAGCCCACAGAGTGGGAAAAAGTCTTCACCAACCCCACATCTGACAGAGGGCTGATCTCCAAAATATACAAAGAACTCAAGAAACTAGACACCAAAACATCAAGTAATCCTATTAAAAACTGAGGTACAAATTTAAACAGAGAATTCTCAATAGAGAGAGAGAGGAGGGAGGTAAGAGAGAGGTGGAGAGAAAGAGAGCGGGGAGAAGAATATGAAGGATTGGGAAGGCCGAGTTGGGGAAAGGACAGAGAAGGAGAGCAAGGAAAGAGATAGCATGATAGAGGGAGACATTATGGGGTTAATGAGAAACCTGGTACTAGGGAAATTCCCAGCAGTCCACAAGGATGACCCAACTAAGATTCTAAGCAACAGTGAAGAGGGTACTTTAAATGCCCTTCCCCTATAATGAGATTGAAGACTACCTTAAATGCCATCATAGAGCCTTCATCCTATCTGATGGAAGCAGAAACAGAGATTCATAGCTAAACACTGAGCCAAACTCCTTGAGTCCAGTTGTAGACAGGGAGGAGTGATGAGCAAAGGGGTCAAGACCATGCTGAGAAAATCCACAGCAACAGCTGACCTGAGCAAGGGGGAGCTCAGGGACTCCAGACTGAGCTGGGGAACATGCATAAGACTGAACCAGGCCCCCTGAACGTGGGTGTCATTTGGGGGCCTGGGCAGTCTATGAGGCTGTTAGCAGTGGAACCAGTATTTCTCCCTAGTGTATGAACTGATTTTTGGAGTCCATTCCTTATGGAGGGATACCTTGCTCAGCCTAGACACAGTGAGGAGGGCCTCTGTCCTGCCCAACTGATGTGACAGACTAGACTTTGATGATTCCCCCATGGGAGGCCTCACCCTCTGAAGAGTGGGTGAGGGTGAGGTTGGGAGATGGTGGGGGTAGTGGGCAGATGAGAGGGAGAGGGAACTGGATTGGTATGTAAAATAAGATTATTTTAAATTTAAATAAGAGTTTCTGTAGTCATGGTGTCCCTTTACAGCAATAGAAACCCTAACTAAGACAGTCCCTGAGTAATAGTTCGCTTTGAGTAAACTCACACTATCAAACTCAAATGGTCTGAAAGAGAAAGTCATGACTCTGTATTTGAAATATGACTATAATTGTAATCTCCACCACTGTCTTCAACACAAACAAGGCAGTACATCTTTACATAGTTAAGTAAGCACTGTATTCCACAGAACCATAATGACCAACTCACAAAAAGGTCCCACTGGTATAATAGTGGCACAAATGTAATTGGTGTATTTCTGGTTGGCTCTATGACTTACTTCACAAGATGGAATCCATGCTTAGTTGTTAGAGCCAAGAATCTATGGCTATGTAGCGCAAAGGCCTTAGGGAAGAATATTCTATTATTCGGCTAAATTTTCTGCGTCAACTCCTAATGACTTAATGCTGTCTCCATAGATCAGTGCATTCTCAGCCCTCCTCAGAGAGCCTTCTGTTTGTAGTAGATGGTGATTACCACAGAGACCCACACCTGTTCAAGACACAGAGACTAAGAGACTAAGGAATGCTTGGCCCTACGTGGGGCATTTATGTCACACCCCCTCATCCCAAGGCTCAGAGATCACAGCGAAAGAGGGGTAAGAAAAGTTTTGAGTCAGAGGTGGAAGATGAGGAAACTGCACGTTAGAACCCACAGTCACAGCATGCATAAAACTTGGACAAGCTCAAGATAGGCACAATTCCATCATGGAGCATGGAGGTGGGCACAGAGTCCCACCCTTAGCTGAGGAGCTATTGGTAGTTCATGTATGTTGGGAGACAGAGAATAGATATTTTAAGGGTGTAGCCTCTGGTAGGTCAACCATGCTCCGGTGGAGTGTATAGGTAAGACAATTTGTGTTTTTAAAAAGTGTGGTGGAGGGCCTGGATATGGGAGGACACTGCGATTGAAATACATTGCATACAATTCATAATGATTAATATGATTAATACAAATATTTAAAAATAAATCTAAAAAGATAAAACACAAGGCTCCAGATAACTTTATAGTAGATCTCCTTTACCTGAGCATTTTAGGTGAATCAAGACCTGGAAAACACAAGAATTCATGCTAATTGTCCTTGACAAAAACTCCATAGATTGTTGACACAGCTTGTCCCACTTACAGGAGCTCCATGGAACTCTTAATCTGACGTAAGTCAAAATCCAGCAAGCTGTGCTCAACACTTGGTATCCATAAACATATTTCTGTAATATTCAAACTACTTTTAGAATTTAATTTTTGTCACCTTTTCTTAAAACAAATCATAGTTCAATGAACAACCATAACATTAAATTCAATAGAATTAATTCAGTTTTTTAAAAACTCACCCACAGGTACATATGGTGAATTGAGCATGCCTTTCTCCAGTATGGCTGCTTCTCAAAAACTGAAACTAGATCCACCATGGTATCCAGTCACAACGTATCTGGATTTCTACTCCCAAACTCGAAGTCAATGTATCACAAAAACACCTGAACAGCGATATTTATAGGTAGCACTGTTCATAGCTAACCTAGAAAACCAATCTAGAACCTAGAAAACTAACCTAGAACACCCAACAACAGAAGAATGGCAAAGAAAGTTGAAGTCAAAATTTTTGACATACGCTAAATAATTCTATAAGGGTGAATCCCTAGAAGTAGGACCAGGGCCTCCTTGGTATTTTTTTATTTTTTTTAAGAACAATAACTTGTATCATACATACATGAAGTATACTGTTCGGAGAGACTGAATCTACTTTACCAGCATTGAATAAGTGTCAGGGTTAAAATGTTATTTTAAAATTTCCTATAACCTTTCCCATCCATCCTCAGTAGAGAATCTCTTTCTCGTTGTTTGGTTTCCTTGCTTTTGTAGCAGGGTTTCATGTAGGCCAGGTTGTTCTAAAGCTTGTAATGTAGCCAAGGATGACCTTGAACTTCTGATTCTCCAGTTTCTACTTCCCAAGTGCTTTGATTACAGATGTGCATGGCCGTGCCCAGCTTACATGGCATTTGTGATGGGACCCAGAGCTTTCTATAGGATAGGCTAGTATCCTAACAACCGAGCTGCAACCTAAGTCTCAGCCCTGTGCATTTCTAAAAACTGTGTAGATAGCACAGAGGTGTGAAATCACATGAGCTACCTGCAGTTTGCTGAGCCCAGTCCTGTGCTGGACCTGTGTGGCATCACTCCATGCATAAATCGGAACTCTTCAGTCAGTTCATCCCCTTCCTTCTAGTACCTACTGTACATTTCTGGAGCACTGCACACCCTTCCCTTTAGAATCCTGTTGAGATAGTTTTCTTCCTGGAATATTCTGCTTTTCCTCAGACCTACTTTTATGTGGTATTTCCATCCTACATTTGCAGCCTCTCTGAGCATGCCGGCTTTCTGTATGAATTCACTCACATTAGAGCCACTTGAATGTGCCAAGGACAACCCCAAGGGACAATACCATTACTAAACGTGCCCCAGCGCTGCCTATGTCCTCCCTTTCTTTCTGTTTCTTTTTATGAGCTCATTTCTGGTTTTGCCGGGTTCTCTATCTTGCTGTAACTCTTTCATCCCACTTTAAAAATACAGTTTAAAGCAATAAAATTATTTACAAAGGGGCGGAAGAAACAGGATGGGCTAAAGAACACACCATGTATGTGAACTTTCACTTCTACAGCTTGGCAAAAGTTGTAACAATGTTGTTTAGAGAGAAACAAAAACATTAACAGCCTTATAAGCTGTGAGTATAAACTGATACAGTGTTTCTGGAGGGTAGTTTGGAAATATGTATCAAAGTCCTTAAAAGCATTTAGTACATGCAATTCTATCTTTATGAATTTTTCTGGAAGAAATATCTAAACAAGTATACAAAGATTGATGTAAAAGCAGGTTTATTGCAACTTCATTTGAGTGAAAATGGAAATAAACAGAATGTTCAATGATAGGTAACTGTTTCAATAAAATAAGGTTCTATGTACATATGGAAATATATACTGATAGTAAAAGTATTGACTTAAAGTTTTGTTTATAGTAATGGAACGCACTCACGTTATGATATTAAATAAAGAGGGCAGGTTGCAGAGTCACTCAGTATAGAATTATTATCCCTTCTAGGTAATAAAGACATCTGTGTGCATATGCCAGAGCAGAAAGCCTGTATTCCATGTTTGCTGGCGTGCCTGCTTGGTGTATAAACAAAAGGCACTGGAAAGAACTGTTAGGGACACTGGTGGAAACGGAAAAGGAAAAAGCAGAAATTAGAACCTCAAGCAGCCCTTGTTGAGCTTAACCACCTTTGAGACAATGCCCTGAGCATGATGGGAATTGAGGGACTACACGGTATTTACCCTTGTGGAAGGACCGCTCTGTAAACAGCACACTGCTTGCTTGCCTAGCACTGATAGAAGGCAACTAGTTACAGAAAGAAGAACCTCTTATGAAATTCACACACAAAAAAGGGCATGGCTTCTCCGTGCTGGTTGATAAAGCAGCTCACATGGTTACCCAATGGGAATAGGTCAACTTCCATGGCTACCTTTAATGGGTATGGGGCGAATAAAGTCATTTGGCAAAGGATCTGGATTTAGGGTAGGATAAAAATCTCAAGGCCATTTTTGTAATATATCACTTGCATTATGTTAGGTTTTGGGTAATAACCACACAACCGTGCATTTATCATCAGAATGGCAGATAGTACAGCAGACTAGTGGACTGATGGTCCTCAAGGATGCAAATCTCTCAGTGTTCAAACCTGTATTAATTATCTATGGCTTTTGAAACAGAGTACTCCAAATTGAGCTTAAAGTCACACACACACACACATTCTCTCTCTCTCACACACACACACACACTCACACACACTCACACACTCACTCACACACACACTCACACACTCACACACACTCACACACACACACACTCCTGAGGGCTGTAGTGTATAAAATAAAAGGGGCAGAAAGGCCAGGATCCACGAGAGCATCTTTTGTCTCCCACTTTTGGAAGTTGCCGGTGTCCTTGTCATAGCAGTGGAGCGAGCTCTAACAAGGTCACCAGTCATGCTTATTCACGAGTCCACCTTACTCCAGTACAATGACAACGTGACTAGGGTATATCTGAAAAGTCACTATTACCAAATCAGGTCACATGATGCAGGCACTGGTAACTGGTTTCTCCATTTCTGTTTGAGGACGCACTTCAGCCTTTGCCACTCAGCCCTTACAACATACTTCAGTAAACACAAAAGCAGTGGGCTGACCCAGGAAAGGCCTGAGAGGCCTCGAGCACTGGGCCCTTGCTCTGGAGTGCTATCCCCAGCAAATGAAGAAGATGGGTGTAAGTCCACTGAGACAACAAACTCCTACGTGGGGTTATTTGGAGTCCCCAGTCCATGATCTGCTGTCCTCACTGCTTCTGGCCTGTGGTGAGACAGCAGCACATCTTGAGAGCAACCAGTAAAATAAAACCATTTACCTCAGGCCGAGAAGTAAGAGAAGACCCTGGAACCTCCTAATCTCCTTTGGGGATGCATTCCAATAATCTAAACGTTCTAACTCTCTCCATACTACCACACTGCAACCAAGCCCACACAAGAGCCTGAAGAAGACAGGCAAGATCCAACCTGTAGTATCAACTGCAGCAACTCTGGATAGAAAAAACAATAAAATCAGTGAGGCCAGGCCACCACAGATGATCCAGCCAAGCAGCCTGCTGTCCATCCTTACATGGATCCATTCATCTGACGCCTGGGTGAAGCCACCTTGCTTCCCAGGCAAATGACCGCCTTGTAAGAAGCTGTATAGTATTGCTCCTAGGATTGAATGAGTTTGGAGATAGCAGCACCAGAAATCCAGTGGATGTTGGTTTTCCTAAGGTATAAACACACAAGCAGGGTTGGGGTTCCTCAGCCTGCCATTCTGGAATCGTGGATTTAACTAGAATTGAAAAGAGCCTTACGGATAACACAGCCTGATTTCGTGGTCTCACAGATAAGAGTACTGAGACCCCGGTGTCACAGCAGAGGCAGGCATATCCCTGCAGACCGCTTGCTTTGCTGTTTCTTCATTGTCCCAAGTCACATGATCTCATATGAGACCACTGGTCTAAGGGTGGGGCCGGCTCATGGTCACACGGCTATTTAGTGTCACTATCAGGGCTAGAAATCATCTGTCCTAATTCTCATCTACAATTCTCTTCCTTTGGGGGGGGGTGATAAATACATGTGCCATTTGCTCCCACATTTAGCTGAGGACTGTCCTAGGAAGTGGCCTTTGTCCCCCAGGAGGGTCCTTTATCTTTCCTAGCTGTGAAGTCTTTTTCTTTCATTCTCTCCTTCCCTAAGTCCCCCAGCCCTGGAAATATGAGTAAGAATTCCTACCCCTCCCCACCAGCCACTCATGCAAGATGGATTAATGAGGTTATGTCTCCAAAGGACTTGGAGTTCCTTGGAGGAAAGGCATCAACATGCAAAGTGGTGGTTGTTATTGCGATTACTTCACTGAGTAGGGTTTCACAGCTGTCCTGATGGAAAAGGGGCCAACAAAACAAAATGCCAGTTTCCCCCAACAGAAAAGCAGCTGGGATGGATTATAAACGAGACCCGTGTGCCCGGTGTTCTTTTTTTGTCAAAGCCCATCAACCTCTCTCAATGCCCAGCTCTCCCCTTGACAGCCCAGCAAGTTCCCCGAGCCAGACAGGTGTGGGCAAAGACAGCCTCTGAGCTCTGTATGCAGGAGCCTACTTGGCAGGGACAGAAAAACCTTATATTCTGAACCAGGGCCAACCCATTACCAGTGCTCAGTAATGCGATGGATTTCTCCAGTGGTGACTTGGGGTAAGTAAAACACTCTCATTGCTCAAACTTCCCTCCACTTTATGGGGCAGGGGGGATGGGGGAGGGAGAGAGAAGAGCGGGTGCAAACTCAGAGAAAAGTTATGCTGCCAGGACTGCAGCATCTCTGCTCACCTCTCCTCCTTTCCCCTCCCTCCCTCCCTTCCTCCCTTCCTTTCTTCTGTCCTTCCCTTCCAATTAGCACATATGTATTGAGTATTGTGTCAGGCACCATGTGAGATTCTCAGGAAATACAAACTTAAGATGTGGCCCTTGCTCTCTGGCACAGAAGAGGCAGCAGAGAATGGAGCAGAGATGGATAAAAGGACCGAGACTTTCATTCCATAACATCTTCCCTCCGTCACATTTCTATGGCACATACATGGTGCCACGGAGACATAAAATAGACACTCACCTAGTTTTGAGAGGGTGTTGGAAGGGTTTTAAAAGACTAAGTGTCAGACTCGGTGTGGGAAAAAGAGCATATTAAACAGCCATGCCTCCATTGGTTCCAAAGTGTCATGAAATCAGTGTTGTATGTCTAGAAAAGAATAGCAGACTACCACTCCGAGCTACTGTTATTCTTCTTACTAAACAGTCTTGTGTCAAGCACAATAGAAAACTTTAAATATAATTGCATGTTCAAACCTCACCCGTGATTTTATAGAGCAGATTTCATGACTATGTTAATTTTGCTTTAGCTGATGAGGTGAACTGATAAGCTTAAAGCCATAGGATTAGTAACTAAGAGCTTCATGTTTGTCCCTATGCAGCTTAACACAGAGCACATACCTGGAACCCAACACTGCAAGCCCATCATGCAAAGACCAACCCACCCATGACTACCTCCATGTCTATGGACTGTGTCATAATTTGACTTCTTTCTTAAAGGGCTGTGCAAGCAAGATCAGCACTAAAGAGTGAGTGCCTAGAAAACACTTACTAACCAAAGGCAATGTGTCCCCATGTCCAGGAAACACATTTCTGAGCTTATTTGGATGAACAGGTGAGCACACCAACACTTTCTTCAGATTGGAGAACTCTTTCATGAGACAATGTCCTTGCTTTTTAAAGTCAAATCCTCATCAACCTATTTTGTATAACTTTTCTGAACTATGACATAGAACTATGTATATTAGAAGTGCAGTGTGGTATTTTGTTATACAAAGACATTACAAAAGGATTACAATATACTCAAGCTGATTAACATACTCATTGCCTCACAAAATTATATTTTGTGCACCCCTCTCCCTGTGTGTGTGTGTGTGTGTGTGTGTGTGTGTGTGTGTGTGTGTGTCTGAGGGTGCAAGGGGGAACTTACATGGAATTGAATTCACAAACACATTGGAAAAAAATAGTGTCATTCAAGAATAAAGTTAAATATGTGCCTAGAGAGCATTTGGCTCGTTTAAATTATAAATTCTCTTTGTTCATGAAATTTCTCCAACCCCTTCTTGTCTCTCTAGGTAGATTATATGCTCCCTGAGATCCAAAATCTGTTTGAATCTTTTTCTGTCCCCAATAGCTTGTGCTCCAAGGGTTAGCTTCCCTTGTCTTTAATGAACAGTTTATCCCATATCTATTAAGATAGAAGATCCCTTGACGACATCTAAGGAGACCCATACAGATTTCCAGTGAGCTGTTTTTGATCTGAAAACAGAAGACTCTTGATCAAAACTCGGGGTTGGTTGATAAATGAAACCCAAGCCAAAGGTTTCTAACCAGTTTCCCAGACATTTCTTCCACACCCTAGGCACTGTGCCCATGTAGCTCCCAGTGTCCCCCGCTTTCAGCAAATGTATGTCCTCAATCTCCTGGATTATGGTATTGTTTCCCTCTAGAGTTTACTAAATCATCAGACTTCCCCAAAGCCAATGAAGTTTTCAATGCCAGTATTTTGCTGTGGTTTGTAATTGAGCTGTGTGTGCCCTTGTGTTTATGAACGCCAGCCATTGTCTTTAATGTATTCTAGTAATCTGGCTTGAGTGCTATCTTTAGTGCTTCCTGATTAAGCAGAAGTCCTTTGTAGATATAAAGGATAAATATTTATTTAATCATCAAAATCATAGATTTCAAAGCCTTTACTTCTACTATGGTATTAGTTCCAATATTTTTAATATATCATTCAATCAAACTTGACAATACCTCTTATGGGACGGACCTTACCGTGTCCTCACTATAGTGAGGGACAATGCTAGGGCTCAAGTGGGCCCGATTCCCTTAACTCTTGTGCTTCTTCCTATTGTCCCTGAAATAATTAATTCTCTAGGCTTGACCTCATTTACTTCCCACATACACAGGGAAGCGGTGAGCACACACAGATGTGCCCACGGGTGCCAAACACTGTGAGCACAGGGTCTGGTTTGTTGGTGACTGTACTCTTCCTCTCTGCTTTGAGTAGTGGGGTCAGGAAAGGAAAGATCAGGCTGTTCCTGACAGCTTTGTAGCATGCATCACACCCAAGTGACAGAAGTAAGCAGATGTCAAAGAATGTTTGAATGCATAACCCTGTCTTTTTCAACTTCCAAGATCACCCCAGTGACAAGGACGCAGGATGAGTGGCTGACTCGCCTGCCACAGAGCACATAGCTTTCAGTGCTTACTTCATACGTGGCCAGGCATGCGTAACCCAGTTGTCACTGCCCAAACCTTTCTATTGCATGTGGCATTTCCTCTAAAGCAAGTACTGGAGGACAGGGACCCGGAAGGCTGCCTATTGGTATGCAAGCCCCCCGCCCCCAACAAAGAAACACAAATCTGGGACTTGGCATCTGGTTGAAGGAAATGCCTCTGCCGGATTTTTCCAAATTCTGAGGAATGACTGTCCACGGTGGGAGCATTAATTGCCCCGTCTCTCCAGCCCTCTGTACATGGCCTGGCTTTGAAGTCCCTGATGGCAACTGACTTCATGTGCTGATGGTTTTCTATGGTGTGTGATGTGAAAGGAACCATGGAAGCTATTGCCCAGAAGTAATCCAACTTCCCATGACGCCCATGTGTCCAAGGAGCCTCTCAGTCAAGCCTTCCGACCGCCACTCGCCTGCTTATAGTTTTCTGTATGCTACAGGCTGCGGGCTATCTTCAGTCCTTTGCTCTCGCTCTTCCCTCTGCCTGGAAACAAACAGAAAGGGAACAAAATGAATGGAGCATCTGCCATTTCAACAAAACACCCAGTTGCCCACGCCTTTCCGGTGTCCACTGCACTGGGACACAGCTCTAGAGGAAGAAAGGAGCGCAGAGCGCTACTCTATTCCGGAAGAAAGCACATCTTATTTTAGGCTTCCCTGGAACCCAGCAAAGTCTCTGATGCATAATGAATAGTAAAGAAATAGTTCTTGAAAAGGTCAATGAATAAATGAGGCTTAATTAATTCTCGGTCTTCATAAATCCAGGAAGAGGACACGAAAATGGACCATTTTCACCAGTTTGAGCTGCTCTGGATAAATGGCCCTTAGAAGAGAGGCTCACATCCTTAGCTAAAACACTCTTGGCAGACGTACTTGGTCTCACCCTCCTCGTTTCTGGGCCAGGCAGCACATGGCTCAGCTGAGTGCTTAGGAAATATCTTACAAAAGGATGAGAGATCAAAGCCCCTGGAAGGAGGTGGCTCTCTGGTATAGAGCCTGGGAAGGACAGGAAGCCCCAAACCCCAATGCCTGGAGGAAGAAGCTTAGGGAGCACAGCTCTGTCCTCCCCTACTGACTCAACCTCTGGTGATTTAGTCACAAACAATGAGCACAATATTTAAGTGATCTTTATATTATCATACCATATCATATTATCATCATATTTAAAATAATACTGATATTTCTGCCGTTTATTTCTATAACCATGACAGGTTTTCCAGTAAATTCATAATAATAATATTACTCCAGCATAATAGGAAATTAAAGGAAAATCACTACTGGGTTAATTTTTTTGTTGTTGTTGTTATTTTATGTGTTTTTGTGTTTGGTCAGCAGTAAGACTGTGCACATTGTGCATGCCTGGTGCCTGTGGAGGCCAGGAGAGGACATCAGATCTCCTGGAACTCGAGTTACAGATAGTTGCAAGCCACTGTGTGGGTGCTTGAAATTGAGCCATGTCCTATGGAAAAACAGCCAGTGAGTGCTTTTGACCTCTGAGTCATCTCTCCAACCTTCATTCTTAGGTTTTTGAAGTTTAAGAGGATATGGGGTCTGGAAGGATGGTTCAGTCAATAAAATGCTTACTGGGCAAGCATAAGGACCAGAGTTCAGTTCCTCAGCATCTGTATAAAAGGTGGACTTGTGGTCATACTTACAATTCCAGCGTTGGGGAAGTGGGCATAAGTGGTTCCCTGAGGCTTGCTGGCTGGCTTGTGCCAATAAATCCTCCAAGTTCAATGAGAGACGCTAAGAAATAACATAGAAAATATTTGAGGAATACAGCCACACAAATACATATTCACATGTTCCACAATACACACACACACACACACACACATATTTTGCAGCAAGACAACAGTGTTGGAAGCAAACATTGCTAAGAAAAATTCCCTGAATTATGATACTGTCCATTTAACATGTCAAGGGGAATCTTGAATGAATACATGCACTTTACACAAATTAAAGATGGGGACAAAATGGCGGAGGAAAAATGAGAGGTTCCTCAAATACCTGAGTATGTCTTCTCCAGGTCTCCAGAGCTGTGAGAGTGACAAGACACTGTAGACAGGCTGCGACAAGAGTGAGCACAGGGACTTTTGGACCACCTTTTGGTTTGGTTAGAACAACTGGGCCTAGAAGCACACAGAAGTGTGTGAAGTTTCATCAGTTGGTGCTTACGTTGAGATAGGGACAGGTTTATGTACCTGAGGCCTTCTTGTGCTCTGACAGTATGGATGCTGATGTGAGGAGTCCCACACTGGCTACCAGCTTCCAGGGTTGCAGCTGAAATAAACCATCACCTTCAAAACCGGGGTAGAAATCTGGTGCTTTCCGGAAAGCTTCAGAAATAACAAGGGTCCACATGCATGGAGTGGGGTTGGGGGGTCTTACCCACAAGAGTAGGGTGAGAGAATGGGCAAGTCTTCAGGGAGGAGCCCCTGGATAGAGCGAGGCAAGCAGAAATAGACCAAAAGTACATCAGCCACAGATGTCAGCTGCAGGCGCCAGCTGTGGACGCCAGCCAGACGGCCGTGCCAAGCATTCCTCATAGACACCAGGCACCTCACACCCAAGCACAAGTGCAAGCCCAGGGGCTTCCTTCCCCCAACCCAATGAACCATAGCACTAGAAAAGAGAGGCAAGAGAGGAAGACATGTGCCCTGAAGCCCTGAGCAGAGAAATCAGTGAATCCAAAGGTTCCAAATAAAAGACTGGGTTTTCAAAACTGATTTTAAACTGAATTAGACTAAGTAGTTACTGATTCTTTTCTTGCTCTTAAATCAGGTGGGGGACTAATGTGAGGGGGATCAAATACATAACGTAGCTAATTTTCTTCACATGCCTAAATGCTGTATGAGAAATTTTGGAATGCAGCTACTCTCAAGCAACTGTGATCCCAATAAGCTTAGCCACTGGGCTCAGCAAGGCTATGGCTTACAAATAAAGTGAGTGGAAGTCCTCCCAATATCAACCCAATGGTGCTCATTTCCAGCCTCAGCCTTCTCTTCTTGTTTGTCCTTTCTCCATATCTTTTCCCATGCCTGAGGCATCTCTCCCTTCTCTTCTCCTTTTTTTCTTGCTTCTTGATTCCTTTCCTTTCCCTCCGGAAGACAGAAACTACAGCAGATGGGCACCCTACCTCGGATTGGCTGCCACATGAGCCCTTCTGCACACAGAAGGAAAAAGTGAACTACTGAACTACAGAAGACCGCAGCAAACATCTCTGTGAAAAAGTTATAGGTGTCCCCAAAGGACCTAACACTATTACACATCAAACATGTCATTTACACTTTAGAATAACTAAGGAACCTGAAAGGGGAAGATGGAGCTTGGAGGAGGCCTCCACAGTGCGTGGATGACTATGCTAGTGAGTGGCAGAAACCCTCAAGAGCTGAGCAAGTGGAACATTCCTGGTGCACTACGTTAACTCAAGTAACCTAATATAATAACCATAGGGAAAAAACAAGTCATGCTCCCAAGAGACTATCTATAGACATAGAAAGAAGATGTGGAACTCGAAGTAAATAACTAATAGGACTGATCTTAAGTGTTTGTACTAATGCTATGGGCTATGGTCTCCATTTGGAAATATGAACTATCTTTGCTTTGAGGTCTCTCTCTCTCTCTCTCTCTCACACACACACACACACACACAAATAATCTTGCTTCAGTGACGTTTCTGAGCACTTAGTAATGGATAAAATCTTGGAAAATTGGAAGAGAGACTCAAACCAAGCAAGTTCAGGGCGCTCATGCAGGACATAGAGAAGCAGGTTGTGCAGTGCCCTGCCATACCTCATCTGTGGCCTCTCCTAGCCTGATGAAATCTTAACTCAGAACCATTACATTTTAGAACAAATTCAGTTCAGCACAATTAAGAGCCACAGGGATGAGTGGGGATGGAATGCTTTGAATTTAACAGTTGACTTCCTTCCATCAGGAAGGATTTCTTAACTGTCATAATCCATTGCTTGATGATAGGAAGACAAGAGTTGAGCTCTTACTATGTGACAGACACTGCATTAATGTGGATTAGGTCATTTAATCTTCACCAGAATTCTGAGTCTTGAAATACCTCCATTTTACAAGCAAGCGATCATTTGGTTTAGTTCCTTGAGTGGCTTCATTGACTATTAGGTGAGATATTTATCTTCTTCTCATAGTCTATAGATAGAGAAGCTCTATCCACATCCTCAGCATGACCTGTGTCAACAGAGCTTCTTGGTACACTGTTTTACTCTGTTTGTGTATGTGTATGCATGCATGAGTAGGGGAAATGCATGCTTGGTGTGTATGAGTCAGAGGCTAGAAGAAGACAAATGGCAATCACTTTCCACTCTTGAGACAGGTTTTCTCACTGAATCTGGAGCTAGGCTGGCAGTTGGCAAGCTCAACTGATCTTCCTGCCTCTACCCACAGTGCTGTGGTCACAATCACACATGGAGTCATGCCTGGCTCTTTACATGGGTGCTATGGATTCCAATTCATGTTTGTGCACCAACTGATCTTGCCTCCTGAACTATCTACCTAGCATCTCTGAGAGATGTTGAACTTAAGTTCTAACGTATAGTCCAAGTCTTCATTAGACCTGCAATCTCTTGTTGAATGAGCCATGAGTCCTCTTCCCAGAAAACTTGTGTATCCTGAACCCATCAGGTAGAGCAAGATAAAAGAATAAGAGAGATACTGACTGGAATTGGGGCTTTGGGTCTTATCCTACAGCTATGAAATACAATGAGTGCTCCTCTGGAATTATATAATAACCATCTACCCCTTACTTTAAAAAGTGAAATGTTTTATAGTACAATAAGAAAAGCGATAACTGCTGTGCCAGTATTCTCTACTACTGCAAGGTAACCTGAGGACCTTAAGTTTGTAAAAGCCCACAAACCTGAGCATGAATCCTAGATGCCACATGTTATGACAACACTGATTCTCAAGGTGTAAAGAAGCTTAAATATTATTCATATATGTAAATCTTTCAACACAGTGCACATACAGCACAAAGTGGGTATTTGATAACCATATCTAATTTAATACCACAGACACTCCAGACATTAGGAAACTTCTGCCTGAGATAGAAAACTACCAGCTGTGTGGCAGGCTTTAGCTTTCACATTCTTATTGTTTCTTTCTCTGAGTCAATGACTAGACTTCAGCCATAGAGTTTATGGAATAAGCACTTGGTTAAAGCTAGTTGATTTTTGATAAGATTTTTCTTCTGTTTGTATATTCTTTATTGATTAATCAAAGCTTCTCAAATATTCTAGAATTAGTGATTTATTATATAATCTTCAGATGCTGGAAATAAATCCTGCCTTTGTAATGGAAGCTGATCATACCTACTGTTGATGAACTGATACCTTACTGGCATCCTATCTGGCTTGGCCCTAGGTTGGGTGTGGAGCCAATGCGGTGCTGGAGAGTCAGAATAGGAAAGTAGGGCTGTCTAAGGAGTGCCCAGCCACCCCACTTGCTGTGGCTGAAAAGCAGGACCCGGAGTCTCAGACTCTGACTGCCAAGATTCTGTCACTCTTAATGCGCTCACTTCCAGCTGCAGCCCACAATGCCTCCTCAAACAAATTATTCTGCAATGATCGATCGTGTCCTGCTCCCTTTAGAGGGCCCGTAACCACATTTGAGAGCTGGACAGAAATACTGACTGACAGATTATATTTGTTGGGGCCAGAAGACTTGAAGTGCAACATCTCCCAGACGACTTGCCAGTGTCGGACGTGCACAGGGTCCACACCTAACAACCATGTCAATGTGCCTGTACACTTAGCAGCTTCTAAGTTTGCAGCAAAGGCCAATCTGGGTCTTCATTTCTAAAACACCATACACAGCTCCCAAAAAGGCCAAGCATGTGGCTAACTCTTTGTCTCTATTTAGCTGGAGAATCTGCTCCATGGGGAGAAAAAAAAATTGTCAGCTCCTATAAGTCCAGCTCCTCCCTATGTGTGCATTTGGCCTATAACACGTGCTTAATTTATATTTGTCAAATGATTGGAACAAAAATATAATGTGATTTCTCTTTGGTTTTCCTCAAGGAAAAATGAGCCCTAATAGAAACAGCAGGTAATAACTGAAACTCCAAATATATACAATTACTTGTCCATCAAAAATAGGAAAATGGACTAAAGTGGAGGTTTATCCAGGAAAGAACTTGTTGGTCAAGTGTGAGGGCCAAACTCTGGATCAACAGAACCCATGTAAAACCTGGTGTGTGGTAACCTACACAGGACACAGGAGGTGAAGACAGAGACCCTTAGAGCATGCTTACTACTTAGACCAACCAAATTGGTAAGCTCCAGGTTCAGCAAGAAACCTTGATTCAATATCAGATTCTCTTGATAGAGAATTATTGAGAAAGACACCAGGAAACTTCAGGTCCCCAAAAGCATGTGGACAGACAAGAGTACACACAAAATAAAAAATAGTAAACATACCATATGTGGAAATTTTCCTTATTGAAATATGAGGCAGATAGAGCTACTTGTCTTGCAAATATAAAAAAGTGTTCATTACTCTAGGGTTAGGTTATAGTGAGGTAATTTATGACTTCATTGGGTTGTAAAGATAGCATTTGAAATATTGAATAATGTGCTTACTTTTTTTTTTAATCTTTTTTACTTTTACTAATTGTATTCACTGAATAGCCACATGGGCCACCTTAGTAATTGATATGCCAAAAAATACATATAATTTAATCCCATAAAATTCAAAAGTTTACTGCTTTTATTTTGAAACATGGAAGTGACTTGAAGATTCTAGAAATATTTTTCCCTCAGATCGTGACCAAAATAGTTTAAGCATTCTTCCTCATTTCACTAAAAGTTTTTCTTCCTGTAATATGTAGCCACAGATAGCCACATGTGACCACACTAAAAGCCTATAATCTTTCCTGGGTGGCACTAGTGTGGGTTTGTTAAATTGTTTCATATCCATGTCTCTTAGATCTTGGATAAATTGCAAGCAGTTGTCAGTTTTGTTTGCGTTGCACACTCAGTGCCTAGAATAGTTCCAGAATGTGATTAAGTACTTAGTAAGTATTTACTAAATGGATGAATTGACTAAAAGTTATATTACAGATCATCGTGTCTGTGCAAACACAACTTAGAGAGAAAGTCATATTAAGGAGGACATTGGTGTCCAGGATATAACCCTTCATAAATGAAAGGGGTCTGGAAATAGGCTTAAGAACAGTTCACCTCTACGCTTTTCTAGACATAGCACCATCCAGCACTGAACCATTGAACATCCTCAAGGCTCAGTTTTGGCATGTCAAAAGTGGAGAATAATAATCACCTCAAGGATAATTTTAGCAATTACATGCAATAAAGCATATAAATGTATTTGTGAAAACTTTACAAAGACTCAGACTACATTGGGTGTTGGGCATGCATGACTATTAATGGCATAAAAACATTGAGTTGCATGAGCCCTAAGCTTACTCTGTCTGCTAAAGAGTCTTCTAATAGATGTTCAGTTGTCACAGAGGTATAAAAATTTCTGGGAGCAGGGGGGCTCATTACATCTAATAGGGATTTTTCTTAATTAACTGTGTACTCAAGTTTAATGAGCAATAGTAATTGTTTAAAATGATTTGTTTCCCTTGGTACCCTAAAACCTGCCATATATGTCTTCCTTTCTTGTGGAGAGAGGTTAGTCCTGTCTCCAAAAACACTGGGTGTGCCCAGGGATTTGCCTTAGTCAATGAAGTCTAAGTGGATATGATGCATGACACACCAATGTAGAAATCTGAGATGTGTTGGCATGGTTTAGCCTGGCATCTTTTAAGCTTCTGCCCTTCGTTATGGGAACGGCATGCCCTACTTATATATACTCCTCAGCCCGGGTTCTGGAATGAAAGTACACATGCCTCCAGGTCAAGCCCAGGCAAGCCCAGCAGAGCTACCACAGACCACGACCTTCACACAATGTAAGCACAAGTGTTTGTACAAGCCACTGACAAGTCCAGGTGGTCTGTCAGCTCAGCACAAATATGCCAGGACCCACATCTCCTCACATATTTTGAGGCTGAAGCATCTCTCTCCTGTCAACTCTTGGTGTGATCGTTGGTATAATGTCGTATTTGGGAGCCTCTCTGCTGTGCTATCCACACTCCCTTCCTTCCTTCCTGCCACCTGTCTGCATGAACAGACCCTGAATAATGCCTGCACCATAACTCAGTTAGTAGTGTTCCTGTTTATCAGGCCAGTAAGAGAAAGAGAGGGGCCCTCTGATTTGGGGATGGAGATAGCATGAGAAGCTGCAGAGACCATATGAAAATGGAGGCTTCGGGGCCACCTGACCTTGCCTCTCCAGTACTTTATTGGGAATGTGATAGAATAATTTATTGCTGAAAAAGCAAGATAAAGCCTATGGAAGAACACACTCCATTACAGGACAGATGGTTTGAATTTGTGTGTGGTAATTATTCTAGTTTCTGACAGAGCCTAATAAGTCTGTCTATGTTAACTGCTAAATTATTATTGGCTCATCATTGTCCAGCAGTCTGGCTGATGACAAGGTTTGCAGGCACCACGAGGAGCTGGAACACAATCTCCATGGTCACTGGTAGGTGCCATGCCTCTGGCTCCAATGGATACTTTGCTTTTTACTCACTAGCAACACGATAACAAAGCCAGAGCTAGTATGCTTCTGTTCTGGAGAACAATGGCCTTTGGACGCTTGTTATTAGGTTATATTCAAGGTTAAAATTATTTTATATAATAAAAAATCCTTAAAGCAATTTGGATAATGTCACAATTGTGACTGCCTCTAAATAAAATTCATGAAAGCCAGATCTGTAAATGTTCTCTCCATGACACATCTAGCTTGATATTTTAAATTTTTTATTTTATTGAAATACAATTTGCAAATATAATGGTGTATAATCAAGTTGTATAACAGGTTGTTATATGTGTATATATTCATTGCAAAAGGATTGCCATTATCAAGCTAATTTACATAATTATCATCTCATTAGGTAGCATTGTTATGTATACTGAGAATATTTAAAAGCTGCTCTGACACCAAATGTCATGACATTGTATCACTTAGTTTACATCCTATATCTCAGTTTTTCTGAACTTATTCTGTGCCACTAAAATAGGGTGTCTTTAAACTAATGTCCTTCCATTTCCCCCAAGCCCTAATCACCATTCTTCTCCCTGCTGTGAGTTGAAAATTTTCAGGCTTTTTAGGTAAAAAGATCATAAAATATTTCTCTTTTTTGTGCCTGGATTATTTCACTTAACATAGTGCTCTACAGTTTCATTCATGGTTTCACAAAAGTCGATTTCCCTCTTCTGCAAGACTAATGTGCTTATGGAATGATCATACCAAGTTTATATCCTTTGGGTATATTTCCAAAGAGAACTGCTGGATCACAGAATAATTGTATTTTTAATTTTATGAGAACCTTTGTACAATTTTTCATAATAGAAACGTACATTCTCATCAACTGCATATGGGTTGGTAGTGTGATTGTTTATGAAGGAAAAAAGGATAGGAAAATAATTTCATTGTTATTACTTACTTCTGTCTTTCCAGGGTTGGTTATATTAAGCTGTCAATCACTAATGTCTTCATAGTATAAAACAAAATTCCCAGAACCTCCACATCATGGTCAACCGTGCATAAACAATGACTGTCTGTGTTCTATTATGCCCCAAGGACCTTTTGTACAGCTTATCATTATAGAGCTTATTTGACTGGAATCAATGTGCCTTTCCTTCCCTATTCAGATACCCAGCAGGTCCAGAGGTACCATTACTCATCTCAGGCAATGGATATGCAGTAGGCTTCTTGTACATTTACTTCATCAGCAAAGGAAACTTGGGAATATTCTATATTCAAATATAACAAAATGGCGATACTTAAAACCAGAAGCTATGTAAATCCCATTATTCCTTGAAGGGGAGGTCTACAGTCCTCAAGGTAGCTGTCCTCATCTCCCATCTGAAGAGAAATGTCCTTCTGTATGCTGTGAATATATGTTTGATGAATATTGGTTGATGAATGAATGCTGATTGGCCAGTAGCCAGGCAGGAAGTATAGATGGAGCTAACAGACCAGGAGAATTCTGGGAAGAGGAAGGGATCGAGGGAGCAGTGAGGAGAGGCCATGTAGCCCCTGAAGGAGTAACATACCTGGGCATCAAAGTTAAGCCAAAACAAAGTAGAGATACACAGATTAATAGAAATGGGTAAATAATTGAGAGAGAGCAAGCCAAAAAAGAAGCCTGAGCCATTTATAATTTATACATTTTACAATTTATAATTAATATAAGCCTCTGTGTGTTTATTTGGGACTGAAGAGTGGCAGGACCAGGCAGACCAGAAACGCTGTCACCAAGTGGCACTTAGCTTTCGGCAACTATATCCACATAAATCTTGAGAGAGATTCTAAACATAAAAGAACAGAGGCAAGCATTGCTTCTTGGTATCAGTATTTTCTGAGGTGGGCTAGAGGGTTTGCTAGAGGCAAGCAGAGCCATGGCTCCTTCAAGAGAGGCTTTCTGACTCAGCATTAGCAGCAAAGTCCACAAGGCTCTTTTAAGAGACTCAGGTCTGACAATGGTGTGACTGGGACAATATATAAGGCCACTGGCAGTGGGTCCCAGATCTAATACTAATGCACAAACTGACTTAGTGGAGCCCATTCTGTATGGAGAGATATCTTGCTCAGCCTAGACACAGGGGTGTGGGGGTAAAGAGGTGCCTTGGTCCTGCCTCAATGAGATGATGGGACTTAGTCGACTTCCTGGAAGAGGCCTTACCCTCTTTGAGGAGCAGATGGAAGGTGGGGGGGCGGTGAGTGGAAGAAGCAGGAGGAGAGGAGGGAGGGGCAACAATTTGAATTAGAATAAAAAAATTTAAAAAGCCATAGACCCTGCTACCAAATAATAAATGGTGTTTATGAGCATCCAGTGGCATGCTTCTTGGTGGTGGCAATGACCTAGAAACTCCACAAAGTTTGTGGTAATACACATGGCTCCCACCAGTTCCTCCCTGATGAAGACAGCCAAGGAACAGAGCAGGGCCAGCCACCACTTTAATTTTAGCCATTCTGACTAGCAAATTAAAGATTGATGGTCAGAAAAAGATGGAGATATACAATAAGGACAGATTCAGATGAAGAAAGCCCTCTAAAGGGTTTACAGTGTGTTTAAAAATAAATGTAGGTTTGGGAGAGAAAACAAATGATAGAGAAAGTCCTGGATGTGGTGGCACTCGCCATGAATCCCAGCACTTGGGAGGCAGAGTCAGGCAAATCTCTGCGATTTCAAGACCAGCCTGGTCTACAAAATGAATTCAAAACAGCCAAAGATACACAGAGAAATTCTGTCTCATCCCCCCGCAAAAGTAAAAGAAATAGAGTAATTTTTAAAAAAAAGCCACATAAAGGTAGAAAATACACAGAGAATCTGGATGCTGTATATTGTGTTTTCTTTGAAATGTTTGACTTCTGAGGAAGGAGCAACAGCTGTTAAAAGACATTTGATTATAAATGTTGCTGGAATAATCCAACCTATATATTTTGAAAATGTCTTGACTTCAAAATTTAAGTCTAAGGACATGTTACTTTCAAAAAGAGATTCTGCTTTTGTTTCCACAGAAGATGAAAAGCTGTGGATTCCTTCCAGTCTAATAAAGTTTGATCAAGCAAGACCCCCTGAAGCAGTGGCCCAGGTGATCCAACATCCAAAACAGCTGACACCCTGCAGCCTAAGACTACTACAGCCAGGATTTGGCCATGGTTCTGAGTTTCCTCAGGATCCCCTTGAGATTGACAGCATCCCCAAACATCAGGAAGCAGTTTGGAAAAAACTAATCCCTCGTTCCCAGATATTGTTTACAAATGTTTGTTTTTATTTAAACAGGGTTGGTTATAAATGGTTAATGGTCACAGTCAATTCCTTTCTAAAGGAAAGAAAAGGAATATAATATAGAAATGTATACTTTGCATTGGTATGGATTTTGGTTTATTAATACAAATTTATAGTCAATTTTGTTATATGTATGTTGCTACTCTTGTTTAGATATTGTGTTTATACAGCTCATTTAAAAGTGTAATGTATAATGGGGGAGGGCCTAGGTCCTGCCTCAAATGATGTGACAGACTTTAATGATTTCCCCATGGGAGACCTCACCCTTCCTGAATGGGATGGGGAGATGGTAGGGGGGAATGGGAGGACAGGAGGGAGAGGGAACTGGTATTGGTATATAAAATAAGATTTTTTTTAATTTAAAAAATAATTTAAAGATATAATGTATAATTAAATACTGATTATAGTCACCTATAATAATCAAAATTTATAGCTATTTTGTTAGGTTTTCTAGATATACAGAGATATATTTCAAATGGATAGCTTGTATTCAAAACCATTCAAAGACCTACAGAATATAGCATTTAAAATGGTTAATTAGGGATTTTCATGATGATGAGATACATTTCTCCTGGCAACACCAATTACTTCAAGAGAATAATGGGCATCGAAGAAGCTCCTTATGGAGTTTGTTTTCAATATGGCAAGACTACTGTTTGGTCAAGAAACTGTTCTTGCCTGGACTGTTTGAGTGTATGTTGTATAAACTGGACATGTAGGACCCAGAGGTAAGTGACTGCTGAACTTGCAAATTAAGGTGGGACAGTCCTTGAGGGTTTCTGTTTCATGGAAGAGTCTGCCAGACATTCTACGAAATACAGAAAAAAAATGACTTGACAAACTGCCAATATAGGTGGGACAGTTTCAAATTTCCTACTTCATCAAAAAGTCTGCCAGATACTATGGCCTATGGGCTGAATATGGAGGCCCCAACATTACAGAGAAAATCTGGGGGACTGGAGAGATGGCTCAGCCATTAAAGGCTAGGCTCACAACCAAAAACATAAGAGAAACTTTGGGTGAATGTCTAGGCAGTGAAATGCCTCTGTCAATTCTAGAGTTTGTATATTATCTTTCTAAGGTATTTGATGTAGTTGAAGACAGATAGTTGTGGTTATGGTTTTCCTTAGTTATGATAAAAGATAAGTTATACATAAAACTTTATAGTCACAAAGATAGGATATGATAAACTATTTCCTTTAAATTTTGCCAAATGTAGTGGACTTGTTCTTACTTGAAAACTGTTTTGTTATATATAATTTTATTGTTAAAGTTAAAACCTTTCTTTTTATTTAGACAGAAAAGAGGAGATGAAGGGGAATGTCCTTCTGAGTGCTGTGAATATCTGTTTCTCTTACTGGTTGATGAATAAATGCTGATTGACCAGTAGCCAGGCGGAAAGTATAGGCAGGGCTGCCAGACCAGGAGAATGCTGGGAAGAGGAAGGCAGAGAGGAGCTTCCAGGGATTTGCCATGTAGCTGATGTAGCTGCCTGGGAAGCAAGAGGGCCAGGCATCATTGATAAGCCAAGACAAAGTGGAGATACATAGGTTAATAGAAAAATGGGTTAATAATTAATAAAGAGCTAGCCAAATAAGAAGCCTGAGCCATTGGCCAATGAGTTTATAAATAATATAATCCTCTGAGTATTTTGGGGGGCCTAAAGGGCTGTGGGACCTGGTGAGAAAGAAACTCCATCCTCATCTATCCCCATGACTCCCAGAAGTCTGAAATGGGTAGGTATCCAATTACCCTTTGCAAAGAGACATAACAAGCACCACTCACAGTGGCTTTAATTACTCTCTGTTATAGTGTGACTGTCTTAATATTGCTTAGAGACTAAAACCTCCACCCCTTGCAAAAGTATTCAGAGTATTCTGGCTGATGGTCATTTATACTGTGATGCACAGTATAAACTTGACATTTCATTGATTAAAACCTAGGATTTCTTTTTTTTAAATCCGGCTATTTCTTGTCAAAATAAAGGCAAAAATTCTTGAATACTTTTTTTAATTATTTAAGAGTCTATTATCCTCTTTTAAAGGAAATGCAATTCTCCTTTGTCAAAATATTATCGAGCTGTAGAAGTCTACTGAAAATAGACCTCCTTCTCCCCAGAAATCTAAATGTCAAGGTTTCAGGATCCTTAAATTTCAAGCCTGCAGCAAAGGGCCTGTTTAACATATCAAAGTACACTTTACTTTCATGCTTTTCCTGGATCCCTGGCCCTCCCACCTGTGACAGGGGTTTGTATGGCTAGCACATCCTGCCCCTTACCCTGGACTCTACATCCCAGGGACTGGACTGTCCTTCATCCCTACATAGTTCAGACATTTTGGATACCCACCCCTTTTGTACCTTTGACCTCTTGGCTGCTGCACCTGGGTTCTTGTCTTCCCCTCCCCCTCTCCTCACATGGCCCAGCTCAGTCTGGTCAGGTCCACTCTGGACTCCCCCAGATGATATGCTCTCCTATATATCTTTAGTAAACTTTCTCCTCCCATGCCTAGGAGCCATCATATCCTTTCTTTCTTTCTTTATTTTTCTTTTCTTTTCTTTTCTTTTTTTTAAAAACATGGTTTCTCTGTATTGCTTTGGAGTCTGTCCTGGAACTAGCTCTGTAGACCAGCCTCAAACTCACAGATATGCCTGCCTCTGCCTCCCAAGTGCTGGTATTAAAGGCGTGCAACCACCAAAGCCTGGCTTTCTTTCCTTTTTATTCCATTGTTTTCATTTGTGGATAAGGCCTCCCAGTCCATAAAAAAACAAATGGCACAAAAATGTACACTACCATTACTCTTAAGTGTAACAAACTTGAACTTTCACCACTAAGGTTATGAATAAGGTAGGATGTCTCTTCTAACTTCTCCTTTTCAACATTGTGCTGATGTCATACTTAATTCCATGAAATACAAAATTTTGAGATGACAGGGCCCTCTGTGGAAAAGCTGAAAGAACAATAACAACAAAAAATGCCTGAAACAACAAATAAATTAGATTGATTTTGCAGGATAGGTGGTTGTCCTAGGAAGGATGCCTATTGCTGTGATGAAACACCATGACCAAAAGCAAGTTGAGGAGAAAAGGGTTGTTTGGTTTACATATCCAGAGTCACCATCCATTGAGGAAGGCCAAAGCAGGAATTCAAACAGAGCAACAACCAGGAGGCAGGAGCTTATGCAGAGTTTGTGGAGGGGTTCTGCTTACTGGCTTGCTCCACATGGCTTGCTCAACCTGCTTTCTTATAGAATCCAGGAACACCATCCCAGGGTGGCACCACCCACAATCAGCCGGGCTCACCACCATTGATCACTAAGTAAGAAAATGCCCTATAGGCTTGACTGAAGCCCATCCTTATGGAGACATTTTCTCACTGTTTATTTATTTATTTACTTACTTATTTATTATGTCTCATTTGATATACTCTAGATGTGTCAAGTTGACATAGAGTAGCCAGTATGGTGGTTAATAAATAAACATCTTCCAATTTCCAAAGAAAGGTAATGGCCTTCCTCTTTACTAGAAGCAGAAAACTGGAATTTGAATGTTAAAGCAATACATTTATAAAACTCCCAAATAAAATACATGGGCAAATTTTGTTTTTCTTTTTACTGAAAAAATGTTTTCATATAATACATTCTGATCATGTTTTCCCCTCCTCTAGTTCCTCTCAGATAGTCCCTACTTCTCTAGCCACCCAACACCTTGCCATTTCTATCTCTAAAAATATAAATAAGCAAGGAAACCTGCCAAGAATCAGTCTCCCCTCTCTCTCATACACACATGCTACAAAATCAGAAAACAAAATATACAAAGAAAATATCAATAAGCACCCCCTCCAAAAAAAATGCCCAAACAAAGCAAATACCACTGAGTTCATTTTGTATTGGCCATCTACCCCTGTGCTTGGAGCCTCCCTGAAGTGTAATTAGTATTACCAATAAGACTCCATTACACAACACTAATTCTTCCCTTGCAAGTGGGTACCAAATGCAGATAGCTTCTTCACTGGGGGTGGAAGCCATCTCCATTCCTCTGTCTCAGCGCTGAAATCCAACATGACGTGAACACATGCAAGCCCTATGTCTGCTTTCACAGTCTCTGTGAGTTCACATGTACATCTGTCCTGCTGTGTCTGGAAATATGTTTCATTGGAATCATTCCTCTCCTTTGGCTCTTGCAATCTTCCAGCCTCCTCTTCCACAAATCTCCCTTAGCCTTGAGGGGAGCAGTTTGATGAAGGCATCCCATTTAGGACTAAGTGTCCCAAGCAATCTCCCTCTCCCCACATTACCTACCTGTGGGTCTCTGTTAGTCTCCATCTATTGTATAAGGAAGCTTCTCTGATTATGACTGAGTGGGGCACTAGTCTATGGGTATAGCCGAATGTTATCAGAAGTTATTCGATTGTTATGTTTCTTTAGCAGAAAAATAGTACTAGATTTTTTCCTAGGCCTACGGCCTATCCAACCTTAAATTCTTAAACAAAATATGTAAGATATATATGAAGATAATAACCAAAATCTGATGAAATAAATCAAATAAGAATTTAATACCTTGGACCTACTTTCCAATTGAGACTTTAAAAACCAGAAAGTTTGGACCAATGTGTTAAGTTCTGAAAGAAAACAAATACCAATGCACACAAACATCCCTAGCATAACAATCTGTTGTAATCAAAGAAGAAAGAAATATATTCCACAATAAAAGCAGGTTACATAGAGGATATTGAAAGGAACACCTCAGAATAAAGAAATAAGAACCTCTACAATGGAAACTAGGAGACCATTGGTGGAGAGGGTGAATGAAGTTCTTGATGGTGGAGAGAGGGGAAGACATGAGCAACATGAATAAGAAAGAAATAGTGGGGAGGAAGATTTAAGTGGAGAAGGGTTTGGGAAGGTAGTTAAAAGAAAAAGTTGTGGTAATAAAAGATACAGATGTTTGAAAAAGACATATAAAAATTTACTATATTAAATAGCTTAAAATGTAAATTACAGTTACAGACAAAATAGCCAATATATGCTGGTTTATGTTATATATGATATACATTATACTCATATAAAACAATTTAACTAGACTTATCCTACATATGGAACTATGCTCATTACAGAATCCATAGGTTAATGACAACAACAATAAAAAAAAAAATCTAGTTCCAAGTGAGGGAACCCTCCTCTAGAGGTTTTGATTAGAGGTTTCCTGCTATGGCCATTGTTCTTGACTCACCAGAAATGATGCACATTGATCACGGGACATGGAGAAATCCAGCCAATAACAACAGGGAAGCTTCCTCCCATAGAGCTGGAAGATGCAATGCAGTCTGCTGAGGAGAGGGCATCAAGAGAAGTTTTTCCAAGCTGTGAACCCTGTGAGCTGCAATAAAGACCAGTGTAGCAAGTTATATCCATGGGTGCAATAGTGACACAGATATTATAAAGGCAACTAACGGCTTTCCAATTGGCCCATTCTACAAGAGGAAGCCCATGCAATGCACTGCAAATCTTATCAAAAATGCAGTTATAGACCTTGAACAGTTGAGGTGCATTATACTCCAGAAAGATTTACTCCTGTATTTTATTCTGAAATGTTTCTGGTTTTATGCTTTAGCATCGATAAAACTTTTAATTTTCAGAAATCCAGTTCTGCTAGCTAGTTTTATGTCAGTGTGGTGCAAAATAGAGTAATTTTAGAAGAGGGAACCTTAATTAAGAAAATATTCCCACTAGACTGACACACAGACAAGCCTGTGGCACATTTTCTTGATTGATGACAGACATGGGAAGGTCCAGCTCACTGTGGGCAATGCTAGCCCTGGTTGATGGTCCTAGGTGCTGTAAGAAGGCAGGCTGACCAAGTCATGAGTAGAAATCCAGTGAGCAGCATGCTACCATGGCTTCTGCTTCATTTCCTGACTCCATTCTTGAGTTCTTGCCCTTACTTTCCTTAGTTATGGAGGATTGCCTGGAAGTATAAGATGAAACCATTTCCTTCCTCTGGTCATGGTGTTTTATCACAGTAGTAAAGACCCTATAACAAAAATTGATAGGAGCAGACACACTCATATTTTGGGGAGGCTTATGGTAGCATTTGAACCTTAGGCTGGAAAAGGCATTTCGTACTCGGAACTCGGTGGGCTGTGTTTTCATTGCTTGAGAAGAGACGATGCTCAGAGTCGAGTGATCAATGGAGGCCTAGCTGGGGAAGTGTGATGTTCCTTGAACATCGGGGCTGTTCAGCATTATAAGAAGCACTGAAAGGAACCTTTGCCTTGTTGGGACAATCGACAATCCAGCGTGGGCTGAGGAGTCAGCTAGGACTAAGAGGAGACCAGCACCCCTGAGGATGTTAAATTTGGGAAGTGTTTCCTCCGGGTCAGCATGTAGAAGTGCAATCCCGAGGGTGCCAAGGCTACCTCTCATGCTGGCAGCCTAGCTTGGTAGTAAGTGAGGCTCTCAGGTGGTACTGATTTTGAGGGCCTGAGGGGATTATGGAACACAGCTGAAGCTTGCCACTATGGGAGGCCAGGAGAGGCCTTTGGTGAAGGTGCAGCAACAGCAGACTAGCAGTGAAAACCTGGGCATTGAAGAGATCATGGAGGAACGCCTCAGCTTCCCTCAGAGTCCCTGAAGAGCAGGTGAGAGACTATCAGCGAAGATGAAGTGCAGTTGCAGACTCTAGCATTTTGGAGATGCCATACCATGGGATAGCCACACAGGATGAGCAGGAGCCTAGGACAGAAGCTGTGTGCTGTGACCAACAGAGCAGGAGACGTGCTGCTGTCCCGGCCCTTTGGAGCCCAGGGAATCAGGAGTCGGTCTCAGATGTCAAGGACTGAACTTTTTACACTGTTGAGTTTTGGTTTTGCTTTGATTTGATCATCAATGTGCCTTAGTTTTCCCCTCTTGTGTTATGAAAGCATTCAACCTATTTTTTTTTTTTTTATTTTGTAGGAGCATAGGGTTAAGAAATAATGGGATTTTAAAGAGATGTTAGAATTTTAGGAAGACTTTGGATGCTTTAAAGAGATTAAATTTTTAAAGTTTTGAAATTTTTGAAGATTGGGGGACTTTGAAAATCGGATTGTTGTTTTATAATGTCTTATTACTATTAGCATAATATCTTGAGGACAAAAAGAAAAGAAAGCTTTTGGTATGGCCTAATAAGTGCTATGTTTGCATGTCAAGTTGACAAGAGGTAAATTGTTCTGGCTAGTTTTTATGTCAACTTGACACAAATTAGGGCCACCTGGGAAGAAGGAATCTTAATTGAGAAAATGCTTCTATAAGACTGGTTTGCAGGCTGGTCTGTAGGGCAATTTCTTGATTGGAGATGGATATGAAAGGGCCCAGCACTCTGGGGCTGATGGCCCTGGGTGCTTTAGGAAAGCAGTTGGAGTCACAGGGAACAAGCCAGCAAACAGCTCTCCTCCATGACCTCTGTCAGTTTTTGTCTTCAAGTTCCTGCCATGAGTTCCTTCCCTGACTTCCTTTGACAGTGGACTATAAGTTGTAAAATGAAATAATAGACCTTTTCCTTCTCAAGTTATTTTGATAATGGTGTGTTATCACAGGAATAGAAATCCCAAGACCACAGTCAAAGCGGTTGTTTTTCCTCATTTAGTAGACTTGATATTCTTATCAAAACTTAATTTCTGAATTCTTAAGTCTATCCACCAGTCCAAATATCCGCTCTTGTGTGATTACCAAATGCTTTATGTTGCTATAGAATTGCACTGTTTTGACATGGTGAAATCTTTTTTAAATAACTGGCTTCTGTTTTTTATACATAAATACATTTATTGAGTTATATACAATGTATTCATTATTATTATTATTTAAAAATTTCATAAATGAGTACTGTATTTCTATAATTGCTACCCACTCTCGCCTTTCTCCATCTCCTCCCATATCTCCCCTACTCCCTCTAAACTTATGATTTTTCCTTAATTACTATCATTACACGTACACACACATATGCATGGATACACACACACACACACAGAGACATATATGAGTTCATTTACTTTTACTCAAATGTATGTGTGTTTAGGGCTGACAGATTGGAATTAGATAACCTGTCAGGGACTTGTCTCTGGAGAAGACTGAGTACCCCCTCTTAGCAGCCATTAATTGCCTGTATCTCTTTATCTAGGGATGGGGTCTTGTGAGATTTTCCCCAATCATGTTGAGATGTCAACTGGTGTTGTCATTGAACAAGCCTTGTTTAGAAGACTGCCCTGTTAAGATTTTATAGGTGTCACTCCCTGTTTTCTACAGAAGACACTACCTTGTAGCAGATGTCTGGTCCTTTGGCTCTTACAATCTTTTTACTTTCTCTGCAACAGTGTTTTCTGAGCCTTAGGAGTAGAGGTTGTGTTGTAGATATATTGACTGGGCATAGGCATACCATAGTCAGTTGTTTCTGCATTTTGAGTAGCTGTGGTTTTCTGTGACAGTCTCCATCGGCTGCTAATGCTACAAAAAAAAAAAAAAAAAAAAAAATCTTCTTCAATAGGTAATTAGAGCTGTATTTATCTGTAGGTATAAGAATGTATTTAAGATGAAGTTGGGAATTATACTCTTTTAGGAACAATAGTAGGTTCTACCTCATGGGCTACATAAAGGTGTGTTAAAGCTGGGTCATGGTAAATCTACACATTAGCATTTTAAGCATTTTCCATGCTGATTTCTGTAGTAGCTTATCCATTTGCAATCCTGTCAACAAGAGAATGAGGGCCCCATTTCCCCACATCTTTGCCAGAATTTGCTGTTGGTTGTTTTTTTTTTGTTTTGTTTTATCTTAGCTGTTCTGGCTAAGGTAAGATGAAATCACAAAGTAGATTTATTTTGCATTTCCCTATTTGCTGAAGATGTTGGACATCTTTTTTAAGATGTTACAAGTGAAAGAATCAAATTACAGCCATGTCTATCACACTGCACAAAAAAATTCCACTTCAAATGAACCAAAGACCTCAAATGTAAAAACTGAAACATGGAAACTGCAGAAGAAAATGCAGGAGACGTCCTACAAGATATTGTTATAGGAAAAGACTTTCTCAATAGAACTCTATTTGCCAAGGAATTAAGGCCAACAATTGACAAGTGGGATCTCATAAAATTAAAATGCTAAAGAAGCAATCCAGTAAAGAGAAAGCCCATAGAATTGCTGTCTATGCATCTGAAAGAGGATTAATGTCCAGGGTACACAAGGAACTCAAAAACACAAAGAACCAATAAAACAATGACCCAATTAAAATTGACCTGTGGTTCTGAACAGAGAGTTCTCAAAAGAAGAATGGAAAATAATTTCTGTTTTTTAAACATATATCGTGTGTGTGTGTGTGTGTGTGTGTGTGTGTGTGTGTGTGTGTGTGTGTGTGTCCCCTGATGCATGTCTATGTTCATACATGGATGCATGTGCCCATGGAGTTCAAAAGAGTGTCAGCTCCCATGGAGCTGGAGTTACAGGCAATTGTGAGCTTCCTAATAGGGGTATGGAGAACTGAACTTCAGCCCTCTGCAAGAGCAGCAACTGCCCTTCACAGCTCAGCAACCTCTCCAGGCCTCCACACTCACTTGCTTTTCTTTATTTCTGAGACGGGATTGCATGTAGCCCAAGCTGGCCTGGGCCTCACTTTGTAGCTGAAAATGGCCTTGAACCTCTCATCCTCTGCTTCACGGACTGGGTGCTGAGGTTCCAGGTGGGCACTGCCGTCCTTGTCTATGGAGTCCTGGGCTTCCTGCATGATGAACAAACATGACTACGTCTCCCACTTGAAACTCATGTTAGTTCTTTTAAAATGTTGCTTCCAATAAGCTACATCAGATTTGAGGGGTTACCTGAAAACAAAAATAATTCACACATACACATTAAATCCTTTGCATAGCATTTCAGTCTTAGTAATATTAACTCTTTAGTAGGGAAGTGATTAGTATCAAAGTACATTATAAGTATTGGTACAAATCTGATAACAAAACTGACTTTTTTGTATGATTACTATATACTAGCAAAAATGTTTTTTTAATTAAAATTCTAATTCTCAAACAAGGGATATACTGCCTTTTATTTAATTCTTCACTTCCTGTTCATAATGCCATAAGTAAACCAATCAAAGACCTCATCATATACCCCTATTTTCTCTATTGCCTACTTACTGTGCCTAGAACTTTCAGGAGAACCCTGAGAATAGAACTGAACCTAAACTTTGCTCTTAGAGAGAAATCTTCCAGTTTGTTACCACTGAATGTGTCGCTAGCTGTGAGCTTTCCACAAATACCCTGTCATGTTTGGAATTCCCTTTCCATTCTTAGTTTTCATGATGGTAAGATATCGGGCTTTAATTGTGTTCTTTGGTTGAATTATTATTATTATTATTTTAAAGAATAGTTTGTGTCACATGGATTCCCTTCCTTTTGCTGACTCTAGAACAGATCTCATTTGGGCATGCTGGATAACCCTTTCAATGTGCTGTTGGACTGGATTTGTAGTGTTTTTCAAAGTGAGGGCTTTCAAATTTAATTTCCTTTACTTTTAAAAGAAAATTAGAGTTGGTGAGCAAGGCATTGTGGACTTGTGTTTCAGTAAGGCTATTAAAACGTCAGTCAGAAGAAAACTGATTAGTGGAGCAAATTAACACTAAGGAGGCTCTCTCCACAGTGTATTGCTTTACCCTGGCGTTCCAACTGGCTCTCCTACATGCTTGTGAATGAAGAAGACACGCCCTTCACACTCTGTTGAGACGCTTTGGAGACATTTAATGTTTGAAGAACAAAATAAAAATTCCACAATGATGATGATTCATCCTTTCAATTCCAGCAGTTGGGACGTAGGGTCAAGTTCAAGGTCAGCCTCAACCATATGATGAGTCCAGGCTAGCCTATGCAACATGAGACCTTTTGTCAAAAAGAAAAAAAAAAGTTCTGACAGCCTGTGACAATCCAGCCATGCTAACTAGATACATTTACAACCTGGGATTGATAAAAATATTTATGGGGGGGGGACAGGATTGGCAGTCATTCCCTCGAAAAGAATAGGATGGGCTGCCTACAAAGCCCACATCAGGAAGCATGTGGGAGCTCCAGAGAAGGACTGTGAGCTGGAATTGCTGATTCTGTGGCGTCCTCAGTGCACATGTGCACATATGTGTAGGGTGTGAGGCTTGCATAGTGCTGCTTTTGGCTCTGTGGACCAGTCAACATCTGGAACGTTTATTGCTTGCAGCTCTGGGTGCCAATTTTTAAGTGACATCCTGGAACTCATCCAGAGAGAGTGACCAGGACAAAGAAAGGCCTCAAAATCATGTCAGGCCAGGAAGTGTGGAAGGAACCAGGGCTGTTTAGCCTAGAGGAGAGGAGATTAAGCGAAGGGGTTTTATAGTATTTTAGAATCATGTTAAAGTATAAACTGAAGTGCCTGCATGCTTCTAGAGCAGAGAAAACACCCTGCAGGTGGAAGTCAAAGGAAGGGAGAGGTCAGCTCTGTGTCAGAGACAAGATCTGTGCCTGGTGGGACAAACCACCGCTGGGTGCCTAGGAAGGAGCTCCCCATCACTGGGACAAGATTTCCTATACTTCCACGGCTCTCACAGGAATGCTGGGGGTACACCTGACACTAATCAGCCAATGAGTCTCCCCCTGGGATTTGCAGATTTGGGAATGAGGAAGAGTTAGGCTGCCTGCAGCTGGAGCTCTAAGACAGGATTGAAGAAGGGGGTTTTTTTGCTTGTTTGTTTTTTGTTTTTGTTTTGTTTTGTTTGTTAGTTTTTCCATAAGCAGAAGAAAAATAACAGTAGAAGAGTAAAGGAAAAGAGAAAAGACAGGAGGAGGGGTGAAGAAGGGGGAAACAGAGGGGAGCAGGGATAGACAAAGAAAGGGACGAGGAGAAAGGAAAACAGAGGGAGAACAGAGATGAATGTGTGAGCTCTGAATCCCAGATAACCCTGTGGTTCACTGCTCTGTCTTTCCACTGTATTTTCTTGATTCTCTGAAATGTTGTAGTATTAATCTATTGGCTAGTATCCACTGCCTTACCTAGCATTGAAGGGGGTTTTAAATTTTTTTAATTAATTAATATTTGAGTGTGAGAATTGGCTATTTGCTTCTACTATGTGGGCTCTGGGCGGAGAATTCAGTTTGTCTTTATCCTCTGAGCCTTCTCACTTACCCTAGAGTTGAGTTTTGTCACATTCTATTTAAACTCCCCCCCTCCCAACAGCTGTTCTCTTGGTGGTAATGAGGTCTTCATCTCTGGAGATGGTGGACAATAAGGTGGATCACAATTTGGACGTGGCAGCAAATACCAAAGAAAAACAGGTTAAATGGAGAAATGGTACATTTCAGCTCATGGAACTTCAGTCTGTCATATGCGGGAGGGTATGTCAGAACTATCTGGAAACACACACACACACACACACACACACACACACACACACACACACACACACGAGAGAGAGAGAGAGAGAGAGAGAGAGAGAGAGAGAGAGAGAGAGAGACTGACTGAGTAATTGAGTAACTATACTGGTACTTCCTCCTCTGCTCTCCCTAAGGGATGGCACCAACCATGTTTGAGATCTGCTCTACTTAACTAATCCAGTCTGTAAACATCTTCACAGACACACTCAGGGTTGAACTTTCCTTTGTTACTTCCCAATCCAATCAAATGGCAGTCAAAATTTGTTGTCACTCTGGGTAATGGGCCCATTATCTTATTTTCCCTGTTTTAAAATATGTTTTGTACATTTAACATTTTCACTCAAAAAATGATAGGGGAAGGATTCTAGCACAGAAAGAAGTTAGACTAAATCAGCAGGTCTCGAAACCCTGGGTAGATTTAGGAAGTAAGACTCATCATCCTGGAAATTATGACTGAGTTCATAGTGGAATTCCACACCTGTTCAAAGTCCTCTAGATGCCGGGTTAGATGACAGAAGGCAAATCCCAAAGATGGGCAAGTCCAAGAGAAAGAACCGCGGCTGAAATTGAGCAATGTCTTGGCTTCTAAGTTGTGGAGACTCACACGGTTAGTTAAGTGGCAACAGAGAAATCTACAATGCAATCTCACATTCTTCTCACTGATTGTTATAAATTACAACAAGTTTCTTAAAGAAATATATATATATATATATATATATTGGGTCTAGACTTCTGGGTTCAAGTCCTGGTTCAAACACTAAAATGCATGTCTCTGTGTAGCACAAATAATAAACACCCAGAGGCAGATATTAGGATTCAAGTTGAAGATCAGAGAAGCAAAGCAGCCAGCCACTGGCTCTTACCTCTACCTCAGACTTTGAGGTGGGGGTGTGATCCTGGCTCCCCAAATCCTCAGTGTGGCTGGAAACTGAATACCACAATACTGAATGCTGAGACACTGAGCCCCTATTTTATATACCTCTCTAGTGGAGGGATTAAAGGCATGATCTCTGTTACTCTATTAGACTGATTCACTTTCTTGCAGCCCATCTGCCTCTGTCTCCTGCATCCTGGGATTAAAGGTGTCTGCCATTACTACCCAGCTTCTATGGCTATGGCTAACCTTGCATTCTGATCTCCAGGCAACTTTATTAGAGCATAAACAATCTAATTTCCGTGCAAATTAAGTAAATCAATATATGTACAGTGGTTTAGACAATGGTGACTGAGTAATAGGCAAGGGTTTTCTGGTGTTCTATTTTTTATTTGCATTATATTAGTGAGGACTCCGGTACTACAGACCTACAGGACACTTCAGATGGTGACTAAGCTTTGGCAATGAAGGGCACTCACACCATAAGTCTGCTTGGGCTTCGTAACACCACGTTCATTGCTTAAGTCACAAGGTCATCCCTGGTGGGCCAGCCTGGCTCCATGATAAAGACACAACATCTGGGTAGGAGAATCTTGAAGAAAAAAAAAAAAAAAAACAATTAACCTTTGTAACTGGAAGGGTTCATCTACACTTGCTTGCTTTAGTTTTTATTTATTTGTTTCTCTTTAACATTCAATCTTCAAAAAAAAAAAAAAAAAAAAAAAAGCGTCTAATTTGAATGTAAAGAAACAACAGCAAAACAACCAAAGAAGATAGAACGGTTTTCAGAGTAACTGAAGAATGCCCATTGGGAAATGAGAAGGTGATCCCAGGAGAGCCTGGAGGAGAGCCTGGTCCCAGCTGCCTTACTCCCTGTCCTTCCTTGGGAGGGTTCCATTGAGTGTGTGTGTGTCCAGCAGGAGACCTTTCAAGGAATGCCTCAGGACAAGGACAGATTAACAATTGGGGCTCAGAGTGTAAATTTACATCTAGTAATTCCTCCCAAGACTTGGCTTTGGAAAATATATTTAAAAATGTTCAAAGAGAAAAGCTGAAGTTAATCACAAATGCAGATTTAATATTTCCTGTGGGCTAGAGAGCTACTTCTAATTCTGTGGGGAGGAATCTTCAGGATGAGCACAGGAAAGTAGGGCACAGTGGACAGGAAAATCACTCATCACTCCAGCCCCTTCCTTCCTCCTCCCATGCTTTGGATTCATTATTAGCCTCTCCAAACCTCTTCCATCTCGTTTTGAAAGTGGGATTTGTCTCTCTTTTCCACTCCTTTTCCTCTCCTTCCTCTCCTCTTCCCTCCTTCTATGTTGCCTCCGGTTTCTCCTTTAATCCAGTCTTTCTCTCCTTGCTATTCCTTCTTTAGCACAGTCTTCTTTTGGGACAACTAGGAGGCTGAAGTATTATTTAGTTAGACAGTTAATTAATTTTAATAGTATTTAGAAACTTCACACTATGTACCAAGCATACTTTTACTCATGACATTTTTGCGGATACATAATTTACAAAACTCAAAGTGCACATGCCTCTCATATCCAGCTTAAGGAACTTTTGGGCATGTGCATACCTAATTAACTAACACCAGGTGAAGACAAAAGATATCTCCAGTTTCCCTGGAGCCTCATCTTATCCTTCCTCTCCAAAGTCAATCACTATTCTGACCTCCAGAATTTTTGAGTATTCAGGAAAAAAAATTGATAAATCTTGAACTTCATTATGATTAAGAATCCTACAAGTATTTTTCATATCTAAGTTTCTTGTTCAATATTATGCTCCACACATTTATGAGAGCCATCTATGCTGCTATGTGCAGTGGGTACGATTTTGTCAAATGAAATGTTATGTCCGTAAGAGGAATGTTTCCCTTCAATAATTATTAGCCGAATTAGTCTGCCTTCTACAGAAGGTCAGTTTAAGGTGGTTGGTCCATCCACCTACAACTTCCATCTGATAATTTCATGTAGATGTGTCAGCACTACTTAATGAGGACAAAGAAGTTTTCTATGCCGGAATGTACTCCCACCTCTCAATTGAGCTAGGGGTTTGTAGATGGAGGTGGAGGGGTTGTAGATGGAGCTAGAGATGTTGTAGATTGCTGGAGGTGGGAATTATAGATAGAAATTTCAGAGGGCTTGTAGCATGAGGTTTCTTAGAATAGGTTCTCAAAGATTATCTCTGAAAGCATAGCTCTCTACAACTGAGCCATTGAGGACCAGTAACCAACCCTCTTAGGAATTCATTGATCTTACTCAACACTTCTTGATAATTCTTTCCTGCCACTAGAGGTCAGGATTCAGTTATTACTATAAAGGACTGAGTGTGAGGGGTCAATTAACAAGGGCCCTCTCTCTGTGAGGATGAGTTGAGTTGAGTCAAATTGAGAGCAAGAATGAACAGCACGAGCTTCTCAGATTGGTTGCTGTAAGAAGACCTTAAAGACTGACCTCCAACAGCAATTCATTTTCTCTCTATATACCTAGTTATTTTAATTGGCATATTCATTGTGTCTAACACAGAATAGACATTTTGATTTATTTCTTTAAGATACAAGAATGTTTCACATCCAGCAAATTTTAGGCATTCTTACTTAGAAGTTTCAGAAATTTTTGGATCCCAGAATGAACGGTAATAGCAATAGTGGCAACAGTAAATCTGACTCATGGAGCTGAAGGAGATAACTTAAGTGTCACTAAGGCTCTCCCAACAACTCAAGTGTTTATAGTTAAACATCACTATTTTATAGACCACACTTCACACTCTGAAGCTCACTTCTTAGAACTCCACTTTTAAATACCTCCTAATTCTTTATTCCATTGCCCCAATTTATCCAGAAGAGTGCCAGCAAACTACAAGGATTAGGAATAATACTGGGCCATTGTTTTCAGGGAAATGTTTAAGCCACGAAGCACTGGGTTTTGTTAAATCTAACCCAGTAACTCTGTGTATTAATTGTTAAATAGTAGATTCCCTCTGAGCCTCTTAGGAGTATGGACCAAAACTTCTGGCATTCTGCTTCCAAGTTCCCCATTAGATTGGATGCCAAGCGTTACCTGTGAAATACTTCAGTTTCAGCAACACTGTGGGGAATTTACTAGTTATTCCAAAGCCATCATTGCATGAATGAAGAAATTGAGAGCCATCCAGTATTGTACACCTCTCTCTCTCTCTCTCTCTCTCTCTCTCTCTCTCTCTCTCTCTCTCTCTCTCTCTCATCCCACACAAACGATTGCAGCTAAAATTAGTAAAAGTCATTTTGGTGGGGCCAGGTGCTTGATTGGTAAAAACAATAACCCTGCCATTCCTGGATTCAACAGGTTAAATTGTATCCTAAAAAATTTGAAATGGCCCTCCAGGAGGTTTGATCTCCTCTGAGAAGAGAGTGTTCCATCTTGAGTGAGTAAGAATCTGTTGCTGTGGACACCACATATTTATGCCACATACTGGAAAACCACACAGGAGTGACCTCAGTAAAGAAGGAGGGGCCTTCTCTGTGTGTTGTGAAGGTAGCTGCGGCTCATGCTGCTGGAGGGAGAAGACACTGCCAGTACAGCAAAAGAAGGAAAGAGAAGTCTAGGAGGGGAAGCTTTTCAGAGCACAGTGAGAACTAGAATCTAGGCAGTCACTGAGGGACCGAGTCTGACACCAACTCTTCTGACTCGTTCAGGTCTGCCCATGCAGTTATTTGAAAGTCTTTGACTGAGATGAATGACAGCATCCTCAAGTTCAGGAGAAAGCAGGCAATCGCTGCCAGAGCAGGAGCAGTACGTAAAAAGTTTACTGCTGCCTAAATACTTTCATTTTCAGATCTTGCTTGCTCCATATTACATTTTAAATGAAGGCTTTTCTTTTAATAGCTGTTTTACATGTTAAAATATTCTTGAGGATCAGAGCAAAAAGGTTCATTTTCATTTTTTCTGTGGACTTAATAAATGTGGAGTCTACTTTTTTCAGGGCATTGGGGCAACAATAAAGAAATCTGTGGACATGTGTGCTAATTCAGTTCTTGGGTCTGGGAAAGACTAACTCCTTGCACAGCTAAACAGTAGCATCACCGTCTAATATTTATCCATTTCATGAATGAGATGTGAGAAGACTTGAGGATTGGACACTCCTGTGGTCATGTGTCTTTGGATAAGTATAACTATTGAGTGTTTGACTCACCTGAGTGGGGTATGTTAATATGTGCACGATGTGACTAATGACCACATTCTATCTATCTGTTACACTGGTTGAAACTGAGCAAAGATGTGAGGCATTGAATATTCCTTAAGGTTGTATCTTTTGTGTAAATATATAGTTTTAGAGTTATTGAGTCATTTAAGTGGCTCTGTTGTTATATGCATGGCATGAAGGATGGAGATTTTTGCTATGCAAAAAGATATTAGCTACAAATATTAAAATCCCAATATTTTATGGGGATGGTCAAAGTGAAGAAACATTGTCCAATGCGCTCACCAGGAAAAGGATACGAGGTTCTGATTTTTCTCTTTGAATATCAGCTGCTACTTTGAAAAACTGGGAGCCACGAATCAGAAGACTGGTCAACTAAAAGCTCTCAATTCTGAAGAGCTTGACCTGAAACACCACTTTCAACATTCCATCCTCCCAGGGCTCGGATAGTCATAGCTTCAGTGAGATGTTATTCTTCGTAGGACCAAATCTAAGGTCCCTGGAAAGTCAGCATAGAGAAGCAAAGATTTATCCTTAAGGGCAGAGGGTCAGTTAAAAGTTGATCCTCTGCCTCAGGGTTCCAATAGAAACATCCACTTCCTAGCACCTTCTTTGAAATCTCTGTCCTTAGACTGGCTAATGGCTGGATGGAGTCACGTTTGAACAGAATAGAAGTATTCAATGCATTATAGTGCTGAAATGCTCATGTCTTTTGTCTTCACAATTGAGCTAGATCCATACCACTAGTTGACTTCTGACCTTTTGATTTATTAACCTTCCAAGTCAAACCCCAAGTCTGGCCTCACCAGTGTGTAAAAAGGGAGATTTCACCTGCAATGCTTTTGTCTTTTGGTGCATGGACACAGGGGACTGGGAGCATGAATCAGTAGCTATAAACTGAATACTAGGCTTATGGACTGGTTAAGATTATGAGTTAGTGACAAAGGCTGAGACCACATCTGTTTCTCAAGATGCTTCAGCGTGTTAGCAAATGTGATTTTATGCCTGGGATACCTCTGTATGATCAAGAGATATGCCTTGGGGCTCAGTTTATCTAGCCAAGCAGAGACACAAAATTGCCCCATTGATGATTGCATACAGCTGCTTAGATAACTATGGATGGGCAAGGGAGGGTCTCAGCCCTTCTTCTAGCAGTGAAGGGAGATGCCTGCAAGGATCTTCAGCTCCAGGATAGATTTCCCTCCAGGACAAAGAAATGGCAACATTGGAGCCCAAAATGGTTAGCATATTTCATGGTGGTCAGAATCATTCACCAGCCAGCATGTCAAATAACAAATGCTTGAATTAAAACAGCCAAGTTTGCTCCACAGTCACATCTGTAGGCAGGGTTACCCCTCAGCAGCTACACTAGTGATCAGAATTACAATATGCAACTTGTATCTAAACAGAATCTTTTGTCAGAAAAAAATAAAAAAAAAAAACTTATTGAGCACCTACGATGTGTTAAGTATTATTGTAGACGTGAACAATATAACAATGATAAAGTCTCCTCTGAATTTATAATCTAATAATTTGGGGGTGTGACGCATGACACACTGTCTCTCCTGATGCCTCTAGGATGAATGAAAAGGCATTGGAAAGATGGAGGAACAAGACGGGCTTTTCATTTGCTTGTTTGTTTGTTTGGCTTTTAACTAATTTTGGAAGGCGTTCTGCAGGAGTGAGGAGGAGAAGATATGGGGGGGCCTGAGGTGAGTGCAACTGGGGTGCACGATGTGAATTTCTAAAGAGTCGATAAGGAATTACATTTTTCTTTTAAAGAACAAGTCAATGTTAATTCAATAAATATTTCTACATACAATTGAAACCGTGAGTGAGCAGAAAACTTATTAACCTGTGCTTTTGCAAACTGGCCTCTCTTATTGTGCCCAGTGTCTCTCTTTCATTCCTAAAGCAGCCTCTTGGGCCTTCTGCTTTTCTTCCTCACCTCATGATGTTTATCTGCTGCTGTTGCTGTTTTCCCTGCTGGTCCTTACCTAGAAAATTTCTCTTCAGAGAATGGCAAGCATTCTCCCACTAAACACAAATAGACAAAGCCTTTATTCCTCCTATGATCATTTTACTGCAGCAGCCTATTACAACAGCACCTTAACAGAGGAGGGAAAAATCGTTCTCGGCCTCATCATGGGACAGAAGCTCAGAGGTCAAGAGGGACAGACATTATAAGACTCGTTTTGTGACAGCCTCAGTTAGTCCTTGGTACCAAATTCCAAAAATACTGGGCTAGGGCTCCAACCCAGCTGGAGCACATGAAGAGTTGGCAAGAGTTCCCGAGCTTCTCCAGGGAAGCAAAGATACATGGATCAGTTTTAGAGACAGAGTTGTCTCCCAAACAGTAATCAGATTCCTGTCTCGCATCCCACAGTCCCACAGGTGTAAACCACATGAACAAATATGTGCTTGGGGGTGAGGGTAGGGGTGGCGGGGAGGTGATGACAGCTCTGAATTCATAATGCATCATCTCAGGTGGCAGCTGTGCATCTGTTACAGATTTTGAAACCTCCCTCCCTTACCAGCACAACTATTTCAGCAGATAATATCTAAAACTGACTAAGGGCAAGTCATATGTTACCCAATGGCCTGAAATGGCATAAGAGATGGATAAGGGGAAGGTGTTGGGGTTGAAACTTGTATTTTACCTCCTGACTTTCAAAACCCTTGAAGTGGCAGCTTTGATTCAGTCTTAGGAACTGGACTTAATTAATGGGAACGGGCTCTCTATGTGGAGTTCTCTGAAAGGCTCTTTGGGTCCCTGCTTCCCCAAATCTGCTTCCCAACCATGGGGATTTGAACAGTTGCAGCCCTTGGGGCTCCTACAAAGTACTTCCAGCCCATATGTGACTAAAAGCGATAATCCCAACACGTTCTGCACGAAGAAAAATTGTGCTGGGAACAGTCAGTGAAGCATTTGCTGAGTTTTAGTAGGAGGTGTGAAAAATATGTAACTCTACTCAGGGTCATCCCTGCTGGCCTCACTGCTAGCCCCAGCATGTGTGAAGGGAGGGGTGGAGGCAGCCCTGAGCTCATATCCATCTTTCTGTGGTCCCATTAATCTCTCCTCTTCCTGAAAACCAACTTATCTTGCAATTGGTTTAAAATCTCCTAGGGCTGCAAATAGTGCAATAGGGTAGCTGCAACACTGATGGGTGTCTGCCCTGATTAGAAAAAGACGGTCCCCTTGGGACAGAGGTTTGCAGAAAAGATGCCCCCTTTGGGCAGACTTACTACTAAAGACAAGAGGTGCCTTTATTTGGGCTGAAATGGGTCCATATCAGGACTCTCACTCAGCGGCTAGAGAAAGGGCTGAACCCTCACAATTCAGTTGGACAAAACAGTGTTCACTGGCCATGAGGGCAAGGCAACTCTGTGGCTAAACAGACTAGAAACAACAAATTTCCAAAGTGGATGTAATTTCTTCCAACCAAATCCCCTCTCAATTTATACCTACATTCATAACTCTCTGTCTTAGCAAACACCATGCACTCAACCCCCTCAGAGATACAGATGGGCATCAAAATGAAGCAGAAGACAACAATAATGCCAGCTGCAATGTCTTATTCAACTAGATCGTGTGTGTGTGTGTGTGTGTGTGTGTGTGTGTGTAAAAGTTCTATATTAGATGTCTTCCTTAATTGCTTCTATAATAATTTTTTTGAGACATGCTTTTAGTTTTTCATTGAACCTAGAGCTCAGTGGCTAGACTAGCTGACCAGTGAGACCCAATGTCCTCATGCCCCTGTCTCATCAGTCCTGGGATCACAAGTACAAGCTTTTTACACAGGTAAAGATCCAAACTCATGCTTGCATGGCAATCACGTTATTGACTAATCTATCTTCCCAGCCTCCATTACTGGCTTTTCTTAGGACACAAACATTTTCCTGGTTGCTTTTTCTCCTGTGACAATCCCTGTATATTTTATTTCATATTTTTCCTGACATTAGACATAATTTTTTGTCTTGTTTTTTTCTTTGATTGGTTCTAATCTTCAGAAACCATTTCATCTTTTTTCCCTTTTGCCTGAAGGTATGCCTCTGCCTTCAGATTTCTCCTGTCTACAACAAAAATGCAATAACAATGATAACAATGGCTGATTGTACAGTTTCCATGTGCTGTGGACTCTGGCATGTGTTTTTCTATTGATCAGTACCTTTTAATTTGTCACATGGTGCTGACATTATTGTTGTACTAAGTTAGATGGGGGTGGGGATTTCAACTAGAGCACATAACTAGTAACAATGGAGCCAAAATCTGATTGAACCTCAGCAGTCTGGCTCAAGAGCTCATGTGCTTAATTACTATTGCATCATCTCTATTCATACACTAAAAACTCCATCTACTCTACACCTGTCCTCTTCTCTATTGTTCAATTTACCCATTCCCTATACAATGTGTGCTGAATACTGTACATGAACTTCATGGATACTAAGGATCAAACCACTAAAAAGCTGCATACTCTTCTTGTTTGTTTTGGTTGTGAGCCTAGCTTTTAATGACTGAGCCATGTCTTTTCAAGACATGCGGAGCATAGTGAAGGGGTGCAAAAGCATATTGGCAATTGGGTTGCAATGTTTCATATACAAATTATCTGGAATGTCTATGTTCTAGTCTTGGAACTATCCTTCTCCAGTACTCCTATTAAAGAGACAAACCTAGGTGTCATGTCCTTGTCATAATTTTTCTGATGGCCACAGATGTTTACAGAGTGGATTAAGACCCATGATTTCAGAATGCAGTAGACCCAATAAACTCTTATGGGGAATTTAAACTAGGTACATGGAAGATTAGGCTATTGACCATAAACAGAAAGGCTAGAAGTTAGTGATTCGACATATACAAGGTGAGGAGGTTCTTATTTGGAAAGGCTCTGACATGAACCAATCATGGTAGCTCATTGACCATTAAGGACTTGCTTTTCTGTTGGGTAGATAATTTCTTGTTTGACAGTATGACCGACTGTTGATAAGGCATTGAACATAATTCCCATGAGTAACAAAGAAATAGCTATCTTATTACCAAGTTATAACCAATGACTGGGAAAGCATTCTAATAAGGTAGTGTCTTTTGTGGTCATGAGGATGTTCAAACACAATACAAGTGGTTGGTGCTCTCAAATAGTTGTTTTGCAGATGGAATTACATGAAGGACCTCAATATATAAAGACCATGGTTCTGTTAGGAGTAAGGGTCAAGGCCATAGCACCCCCTTCCCTTTCTCTAAGAAGGTATCACTGGAGTTGTATTACTTGAAGGTTTCCTTTGGGAGTTTTTATCAAAAGAGCAAAGAAGAAAGTCTGCATGAAGTTCTTGGGATTTTAGGTTGCCTGCTATGGCTCAGAGGTGAGAGAATGAAGATATGGGAATGGCAGAAAAAGGTAAACTATGCCAGGACTTTGCAGGACAGTATGGCAGTCAATTTTGTTATCTGCAGCTAGTTACCCTTGGTGGACAGTCCGAGCGTCTTTCTCTATCATGCAGCTGGATGGTGTCCAAGCATTCTGCATAGCAAAGATGACCTTTGCTTTTATTCAGCAGGATTTGAACCACATGGTTTCAAATAATACACCATAAATCCTGCTTATTCTCAGTTTGATTCACTTTCCACACTAGAAACGATGGCATAAAGATGACCGAAATATTGAACTGAATTAAAATAATTATAAAGAAACAACTAGTTACTCCAGAATCATCAAAGAATAGAATTAGATTGTTGCTACACAATAGGAGAAAGGCCCTATTCTTACTAGAAATTTCAGGCAGACTATTTAAGTAAAAAGACTGGATAAAAAGGTAATTATAATTCTTGTACTTCATATACAGAAGCATTAATAGACTGTGGCTTCTGCAGTTAGGCAGACATGGGTCACCAGCATCCTGGAATTCTAAAATTCTAGCTTACTATGATTAACACTTTGTAAATGCAATTTAAATTTTAGATTCTCTTAGTATCAGTTTCTAGAACAAGATGATAATATCAACCTCTCGTGCTGGTTCTGTAGACCAAGGAATAAAACATAGAGCAGGCAAGGAGGCCAGTGCCTGGAATATAGTAGGCCCATAATATGTTTCATTAAACAGATGAGTGCAAGCTAATTCAGTCTTTTCATCTAAAAGAAGTAGGCTACTGTCAGTCTTTGACAGCTTTTTGAGATGATACACCAGAGAGTCTTTTGCACTTAAATTACACCAGTCCTTCTTGAGATAAGTGGTTGTAATAGATAACCCGAAGGGAAGAAAAGACAAAAAAAAAAAAAAAAAAAAAAAATTTAGAGAGGCAGCTGGGAACATTTTCCACTCCTCTGTAAATTAAGTCAAAACAAAAATCCAATTTTTCTGGTGCAGACAATACACCATGCAATACAACAGCTAATATGTCTGTAGATTTCTGACTGCCTACAATACTGGGGCTTTAGCAGTGATTGGCCAGGTATTGTGTGAGAATCCAGAAGGAGAAATGAGTTCCTCTCTGTACACCATAGGTAGCTGCCTCAGCATTGTCTCTCCATGCCACTGTGTCAACCGGACAGTAAAGTCTTTGCTGGAAAAATGTGCTGTCTGTGGTATTGTTTTAGGACTGTCTACCAAAGCAAGCCCAAAAGGGATTTACTCCACTATTCCACCTCAGAATTCCTTCTTTAATTCAACAAGGCTCTTAGGAATTCAGTTTAAGGGTTCATTAAATTTATTTGGCAAAGAGTTAGAGCTTTTTACTTTAAGTACTTAAAATGATTCTATAATAAACCACAGATATGGGGAGGGCCATTGAAATAGAAGTTTAAAAATGTTAGTGGGTGTTTTAATGAACAGAGAATCTAATCCATTGTCCAATACTTTATGTGAGGGCGTCAAATTCATAAATAGTTGTCACCCAGTCTTCAATTCTGGATTTGTATGGCTTTTACTTAACATCTTATTTTGGAGTATGTTATTTGTTTTAGCATCATGGGATTTATAGCTGCTACTTCCACAGCCTTCTATATAAAAATATATATTGTCTTATTTCAGTGAATTTATAGAAACAAGTTTACTAGCTAAAACAATTTACAGATTTGTTGAAGAAATTAGAGAACGGAACATACGAGGGGGCCAGCAGCTCTGTCAGAAGTATCTTGAGTAAATACAAGGTCCACTGTGGAAGGTCATCCATTTGTTCTGATTTTCAGACCTGTTCTGGACAAGGTTGCTACTGCCTGTATATGGTTTTTAAATTTTATGTTAAATTAACCCTAAACGTCATTAAAAACTAGGCCTTTTGCTGATGGTAACAACATTAGGTATCTACTGATAGCTGAGAACAAGATACTAAGAAGAGAAAGTTTGTTTTGTCTTTTTTATTAGAAAAAGCATTTGAATAATGAAAGACTCTATTTAAAAATGGGGTAGAGAACTGAAGAAAGGATTCTCAATAGAGGAAATCAAAAAGGCTGAAAGACATTTAAGAAAGTGCTCCACATCCTTAGCTATCAGGGAAATGCAAATAAAATAACTTTGAGATACCATCTTACTCCTGCCAGAATGGCTAAAATTAGAAACACCAATGATGACTCATGTTGGAGAGGATGTGGTGAAATGGGAACACTCCCCCACTGCTGGTGGGAGTGCAAACTCATACAGCCATTTTGGAGATCAGTATGGCAGTTCCTCAGGAAAATGGGAATTAGTTTACCACAGGACCCAGCAATCCCCCTCTTAGGCATATACCCAAATGATCCGCATCCATGCAACAAAGACATCTGTTCAACTATGTTCATAACAGCACTATTTGTAATAGCAAGAACCTGAAAGCAACCTAGATGCCCCTCAATTGAAGAATGGTTAATGAAGATGTGGCACATCTGCACAATGGAATACTACTCTGAAGAAAAAAATAATGGTATCTTGAAATTCGCAGGCAAGTGGATGGCACTCGAAGAAACCATCCTGAATGAGGTAACCCAGTCACAAAAAGAGGAACACAGTATGTACTCACTCATATATGGATTTTAGACATAGAACAAAGGATCACTAACCTATAATTCACACCACCAGAGGAACTAGGATACAAGGTGTATTCTAAGAGATTCATATAAAGTCCCTCACAGAACCGGGAAGGGACAAGTCCCCCAGAGCACAAAGGAAGTGGAGGGCAGTGAATGGAGAGAGAAGTAGAAGAAAATGAGGGGGAGGAAAGGAAAACATGTACGACCAGCAAGATTGAGCCTGGTTAGGAATAGAAGACAGGAGAGAGAGAGAGAGAGAGAGAGAGAGAGAGAGAGAGAGAAACAGAGAGAGAGACAGAGAGAGAGAGAAACAGAGACAGAGAGACAGAGACAGAGAGAGAGAGCATAAAAGAGGGAGCCAATATTGGTTTGAAGATGAAATTGAACACAAAGAAAGGTCTAGAGAACTACAAGACGGCTCCCAACTAACAATTTGAGCTTCCGTGGAAAAGCTACCATAAATGCCCTTCCCGGAGCGTGAGATCAACAACTAACTTATCCATGGAGCCCTCCACTAATGTCTGTTGGAAACAGGAGCAAACACCCATACATAAACACTGAGTTGAAGTACAACCCAGATGCAGATGGAGAGGACAAGACCAGGTGGCAGAAACACATAGAGACAGCTGACCTGAACAAGGGGGAGCTAACGGGCCACCAGACTGATAGCTGGGAATCCAGCATGGGACTGACTCAGGCTCCCCTGAATATGGGTCTCAGCCAGAAGGACTGAGCAGTCTAAGGGACCTCAGACAGTGGAGCCAGGATGTATCCCTGGTGCACTAAAGGACTTTGCAAACACATTCCCCATGGAGGGATAACTGCCTTAATCTAGAGACAGGAGAGAAGCCCTAGTCCCTACTTCACATGACCTGTCAGACCTACATGACCCCAACTGGATGGCATTCCCTACATATGGAATTGGGGTGGGGGATGGGAGGGGAGGGTGGTTAGAGTGCATGTGAGAGGGCAGAGAGGGTAAAAGGGAGGGGAGGAGGGAAGGAGAGAGGGAATTTGGATCCACATGTAAAATAATAAATTAAATAAAAAAAATGCTTTGACTCCAAAATTTAAGTTCAAGGACAAGTTACTGGGGAAAAGGATTTCTATTTTTGTTTCCACAGAAAATGAAAAGCTGTGGATTCCTTCCAGACTAATGTGGTTTGATCAAGCCAGACCCCCTGAAACAGAGTACCAGGTGATTCTACATTCAAAACAGCTGGACAAAGCAGCCTTACAGACTACAGCCAGGATTTCTGCATCTTCTTAGTATCCCCCATGACAGCGCCCCTTACCAGCAGGAAGTAGTTTGGAAAGAACGACACCCAAATTCCCAAATATTGTCTATAAATGTTTGTTTTCATTTAAATTGACTTGGATGTCATATATATATATATGACCCACAGAGGGGCACATGAGTAGAGGTGTCTGGAATTAAATTCTGGCTCTGTCATTTGCCACCTATATGACTTTGATTTGTTCAAATGATTTATTCTGACCTTCCGTTTGCCGGTCTGTAAAAGGGAGCTACCTGTAACTTCATCAGTAGTGAGAATTATAAATTACATGCTCAGTAGGTAATACTGCCTTTGCAAACTGACACACAACAGATGAGGGTAACGGAGATGGAGAAAGAATGCAGGGTTCTCCATGAGAATTTACTCCAGCTTTTGAATCATCCTCCATGAAAGAAATGTACGTTTGACAGTGCGACTCCGGCAAGAAATTTTCCGAACATCTCTGCTGGGTGCACAGCTCTCTACCGTCCCCTCCTTCACGATACTCATTGCTTCACCAACACCATGCACGAGGCATTACCTTACTTCTCCCTATTTTTCAGAAAGAATCTGAAAACTCACTAAGTAATTTGTCAGATGTGCAATCTGAGAATTAATTAAAAGTTGCAGCTAGACATGGGAGGGAGGGACAACAGGTTGTAGCTAGCTAGTGCACAATGACTTGGGGCAGCAGCAAAACATCCCATCCAGGGACCACCTCTGAACACATCTTTTCCCTTTCTCTGATTTCTTTCAGACAAGACACTGGGTTAAATTCCCTTGGCTGTTCGAAGGCCAAAGCTGCTGCCCCTTCAGAGACCCACACACCTGCACTTGTTCTGTTCTTTCTGTCACACTAACCACTTTGCAACATCTGGATAAGTGACTTAAACTCAGCATCTTTTCCTGTTGGGGGGCTCAGGCTCCCATGGACTACAATGTCAAGTGTTTTTGCTTAAGTCCACCCTCCCTCCCTGCTGTGCCTACCATTAGTGTTGTCATTTTCTTAGTTGGAGGCCCAATGGCCAGTTTGGACAACAGGTCTGTTAGAAGACAGTTTTTGCCATGGATATAAATGACTCATAAATCATACCTTTATAACCGTAATCACACTCCCTGGTGTCTAGCAGGAGGTGTGTTGCCTAATGATTTGTGGTCTCTCTGGCTATTGAGGCGACTGTCAAGTGCATACTTGTGGACTGCTTGTACTGAGTGTACCACTCCCAAGAATTCCTTTGTCTTTCTTGTTCTAGAAAGCTGTTGTTCTTCCAGAAAAGCCAGCATTCAAGATCTGCAAGCGACGTGCAGATAATCCATTTGCTTGCCTGGAATCTCACTGTGATGCTCTGTGGCCTTTTTCATTACCGGGCAGCTTTTTCTTCTTTTAAAACTTTAATTTAGAAACAATCCTATTTTACATATCAATTCCAGTTCCCTCCCATCCTCCCATGCCCCCACTGACCTCCCTTTTCACCCCCCATTCACTCCCCAGGGAGGGTGAGGCCTTCCATGGGGGATCATCAAAGTCTGTCATGTCATTTGGGGGAGGGCCTAGGCCCTCTTCCATGTGTCTAGGCTGAGAGAGTATCCCTCTATGTGGAATGGGCTCCCAAAGTCCATTTGTACACTAGGGATAAATATTGATCCACCGTCAGAGGTCCCATAGACTGCCCAGGCCTCCTAACTGACACCCACATTCAGGGGGGCTGGTTCAGTCCAATGCTGGTTCCCCAGCTATCAGACTGGGGTCCATGAGCTTTCACTTGGTCAAGTCAGTTGTTTCTGTGCGTTTCTCCAGCATATCATATAATTCTTAATGACAGGAAAGATACTGTTTGTCCAGCATGTGCAGCATGACAAGCACTGTAGTCCTGCCTCACCAATGATATTTTTGTTTCTTAAGATGCAGGGATTTTTTTGTTATGTGCATGTGTGTGTGTTTGTCTTAAGTGTGTGTGCCCATGGAAACCACAGATGTCAAATCCTTTCTAGTTAGAGTTATAAGACGTTGTGAACCACCCAACAAAGATATTAGCAGCTAAACTTCTGTACTCTAAATGATCAGGGTGTATTCTTACTGCTGAGTTATCTCTGTTCCCACCATAAGGCAAGTACTATCTTTAACCATATTTCAGAAATAAGAAAGTGAAGCTATAGGGATTTAAGAACAACACCACTTGATGTAGGATGTCCTTCTGTATGCTGCTAATAAGTGTTGCTTTTATTGGTTGATAAGTAAAGTTGATTTGGCCAATGCTCAGACAAAATAGAGCCAGATAGGAAATCCAAACACAGATACAGAGAAAAAGAAGGCAGAGTCTAGAAGATGCCATGTATCTGCCAAAGAGATAAGATACCAGAACATTACTGGTAAGCCACGGCCACAGGGTGTTACAAAGATTAGCAAAAATGGGTTAATTTAATTGTGAGAGCTGGTCAGTAATATGCCTGAGCCATTGGCAAAACAATTATAATTTATATTAAACCTCTGAACGTTTATTTGGGAACTGGTGGAAGGGAGACAAGCCTCCATTTATAACCACTTAGTAGCTTTTAAAGACTGATGACAGGAACAGTGATTTAAAATATAGCATCTCGTTTAGTCCCTAGAGGTTTTCAATAAAATAACTATGAATATGCAAATATTTCTCAGTACATCTAATGGCTACTGTTTTATATTATACAGATATGGGACGTTATCACCATCACCCAATATTCTATTTTCTATTGGCCAATCCAACCCTAGAACAATTCTGAAGGGAAGTAGAGTCATTAAATAGCCTACATAAGGAAGGGAAAAACAGAGGCTTTGGTTGGTTATGTAACTTGCTGAGAAAAGGCAAGAGATAGTGACTTGGATCCAGGCTTGGATCTAGGACACAAGACTTGTCCTTTGTACTAGGTGACCATTTAAGACTGGTCCACTGGGGTATGGGGCTCCTAAGCAAGAGATGTCCTTGGGAATTCACAGATAGCTGTAGGAGGCTCACCAGATCCTTTCTAACATGTTCTGTCTCTGGCACTAAACCAGCAATCTTCATCCCTGTCATCGTCTGGATCCAGTGTTATTCTCTGCCTCTACTGCTTTATTGCATGAGCTTCTGTAGAGGGGGAGCCCATCTACCACTCCCCGCCACATTCGCACCCCATCTGCACTGGTGTGTGCTTTCTCCCTGGTCATCTGTCAAGATTGACATGCTTACTACTGGAGAATCTTCCCAAGCCCTTATATACTCAGAAAGCTCCTGGAGGCTAGCTCAGTCCTGAATAGCAGATTGTGTCTGTGATTCTGCAGCACTCTTGGAAAGCAAGAAGGATGCAGACTAAAATGGTTTTTCACCTGATGTTTTGCAAAGCCCTCTTTTGCTGGATCAGGACTCAAGGCCTCCTCAGTGGTCCAGAAGAGGGTGTGGCACATGACCAGTTTTCTCTTCTGATTTCAGCATTGAGCCTACAATCCTTTTCTCAGCACCATTCAGTGGAGCCAAAACTTTCACTTATTCCAAGAACTCAATGTGTATAACAGTGGAAATGTTTTCCTGGGATTTCTTAGAGTAGCAGAGGCTGCACAGTAGGCCTAATAGCTTTTTGAGTCTACCTGACCTGAGAGGGTTTGAGAAAAAGTAATGAAGACTCCTTCAGCCTCTACTGCCTGTCAGGGACTTTGATGAGAACTTCCTGTGTCCCATTTCACATATTCCTCACAAAATCTTTAAATGCTGCGTGCTCTGTTCACCCCACTTAAAGGCAGAAAACTCAAAGCTCAGATACATAATTTGCTTGAGAATAGACAACTATTTGTGACTCAAATGAGGTTGATGCCCCTGATCAATCTACTCTTTGCTGTAATTATGTAAATAAATCATTGTCTATGGTTGGATAATGAGAAAAATGAACCTATTAAATGCTAAGAACCGTCTTCTAGGACACATATAAGAAATCTCAAAGCTATAAATCACCAGCCATTTAAATACATATTTTGATTATTTTAAACAACTCAGCTTGGAAAAAAAATGAGTTTTAAGAAGTACATTGAGAAGTATGAAACAGTCCTCAAATTTAAAGCATATTTTATACAGCAAATTGATAATTTTTAAGTATTACTTGATTATAATTTTTAAGCTAAAACCACCAATGACTTTTACTCTAAAATGTTCAAAATCCAGAAAAGAAAGCAAGTTCATCAGAAGGATGAAGAAAGGGTGTGTTCTGGGAACTGACAGTTTTTAAAGTCAATGGAATTCTATTTCTCTTTAAGAGAAACTCAGATGTGAAACTCAGGGCACCTATATGTGCTTCCCTTCTAGATCTCATGTTCATGGACCCACATGGAACCAGAATGAGTCATTATGTCCATGATGAGGGAAGCTTGATTAATAAAGAATGGATACATTTCCTGTTGGGAGCACTTCATTTGTATAACAATTATATCACTGGTAGCCTGAAAAATAGGTTCTTTTGGCCAAGTAGGGATATATACAGCTAAAGACCACAGTTCTGTTTCCAATGTTAAAGGGAAAGTAGACAGGCATGTATATGGTGGTAAGCTAACCACAGTGCCTTAGAAACTGTCTAAGCTAGCATAAAATGAACTCGGGTCAGCTACTCTGTAATTGGGGTCACTGTCTTTCTTTATCTCGCTTCTCAGTCTGGTGTTCTGGATAAATGAACAGAGACTTTTCAATGTTAGATAGAACAGACTTCTTTGGGTTTTATGTCCTAGAATCAAGAACAGGAAAGCCAAAACATTTTGGTTTTCTGTTTCTTTATTCAACATTCCATCCAGGGTCTTTACCAGGCCATTTCCTCCTAATAGTGGCCCTGAGAAACCATACTTGAATAGTATTCCAATGTGCCACATCTTCTTTATCCATTCTTCAGCTGAGGGGCATCTAGGTTGCTTCCAGGTTCTTGCTATTACAAATAATGCTTCGATGAACATAGCTGAACAGGTGTCTTTGTTGCGGGATGTGGATCATTTGGGTACATGCCTAAGAGTGGAATTACCAGGTCCTCTGGTACACTGATTTCCATTTTCCTGAGGAACTGCCGAACTGATCTCCAAAATGGCTGTACATATTTGCACTCCCACCATCAGTAGAGGAGTATTCTCCTTTCTCTACATCCTCTCCAGCATAAGTTGTCATTGGTGTTTTGATGACTAACTTACCCGCCATAGCTGAGGGAAGCAGAAACAGACACCCACAGATAAACACTGAGCCAAACTCCTGGAATCTAGTTGCAGAGAGGGATGAATGATAAGAAAATGGGGGGGCAAGATCAGGCTACAGAAACCCACAGAGACAGCCGGCCTGAACAAGGAGCACATGGACCCCAGACTGACATCTGGAAAACCAGAATTAGACCAACTTAGACCCCCTGAGCATGGGTCTCAGAAGGCCTGGACAGTTTAAGCAACCTCTGACTGCTAATCTAAGTATCTAGACTCTAGGGATCCCTGTGTCTTCAGCTCCCATCAGCTACCACTAAGGTTACAAGTATGCACCACCATGTCCAGCTTTTTCTATGAGCTCTGGGGATGGAAAGTGTCCTTACATGAGCGAGGCAAATACTTTGTTGTCTAAGACATCTTCTCAGACTTTAACTTGATGCGGGCCTTCTCTTTCTTTTCATTGGTTGGTTTGAACTTCTGGGAAAGAAATAGTTTCCTCTTTCTTTCTTTTTGTAATGCTGGGTTACTGCTTGTGTCAGGCAAGTACTTTTCCATGAGCTGCACCTTAGTCCAGAGTTTCGGTTACGTGGCTTACCAGTCACCTTTCTACTCTCAGTTCTACAAGTCAATGGCCCTGTGTGAATGGGCCCAGTAGAGCTAGTGGTAGGACGAAAGCATGGCACTAAAAGGGAGGTTTGGATAGAATCAAACTCTTTATGGATTTTGCTACTTTTCTACATTTTTCACTTGAATCTGAATTATGCTTGAGGCAGGAAGAAGGGGCAGATACTATTTTCTTCTCTAAGAAGTGGCAAACGCTTGGAGGACAGGTTTGCATGAGCATCTCACTGTGGGACAGAATGAGAACGTACCTCAGAGTTGTCCTTTAGTCCTCCTGCTCTGACTTTGCCTGCTTCCCCTTAATTTCCTGCACCAGAACAGCTTCTTGAATCGTTGCATTTCCGTGTCTTCCGGGGTTCTGGTATCTGTCTCCCTTTACTTCTCAGTCACTGTACTCTTCCTTGTCCCTCTTAGCCACAGCATTTGCATCTGTGTTACAACCTTTGTGCTCCATAGTCTTAAAAATAAGCTTCAGGAATCTTAGGAAAAAAAAAAAAAGCGTGTATATAAATGAGCCCATCCCCTTAAAGCATACCTATGTTCCAAAATTCTCCATGTCTAAAAGCCACTCCATAACCTTACTCAAGGGACAATGGAGAAGCCTGACAGTCACTAAAGGCACCTCCAGCAAGTTAATTAAAAAAAAAAAATAAACTATGAGTTCTGTACCCACCTCTTCACCTATAAGGGACTGACATTTTGGTCTTGGAATTTCCTAAACAACCTATCAAAGAAACTATAAAAATGATATATAGTAATCATAGCAACGATAGTAGAAAAATAGTCACTACCATTACTTTCCCTGTATGCTATAGGTATTCAAGTTATTATATCCAACACTCAGAACAATCCTACCATGTGTTTGTCATTTCCCCATTTTCCAGATGTAGAAACTAATAGGCTAAGCAAATGCCACCAAGCTAATACATAGCAGAGCCTGGATTTGAACTACGTTTTCTCTAGATTCAAATCCTTTTCTGTCCTCAAGTCCTTCCTTTCTCACCACGAGGCCTTCTCGCATTACCAACATGGACCATCAGCCTTCTCAGCATAACACACATGTGCCTTAACACACCACTACTTTGCAGTGTCATTGGCTGCAATGCCCACCCTACCACATGCCATATATTGTTCAGGACTACTGTTGGCCTCAGCATCTTTTCCTTTCTTTGGTACCCTCTCTTTCTTTATGGATCCTTCTTGGCAGGCAGCTCACATTCAAAGTTTGATGCTGTCGTTTTGATTATTAGTTCTACACTTTACTTATTGAGAAATCACTTTGATGTTCTTTTAAATGCAAATATATTACATATATATGCACATATACGTAAATAAATATTCAGCGTTTAGATGTATGCATGCACAGAAATCACCCCTGACATTTCTTTGTGTAATATTATTATAGTAATTATAAAAGAGGAGTGTGTGTGTGTGTGTGTGTGTGTGTGTATGTGTGTGGTTTGTGTGTATATGTGTTTGCTTTTTAATATGTCATTGCTTTCGAAGACCCTCTTAGGAAATCTACTGCATGTTAATAATTCTCCAAAGTAAGATAGTGTCTATGAAGACATGTAGCAACGGGAGTAAAAACTCACAATCATCATTCTGAGTAAAATAAGGCAGCCAAGTGAGCATGTGCATTCTGTGGTTCCACTGCATAGAGTTTTAAAAGGGATGACCTTGATCTCCAGTGATAGAAACCACAGGAGAGGCTGCTTCTAGGGGAGTTCACTGGGAGAAGCCTGAACAACGTTGTATGTATTAGAATGTTCTCAGTCTAGGCAGCACAGTGGGCATGTGCAGGAATGTGTACAAATGTGTATGATTGAGTGGGAAACTCTGCCAACCCCTACCTACTCCCCAGATTTATGAAATTGCTTCTTTTCCAGTTGTATCTCTGGCTGCACCTCAACCAGTCATTAATAGAATAAGAGCCATTTACTCTCTTGAACATTCAAGGATGCCGCAACCAAGTTTTAAGTTAACATGCTTTTTAGGTGGGCTTCTCTCCAAGTAAAAGCCCCTTGAAAATGGGAGGGGACAATGGTTTTAGCTCATCAAGTTGGAGCCTTTCTGTTCATAGGAACACTCACTCAAGCCTTCGCATCCCCCCCCCCTTTGCAGCTCTCAAGCACAATAGCCAGTGTAAGCTACAATCAAAAGGTCATTTTCTTCCTTCAGTAACAGTAACACAAAGTGGCTACATTTCCTGATTTTGGATTAAGTTCAAGATTTCAAATACACCTGATTAGAAAGTTTGATATTTATCATGGACTTCCCTGTCTTCCATAACCAGTGTGAGAGAGATTGGGAAAAAGTCACCTGAAAGGGACCATTCTTTTATTTAACAATTAACCCCATCTGGGTAAATAATACGAGGCGGTGCACTTGAGCCGTTGCTGTCGGGCTCTGGGTTCAGAACTCAACACGGCTTCAAAGCAGTGTCCATGAAACGATGACAAGATGCTACAGAAGTGGCTCTTTATGTGGAATATAATGCTCATCTAGAGTTACCCTGTACAGTAATGAGGAGCCAGGGGCATAAAGGCAGTAGGATAGAGTGTCTGGAAGTACTTACCTGGGGAAACACAATCTTGGTTTAGTTTAGGCCTTTAGGCCTACAAGTGCAGTATATGGTCTAGAAACTGGAATGTTCAAACACAACTTCAGTGGGAGTTGCAAGGTTTCCATCACAGGCAAATAAAAACAAAACTCCCTGGCAGGCATCCGAGCAGCCCAGAGCTGAGGTGCTTCTGAAAACCCGAGCTTCGTTCCCACTTTCATCAGATAATTTCATTATACAAAGGGGCATATGTCTTTTAAAAGTATCAAACAGCACATTAGAACCGTGAAAGCCCATCAGTCAACAAATCCTCATGATAAAGATCGATCGTTTCCCACATAAGGGGAACACGCAGACCAGGTCAATCTGTCAGCAAACCCATTCACAAATCTATACTCTGAATTGAGACAAGAAACTCTAATAAGCCGAGATTACTTTCCAAGAAAATATTTGGGTACCTCTACATGCCCAAGCCTCACACCTGACTGCATTTGGCATCCCCTGGGAAGACCAGGCTCAGGGACTGGAAGGGTGGGCGGCCAGCTTCGGTTACTTCTTAGAAGTAGACCCGTCTTGATCTCTACCCACCTGGATCACTTTTAGTAAAAAGCACAAGGAGAAATTAGTTGGGGAACCCGCTTGAGACACTAAGCTCCGATTTCTTGGGTGGATTTCCTATTGTTGGTGGGCAACCCGAAAGCCTTATGGGAAACCAGGGGCCTGGGATCTGCTTGAACAACCAATTTTGCAAAAGCCTCAGCTAGAACAAAAAGGTGTTGTCATCAAGTCTCTGTTAGTTATGGATATTTCTAGATGCCCCTGAAGAAAAGAAAATGGGGGAAATGGATTTAGTGCATCTCTATGACCTTTTAGAACCTTTAGGACCTCACTTAATTGTAGTCTTCCATCTGTGTCCCAAGGAGCACAGGGTTTGAGAAGGGATCACAGACCAAGCTTCTACTGTGTGTTTTGTAATTCTCCAGCAATGCTGCTTGCAGGGACCAGCACCCCTGTTATAGACAGGATACAAGAGTCAGGGGATAGTGTTTCTGACTCAGGACAGAGCAACTGTCAACAGTGGAGCTTCATTTTGTTTCTGTTTTTGTAATTGCAAATAGATTCTTCTCTCATACAATACATGCTGACCATAGTCTCCCCTCCCTCTATTCCACCCAGCTCTGCCACCTCCTTTCTCCCCCAGATCCACTCCCCCTCTATCTCCTTTCAGAAAAGAGCAAACCCCAAAGAGACAACAACCAAACACAACAAAACAAAATACAGTAAAACAAAGCAAAAGTTCTCATTTCCAGGCTGGACAATGCCACCTAATAGACAGAAAAGAGTCCCAGGAGTAGGCAAGAGAGTCAGAGCACACACACACACACACACACACACACACACACACACACACACACACGCACACGCACACATGCACACACACACATACATGCACACACGCACACACACACACACACACACACCAAGCTAACATGCCTTCACTGTGAAATTCATGCTGCAAGGCCACGTACTTATTATCACCACTGATGTATACTTAGAGCTTGGGCTGACCACTAGGTCCTCTGCCATATAGTCAGAAGGGCTGGCTAAAGATGTTAGACAGACAGGGAAGAGCTGGAGGAGAGAGATGCATGTACAGAGGGTAGCTGGGAAACTAGACTAATGATCAGAAGCAGAGAAGAGTACAGTCTCCACCTTGATGAATGGATGGTCAGAGTGCAGAAATGAAGAGTCAGTGGCAGAGGCTCCTTTCTGGGGTCAAAGGGATTAACCAAACCAGTTTGCACCTAGGTTCCACCTATAAGAAAATAGAGAGCTTAGATTGGGTGTGGGGGAAACAAATACAAACGTGAGAGTTGGGGCAATCTACCCATGGGATAGAGTCCATCATCTGTAAGTTCTAGAATACCTCCACCACCGGATGTAAGAAGCATAAAGATTAAAAGCAGTGATGCACAGGACCCACCCAGCTGACTGACAGCAGGGACCCTCCCTATAAGTCCTGGAAATGTTAGTTCCCATTTCTCTTTTCAGTCTCTTCATTAAGAACTGTTCCCACAATGACAATGACCCACTAGCCCAGTGTAGAAAAGACCTGTCTGCCATTTGGATGAGGAACTTCATTGCAGTTGTGATGCAGCTATTATGGAGGCCTAGAGCAGGTATCAACCTCCTTCTTCCTGCTAGAGAAGATACTTGAAGAAAACAGGACTGCTCATTTGTTTCCTACAAGACCTTGTGCAATGAAGAGACCTGAAATTCATGGGAGTCTCTTGTGGTGTGTGTCTTCCTGAGCCTAACCTTAAACCCATCAGTCGGCTGGACCACCTGCTGCATGATGAACATCATTCCTATCTTCCAGCTACCCGACCCTCATGATGCTCCATGCCATTATCCCTTGGTCTCAGCATGGATTTCCAGTTTTCTTTTCTGCATCACCTCCATGCATATATATATGGCTCGAGCTTATAAATGCTCAACTGTGTGGTTACCTGAACACAGCCAGTATAAGGATCATAAGAGTTGAGATGCCAATTTGGACAGGGCAAATTCCCTATGGTCCTGCACGTAGATGAGGAACTACAAAAACATCAATAGCTGTTGGGAGAGGGAGAACCGTGACCTCTAGGATGAACTCCTATATAGGTTGTCCAATACCAAGTGTCAGGTCTGGACATATACATATATGAGCAAAGCTAAATAGACTCAGTGGGTTTTATTTGTGTGTGTGTGTGTGTCCATGTTACAATGGTAAGAGATTTGGGAGGGGGATTGCTTTCTCTAACCAGTTCTTACATCTTCAGGGTAGAAATCATGTGAGAGTTGGGGCAACTCTTCCTTTTTGAGTTTTCCCAAGGTGTTCAGTGAACAAGGATGCTCGCCATGGGCTGAGCTAGTGTCTGACTTCTTTGGTTTTTGTCTCTGTGGGTTCTCCAGGAGAACTAATCATCATATAGAGGATGCTCCTGTGAGCAGCTAAAACAAAGATGCATAGTATGGAATAAACTGGACGGTTCTACCCAGCACCCTGGAGCTCTTCAGAGCCAAGCCATGTGGGAGCTGAAGGTTCAGTTTAGAAGTCAGAGCCTTTAGAGACTTCCACGGGAGAGGGCTGTGAGGTCACTGTGGTACACTCCTTATCCCTGCAGACAGCCGAGTCCTTCCAACCTCATCTATTTTGCTTGACAAATCCTTTTGTATTCGAGGGGGACAGAGATTCAGGAAATGAAAGCTGAAGATGGTCCTAGGAGCCTGAGACCGCCCTAACTTGTCATGCAAATGACGTTCCTTTAGTCCCCTCTCTGCAGTGGAGGGGAGAAGTGTCAAGTCAAAGGAAAGCAGCTAGTGAGCTCTTAGGAGCTGAGGAGGTGAAAGCACCTTGGCCAGCTTCTCCTTCACAGAAAATAAAGCCCCACCCCCCCCCCCGAGAATCTGAAATAGAGCATTACCTGCTAAATCTAATCCTCCCCCCCCCCCCCCCGCCTTCTGAAGTAGCAGCCATGTCCATCTTTAGTGTAGGCTGGACTATAGTTGCATGTCACATGACTGCTGAAGGGGCCTGCCCTGGCCCATGAACCTCATTTTTATTGAATTCCATGACCACCTCTGCTCTTGTCACATATAATGCAGCATTTTTGACAGTTTCAGCTGTGTGTCTTCCAGAGTGTTTTACTCTAAGGAAAAAAAAAATTAACAAATTCAGCTGCACTTTTAGCAGAACAGTGCAGCAGATTCAGTCAGGGTTATAAAGAAGTCAAAATGTGCAGCAAGCTAAAGTAGCTTGACTAGAGTCTCAACCAGGTGGCTTAGCATAACCAGAGAGAATTAAATTTCTTTTCTTTTCTTGAAGTTGATTTGCCCCTTGCATTTCTTCTCAGTGATTACCAAAGGAAATGCTTATAATTATTGGCTCTCCAAGTAATGGTTATCATATATATTTTTATTATTATTATTTCAGAGCAAACACCTCTGCAAACACATTGCTTGTGGTAACTCGAAACCGCCTATCTGGGTAAGATTCTGATTGATTTTAGCAGAACAAAGGGACAATTGCATCTCATTTGAAACCCAGATGAGGCATTCCCTATTTCACTTCAAGTTGGGAGTGAAAATAGTTGGGTGGTCAATGTTTCAAAAAAGAAGTGGGGGGGGGCAATCTCAAACAGAGTGAATGTACAGTGGATACTTTTCTGACCTGGAATTGGTTAAATGAGAATTGAAAAGTCACCCTGGTAGCCCGAACAGGAACCTACAGTCTGCAAACACTTACCCCCATCACCACGGCTCCAAGGAGGTGGCGAAATGCAGGGTCCCTCTTTCTGATCTGTGTCTGTCCTGGTCTGAATTAACAGAGGGGGGCAGGAAATGGACCAACACTGCCCATAAGTAAGAAAGCCGAGAAGGACGGGCCCCTTCTGCTTTCAATCAAGAGAAAGTGCAATCTGAAGTATCATCAGTGACTCTCAACCACTGGCCAACCCAGGCTTCTGCAGGCAGCGGGATTCTTCACGGATGGAATTACACACTTAGTGAGTGAGAACTACTTCTAGTAGAGAATACCCATCAACAGTGAACAGTGTCTGCAGAAGGAAAGCAAGCCAACTGGGTGGATTTGTCCCTGAATCTGACAGAGAAGTCCCTGCCATTGTCATTACCAACTTTCTTGTAAATATTATTTCCAGAGAGTGAAAGGTTTTTGAAAGTACCTTTCATGGAGACCGGGAGTTCAGATCAACTTTGTTTCCCAGCACTGCATTACTTCTGTTGTAGTAAGCACTGCTTGTGAAAGTATAGACATTTCTTGTGGCTTTGGGTAGCTACTAATAAGATCTGGGAACTAATTTGCTTAATTTCAATTTGCTAACCCAATGCCAACAGTTTGGGTGTCGTTTTACTGGATTTAAGTTTGTATGTGAGCAGTTGATTTTCAGCAGAAGGAGGATGAGCCTGTCTCATGGTGATTCCCGTCAGACATGCTGTTCTGGGCTTAGAAAAGGTAGGAAAAGAAATGCTCAGGTTGCCAGTCTCTTCCCAAGCCATGGCTTCAAATGTGGCTATATTTATTTATCCCATTTGAAGTAAATTTCCCAAACTGAAAATTGAGCATACATAATAGAAAACCCCATCTCTCCAGCCCTGCCTCTGATCCTCTGTTTTGTGATAGAGGCAGCTGCCTGTGGTACTGTGGATGCTCCAGTCCTGGTGAGCAGTTGGCCTTGAACTGTGATTGCTCCAGCAAGGCACTACCATATCCTTGTTATAAACTGGGTGTATCTGAACTTGAATATTGTTGCTGCTGAGGCAGCTTTTCGCTTCATAGCCCAGAGTGGCCTTGAACTCACTAAGTAGTTCAGGCTAACCTGGAACTTGTAAATCTCCTATATTAGCTGGGACTGAGATATACATTGTCCCACCTAGCTGAAACTATATTACTGTATCTTAAAAGTCTGTAACTATTTATGGAAAATACTTAGTTTTGCTTTGTTTTTTTTTTCACAAAACAAACAAACAAACAAAAAAAACCACAAGCTGGATATGGTGTCCCAGGCCTGCAATTCTAGCAAATTGGAGATTGAGACAGGAGGATTCCAGTGAGTTCCTAGGCTAGCCTAGGTTACAGAATGAGAGCTTGTCACAAAAGAAGAACAATAACAAAGAGAAAACGCCATTAGAAAGGCATGGTGGTGCATGCCTTTGACTCTAAAACTCTGGAGGGAGAGGCAGGAGAATTACAAGTTCGATGCCAGCTTGGTCTACATAGCATGTTCTAGTCCATCCGGGGTTGCATTGCAAGACAGTCTGAAAAATACACAAGACAATAAAACAAGAGCAAAATAAAAACCACAAGACAGTAGACTATGTAGAAAAACCATTTAAGTGCCACCAGAGTATAAAGATATCCCCAGGCTGACCCCAGCATCTGGAGCATTTTGGGAGCCCAAGGTTTAACAAATAAATGGTTTGTGTCTACTGCTTTGTCTAGGACAAAATAAAGTTCCTCAATGCTCCAAAATATCTTGTCACTACAGCTGAGCCTGTATGAAAGTAAAACTACTGCTAAAAAGTATGCCCATCAAGTTTGGGCAATATTTAAGCAAAATTCATGGACTTTTCCCAAGCTAGGCCTCAGCCCCAATTTGCAGTGTTTGCCTTTGTGTCTATAACAAAGGTTTGTGGTTCCATTACCCGCTGTTCCCTGACTTTGTTTTTAAGAAAAGGTTTCCTTTATAATTCAAGGGAAAATGGGCCTTTACATTCCAGACTAAGTACAACAGTACTATTGGGGAAATGTTCAAGCAAATCTTATTCATTGTCCAGAAGTTTAGTTCAAGTTAAAGAAGAATTCTACTGGTTCTGAGACCACAGAGCCATAGGGGAACTTTTGGATGGAAGTCATAATCCAACAGAGAAGGATGCAAGAAATTTGAAGGTGAAGTTGGGGACTTAGGAAATCTAATAGTGGTATCAGATTTAAATTCCTTCCAAAGCCACTATGAAACCAAGGTGGAGGAGAGGCTACTTGAAGAGTGTTGAACGTATTTAAAACTATGTATAAAAGTGTTTACCAAACCCTTTTTTCCTCCCCAACAACTTTCAAAGTAGCTCTCTGTGTTTTATTGAGGTATATGCTCTAACAATAACTATGTGCCTGCTATTAAAGATTAAATCGCAGGATTAAAAAGAGAGATTGTACTATGATTTTATAAATCTGCATATCCACCAACCAATTGGTTGAGTTCTTTAATGTTAGAGAAAAAAATCCTAAATTATCAGTTGCACGAATGGCTTTAAATCAACATCCCACCATGGCCTGATTGGCTCTGGTGGTATTTTGAAGATGTTTTCTTACATTCCTAATAGGAAACTCCAGAGGTGGAGAAAATCAGGGAACCGGGATGTATGCTATTGAGGTACCAAAGTGGTAATGAGTGTTTACTTCCCTAAGAGTTGAACAGTATGGTAATATGATTCCCCCAAGCATAGCCATAGCAGCCATTAATTTCACCTAGAGCCCGAGGATGCAATATGGTACCAAATGAAAATTACTCTTTCCCTAAAGTTCACACCACTTTGGGTCATCCTGTTAGCTTCAAGGACTCCAGGTGGCATGGTGTTTCTGGGTTTAAACCCCCACAGGATTCAGAGTTACTGAGGTTGGAAGCTTGGCTCATACACTTCCCCTTTCAAAGTCTTCATGACCTTACCTTCGGCTGGAGATTCTAACAGCAACTTCACTGACTTCCTCTCAAGGACAGCTGAGGTAAACGTGGAGAGGTGTAAGCATAGAAGACTGTTTCAGTGAAGTGTACATGGCCTGGAAGCTCCGTGCCATTGCCTAAAATACTCAAGAGCTTTTACTAGACGGTATCCTGGTCAAATGTGTGCCCACTTTATGTTCAGTTGTGTTTAGGAAAGTACAGCTAAAGCAACTGAATCAACAGCTTCACCAATTTTTCTAATGCTGTTTGGAATTTGCTGTGCAATTCTTTTGGTAAATGTTTTTGTTTGTTTACTGATAGTCTCATATCTGCTCCATGTTTCAATGATTCAACCTTGACTAATCCCTTTCATGGGATATTTGCTATCAGTGTTCTTGCTCATCAATTGAAAAAATATGAAGAACGTGTGTGTACTCTAACCAGCACTAAATTAGTTTCTTCCTGTCTCAACAAAGTTCACCACCTGTTTTTTGTTGTAATGACCTCTCTCCAAGTGTACCCATTTCTCTTCTAGAGGTTGACTCCCTTTCTGTGTCCCATAACTAGCACACCCTTTAGAACACTCTGAACACTGCCCTTGCACCTACCAGTTTGTCTCCATTGGACACCAGTGTGCTGTTTCTCCTGGAGTAACGGCTTTTTAATCCCTCTTCGCTCAATTTGTATATATCAGAGATCTACCTGTAAATACACTTGTATGCTTTTCTGAATTAAATTAATCCTAGATGTCCAGAGCACACAGACTCTATAGTCTCTTATGTTAAAGTCTAATCAGTATGTGATAAATAAAACTTCTCAGAATCTGGGTAGCCAGATTCATGTATTTTATCCTAAGCAGCACTGAAGCTGCAGAGATTAAGAGTATGGCCATTAGGAGGGGAAATGGGGTGTAATATCAATAGTCACATCCTCTGGCCTCTGCCCATCCACACAAGACATTGATGAAGCTCAAATTCCCTGTGCTTTTACCAGAACTCAATTGGCAGCTACTATGAGGCAGCCAAAGTCAGCAAAGTCAAGAAATATAAATACAGTTGTTACAGAAAATATGTGACGTGAAATATCTTATTTAAGGGTATCTGTTCTTAAATTTCTTCTTCTTTTGTGGAAATGTAACTCCTTTTAATGTCTATAAAGCCGTTTCCGGGAGTCTAACCCTTTTCCCTTTCCTTTTCCCTTTTCTCTTTCTTCTACTTTTTGTTTTTGTTTTTTTGTTATTGAAGCAGGCTGGATTAGAACTCACTAAGTAGACCAGATTGGCTTCTCAAGCCATCGCCTCTGCCTCCTGAGTGTTGAGACTAAAGGTTTGTGCCAACATACCTGGCCAGAGTTTCACTTTTGAGAAAATTGGTAATCAGTATTCCCCAAGTCACCATTTCTAACGATAGCTCTGTAATCAGTATTGTTTATAACCAGCTGCTAACATTATTCATCTTGGGTATTTTCCCCTGAAATGATTGTTCTGCAAGGCTGTGCTCAAGACAATGGGAACACTGAATAAATTTATGGAGCCATGGGAAGCCATCAAGTACGCAGAGGCGCAAGAGACAGAGAGATACACAGAAACACTGCATCTGCGGATTTGGTATCTGATAATTTGTAACAATTACTAAATGAGTGTTAATTAACCATTTCATCATCTTATTTATTATCTGCAACAACACTGAGTTAGACCTAATCGTTATTACTGTTTCACAGATGGATAAAGGAAGGCTGGGGGAAAATCTAAGCAAACTTTCCAAGGTGACCTAGTTATTAGATATTGGAACCAAGATTCAGCCCAGGTTGGCTTGACTTCAGAACACTTTTAACCACCATACTTTCTTGCAGAGGGAGGCAACAAAAATATGATCACCAGAGGCTGGCTATGGCTGAGTCTGTAAAGTCCTTGCTATTCAGTCATGAGCATGGCAGCTTAGAGGTAAGGTCTGCATATATCTACAACATTGGGCTTCAGAGAAAGGAGGATTCCAAGGGCTTGCTGGACAGCCAGCCTAGCTGAGAAATCACTCCAGCCTCAGAACTTAGAAGTTTACCAACAAAATGAACAGAAGATTTCTTGCGGGATATTAGTCCAACAATAATGCCCTTTCATATAACAAGTCAGCTTCTTTTTGTTGTGAAAATGGAATTTACATGATCAGATGAAGAACAAAGCAAAGGAGTCTATGCCACTCACTGCACAGAGACAGCCTAGAGCAGGGTGGTTTCAGACCTTACGTTGATCCCAGATTACAAGTGTGTGTGTGTGTGGTCAGGTAACCTCTGTGGCCCCTGCCCTGGACTCGTCTGCCCCAGGAGGGAATATGAGGAATTGATTCCACCCCCACCAAACTGTTCAGCTTCAGGAGGCCCAACCTCGTGATTTCTCTAGGTGTCTTAAATCCCTGGCACAGTGACTGCTACATTGGATAAATGTTTGCCGGATATTTAAAGGTGATGGGTGAAGAGGGCAAGGAAAAGAGGGAGAGGAGAGAATGACATCAGAGAAGAAAGAAAGGGAAGAAAGAAACGATGGCCTTTAGCATCTTGCCTGAATCCTGTTTTATATGCCCCCATCCTGTGTGGTCTATGTCTATGCTAGCTCCTGCTTCCCTGCTGAGACCTCTCTTTTGTGATCACTGAGATGCTCCATGCCACCTAGATGCTCCCAGCTTGTTCTCAGCTGTGACCTCCTGTTCTTATTACCACTTTTCTAGGGAGTTATCAATGAGGGATGAGGACAGTGTGGCAGATGGTGGGGATCCAGCCAGCAGGGCCTGTTCAGGGCTGGCTTACTTCTCCAGCCTACATGAAACCAGCTTTCACCCTTGATCTTCTAGGAGTTAGCTCTCCCTTGAAAAGTAATGTTCTGCTTTTCAGACAGACCCTTGTAATTTCCCCAGACTTACTGGAAGTCGCATCTTCATTAGAATCGACAGTCTTGCGCCTCCAATTTCCATACTCAACATTCCAATGCACGTGACACAATGGGTATCTTAGGCATTCATTTATTGACTGTGTACTACCAAGACACTAAATTTAAGGTTTATTGAGAATGAGAATTTGATGTCCAGTACTGGGACACCACATCATAGTAACTAGAGCAGAGACTCTATCTACAAACACCCCTGATCTAGAAAGAAGTGAAGTTGATAGCTTGATTTAACATGGGAAAAACAAAGGTATGGATTTCTCACGGACCTAATACCTACCTGAGTGAACAATGCCATCTTCCAGACGGTGAAGCACACTCTGTGAGCTCAAACTGAGGCACTGACGCAGGATGAAAAGCCAAGGTCACACAAGCAATTGGGCAAGAAATTAGGATCATGATCTCGACCACATCCCTTCTTCTTTCGGGTGTTGGCTATGCAAAACATTATCTTTGGAGCTGGTCCATATTTCATGGCTGTTTCATTCAAACACGTATGACCAAGAGTCTCTCCAAAAGAGCCAGGCTTGTTAGGTGTCCAAACCTGTGGTCACCATGTGTGATGGGACAGGTGCTGTGAACTCTCAGTCCTTGGTGAGTCTCCCTCTGGGCGGCTCCTACTGCTTCCCTCTGTTTGCAGACATAATACTCAGCTACTCCAAAACACCTTTGGTTGCAGAAAGGAAAATCTGTGGGAAAAAATTGTGAGGATGGTCAAACAAAGAGTTAACCCAACGAAAACAAAAACGCCAGTTTGAAATATTTTTACAACAGTCTTTACACTAGAGAGCCTCGGAAGGGGGGGGGGGCGTGCAGAACGCATTTTTAAGTGCTGCTCTCTTTACCCTCAGGTTGTCTGCTTTTACAGGTGGCAAGTTTCAGCGAGATGTGAGGGAAAGGCTCACACAGGGATGGGCTGCAGCAGAAAGACTTGACCCCCCCCACACACACACACACTCCTTCCCACCCCACCCCACCCCTGCCCATGCATACAACATAATCACTCAGAGAGTAGATACTAAAATAATGTCGGCAGCTGCCTGGCCTAAACTAATAAAACTGAGCACACTGAGAGTTAAGTAAGAAAGCCTGTCCTTAACTCACCCCCGCGGGCCTCGGCATTTCCTCTTCTCTGGCCTGAATTAGTGGAGCACAAACCAAATGGCTTTTTGCACCTCCTTTTGCTGGTGTCAGAATGACACTGTTGATTTTTTACCCCCTCAAAGGGCCTGACTCAGTGAGTTTAAATGTCCTTCTCTTTCTCACTCACCACATGTAAACTTTAATTAAGGCTGCCTCTGCGGAACACCAATGTCACTTAAGCGGGCAGTGAAACAGCTAGCAGAACGCTGTCTGGGGCCCTGAAAAGAGGGACATGGGAGACTAGGGACAATCACACAGATTAGCAACAATGACACTTCGCATGGTGCCCAGGTCACCCCCCACACCCTGCACTTCTTCCTCCGCCAGGCTGTAAGCGCCACCTCCTTTCCCCTCTTTCCAAAGAGCTTGCATCCCTTCATGAAGTTCAACTCCAAAGCCACTGCTCTTGTGGACGAGCTTTCTTATTTTACTATCTCTCCCGAGAGCAAGTCATCATCTCTCAGTACCCATATGGAACTCCAAGGTTTTAAAGCCAGGTCCATTGTTTCAATTACCTACTAAAAATTAGATGATCCTTTGTAAAATTAAATTTTAAAAACCATAGGATTAATAAAAGGTATCTTTTATTATAAATTATTTTGATTTAATAATATGATAAAATATGTTAATTTGTGTGTTATATATAAAATGAAAAATTATGTTACTATATAATATATAATAAAAGACCAAACAGAAAACTGACCTTGCAATTCATAACTGAAAAGTTTCAAAGTGGTCAGGCTACCCTAGCAGATGACATTCTCTGCTCATTGTAGAAGAACCCTAAGACCCCATTCCTCTGTTCTTAGTTTATGTATCTCCTTTTTTTTTTTTTCATTAAGAAATGCATCCTTACTTTTAAAGGGCAAATTAGTAACAATTAGGCTCAATTTTTTTAAGTAAATTTTTTCTTATTTTATTTTATGTGTTCAAGTATTTTGCCTGCATGTGTGTATGGTATCCACAGAGGCCCATGAAGGGCATCAGATCCCCTAGAACTAGAATTCCAGACGGTTGTGAGCTGCCATGAGAATGCTGGGAATCAAACCTGGGTCTTCTGAAAGATCAGCCACTCACCACTTCTCCATCCCCTAGACTGGAGTTTTAAATTATGTCTCTAATTCCCTGCAGATACGTCTTAAATGGGAAAAAGATTGAGTTTGATTCCTGGTTTCAGAGGGTCCAGTTAGGGATCAGACCACTCTATTGCTTTGTAGCCTTTGGTGAGCACAGTGGCTGACCGAGTATAGAGCAAAGCTGCTCACACCTTGGCCACAGGGGAGTGTGTAGAGTTATAATGGAGGCAGGGCGGGAAGGGGCTGAGTCCCAGTATACCTCTCTGGAGAACGCCTCTCTATGTCAGCCAAGTAGCCTCTCTTTCCTAACAGATCCTCCACCTGGAAATAGCCCCATCAGTTGGAAACCAAGTCTTTAGTGCATAAACTTTTGGGAGACATTGAAGATGCCACCCCCAAAGAAAGTTTCATTGCCTCCATCATTCCTACCCAAAGATTTGTTTCAGGAAAGAAAGTATTGCAAAATTCCCTTTAGATTGCAGTAAGAAAGAGAGACAAAAGCCAGAGGCAGAAATCAGAGAGGCAGAAAAGCCAAGGCTCTGAGGAGTCCTGGTTAACCTGCCATTGTAACAAATGATTTTGCTGAATATATTGGAGCATTCAACCCTCTCTAGGAATAAAATTGACAAGCTTTTACAAATTTTAAATTTCCATTTTTCAAGTATTTTAAACACATCTGGCTCTGAAAATAAAGCCTTTGAAAGGAATAGCAGCTTGGATTTTATATAATATCAACAATAAAACCAGTTAACATTTGTGAGTGCTTATATGTGTTATACCTATATTGTCTACTGAATTGAATTATTAAGTTCTAAATAAATATATGTCAATTACATTTTATTTAGACATTACTGAATATTTTCACTCTGAGGGTAGTAACCACCTAAACTCCAACAGACTGTTTTGAAAAATAAAAGCATTTTAAATATGAATAAAAAATGTAATACTCCCAATATTAGGGACATTAATGCAAAAAAGTATTTATACATATTCAAATAACTGGATCTACAAAGGCAGGATAATTAATCAGAAGCATGTGGGTCAGCATGTCTGGAGTACACAGCATGGCGGAGGAGACATGAGTAGCCCTGCCTGAACAACGTGGACGGGCGAACCCTCTACTGTCCTCCATATGGATGCTCTAGCATGTATTCATGTGCTCACTCTCCCTCTTCCTCTCTCATAAGGAAAGAAACAAATATTCACAAATGATGAAGCACATTGACTTCTGTTGACACAGGACGGTGCCGAAACAGAATGCATCACTAACAGCTGTTCTTCACTCACAGTTGCAAATTCTGTGAGGGAGGCCTGTCCCTATATTGAACTCTGCAGTGCCCATGAGGTCTGAAAAACACTAAATCATTCCATAAAACTTTACTGAATGAAGAAATTAAATGTAGAAACTGTCTATATGTATGTGAAGAGAAAAGCCATAAAAACTGTAGTTACTGCTAATCCCTACTTAGACTTAGGAGGTAGATTATCATACAATGCAACATTCTCTATTGTTTCAAGATTTTTATATCAAGAAATGATTAGATTTATTCTCGTTTCAGAGTGATAAAGATCTAACCGAATGTATGACCACAACCATGTAAAACTATATATGGTTATAGGTGAAAATTGGGAAGAAACAAGAAGAAATAGAAATGAATAATACATTAGGTTAGTGTTATCCATTCATTATTAAATGCATACTACAATGCTTTAAATACATTTTAAATGTTATTAATGCTTTGTATTTAAAAATGTTTTGTTATACTCAAATTTTTAACAAACATACTTTTGAGAGATAAGATGTATTTTATAAAATTTTACTATAAGAACATTAGCACTAGATTCCATAATGAGAAAAGGAACTTTATTGTGAAGATTGAAGCCACTCATTATTTTTATACATCATTAAAATGAATATAAAATAAAATTTAGGGGGGCTTGAGAGATGTCTCGGTGGTTAAGAGCACTGGCTGCTCTTCCAGAGGACCCGGGGTTCAATTCCCAGCACCTACATGATAGCTCATAAGTGTCTGTAACTCCAGTTCCAGGGCATCTGACATCCTCACACATGCAAGCAAAATACCAATGCACAAGGAATAAAAATAAACAAAATAGAATTTAGAAAATGTGCTGCATTTAGAAACACCTTGCCATTTGAAGATGAGCTCTTTTTTACAACGATTATATCTAGACATAGATTACATTGAAAAGCAGGCAGGATAGAATCAGAATTTGCAGTTACATGACTGAATAAATCTCATGAAGTTAAGGGGAAATCGTGTCAAGCCTACTACACCCCACTCCACAGAGCATCCTCAGTCTCCCCCATACACAGATACTGACTTATTGCTTCCCTGGGGCAAGTTGGGAACAACAGGGATGGCAACTCTGAGGACTCTTTTTCTGCTTTTTGCTTGTTTGTTTCCTTTTCTCCACAGTGCTAATGACACAGCTCGGCACACTGTGAGCAATGAAATGAGTTTTGAATAAATGAATTCTCTTTTGATAAGTAGCCCTTTAAAAAAAAAAGATTAGAAAGAGACTATAGCAAAAGATAGGGCGAGGAAAGAGAGATGAGAAGATTAAAAGAAAGAAAGAAATATTAGAGAGTAGGGGAAAAAGTTGGAGTCCAATCAGAGATCTTGCTTTCTCTGGTATTTTTACTTCTCTAGGACCCTAGCAATCAGCAAGAAGTCATGAAAGTTAAGTGTCTCTGCAAGGCTGATTTCAGTAGCTGCGCTGGCAACACTTGCAGAATGTATTAGTTCCTGGGGGAGGATGAGGCTTGAAAAGAGAGCCAGGTCTTTTATTCTGGACCTTGATCTAGTCTGAAGATACACATCTGGGCAGTCAGCAAGGCAAAGGACCAGCTCCGTCATTCAGCTGTGGGAAAGGGCAGAGATGGCTTTATGTATAATGTGAGCAAAAAACACACAAAAAGTTGTTGAGCCTGAACTGCTGTTTCTTAGCAGGTAATAAAACATGTGATAAGTCATGCCCAGACTGAAAGAGAGTCTGCCACAAGCCATTGAACATAAACCCAATCATACAGTCCAAAAAAGGATTTTCCCCCATTTCTTCTATTTGGAAGATGAGAGCTTGGAAGTAAAAGAGAAGGGTAAGGAAATATTTGAAACCTCATTTCTCCAGGCTTTTAGTGCCTTGTACAATTTTATCTCTCATTTTTGATGGGTAACAGCGAAATCACCACTCCTGCTTGCATGCCTCATTCTTTGATCAAGCAGACAGAGCTGAAGGGAGACAATATACTCACCCCGGAGCAGAGATGCTCGAAAAAGTGCTGCAAGCTTGTGTGTGCTTGAGATGGAAAAGGTAGTTTGGATTTGTTCAAGGGATTGGAAAGAGATGAGGATGTCCATTACAGTCCCCATAAGAGTCCTTCCAAGTAAACTGGAGCTCCTGTGTTACCATCATCTGCTTACCTGCCTCCATGTACTCACACCAGCCTTTGAAGGAGGCCATGCTGCTGGGCACCTTTGAATTCGTTCCCCCTTTCCCAGCCTGTTTCTATGAATGCATCCAGACCGCATTGATGAAAGGCCTTCACTGTGGCATCTTTCCCACACTCCCAACCTCCCAAACTTCCTCCTCTGTGGTCTCAGCTAAAGAGCTGTCCACTGCAGATTTGTCTTCTGTGTTTATTACATTGATTTCATTTACATTGCCTTGCAATTATCAAGGATTACAAGAGCTTTATTTTACTCCCAGTGTCTAGGCAATGCTTGGGCTAAAGGAGACACTTCTCAGAGATGTGTCATGCAAACTACATAGGGAAGTCTGAATCTATCGATTCCAAGGAAAACAGGCTGGGAAGATGGCTCAGCCTTCAAGAGGTCTTGTTCTTGTGAAGGACCTGGGTGCAGCTCCCAGCACCCATGTGATAGCTGACAACTGTGTCTAACTCAAGTTCCAGGGGATCTGATGCCCCTGGCCTCCACTGGCACTGCACAGGCATCGTTCACAAACACCATCGTAGGTAAAATACCTATGCACAGCAAATAACTCCAGGATAGAAATAAGATTCCCTGAGAAAAAACAAGTAACAGGAGTCAATATGTAATAGTAACAGGTAAATAAGTACATCTTAAAAGAAAAAAAAAAAAAAAAAAAAAAAAAAACCACTTGGGCACATCTGAATTCCAGCATTGTAGCATATAAACACTGAGAAGACAGTGTGAATGTCGAAGAAGGTCTGGCATGGACCATTTGTGCTCTATAGACTACAAATGGGGGAAGAGAATGTGGGATTTGAGGGACATAATAAAAACAACTCAGTCTAGCTCCTTGGTCTCAAGTGAATTAACAGTGTGATCACACCATGTCATGATCTTGAGAGGAGTAACTGAGTGGTCGTACCCACCTCTTCAGCTGTGTGATGAGGCTGATGTAAGGACAAATGCATTATTAGGGGCAGATGCAGTAGAGCCTGGCATGCTGATAGGCAGTTTCACAGCCCAAGAGCACTGCAAACTCCAACTTCATAGTGTCTGTGGAGCACAATAGAACCCTGCTAAAGCACGGCATTCAGCTGCCTCCCCAGATGGGATTATTTTCTACCTCGCTCTTCTTGGGGTGACATGGAGTTAAGCTGTGGGAAAACTAACTTTCAAAAGATGGATTCGCCTGTCTTGGCTTTAAAAAACACTTCTATATAGAATGGGACTTTCTGAGAAAGAAGCGCTAACATAATCTGTGATTGGTTTGTGGGTTATAATGATTGCCCTACTCATAGATAGTTGTGGGCAAGTGTTCTGTCCTGGGGAGGATTCCATGATCTCTGGGGAGCATGGTGAGGGAGAATGCTCCCAGGCAGTGGGAGAATGTCCTGGCTTCCCCTGATGTAGAAACTGAATTCAGGGAAGCCACAGCTGACTTGAATTGGAGAGGCTCTGCACTACTTCAAAACAGGTTTGTGTTTACACTTCGTGGTGAGATTTTGTAAATGGTTTGAAATGGCCCAGAGGAAGTTAAGTAATGGTTATGAAGACACGTGCTGGAAACCAATCCAGGAGCTGCAGTTGTCATGTTAGGGGCAGCGCCTGACTTCTCTCAGTTATTTACAAAGGATGGTGATGACGGGGGGGGGGGATTGGTTCAGGTTAGCTCTCTTGTCAAGGAGAGCAAGAATCTTTTCTTTTCCTCCCTAACCCTGGCCACAGGACCTTCTTGAAAGCCACTGGGAAGAAGACTGGGAGAGAAGTAACATCAGAGACCCAGAGTTTCCTGTCTCCTGTCTGAGGCAGAAAGGGTAAGGATGTACTGAGGAGTCAAGGTCTGGATCCTGGACTGCCGGTCTGGCTTGGAATGATGTTGGCGGAGCTGTATACTGACTGGAAGGGAGTTGGTCATGGGGGAAAGAGCACATATCGGAATAAAAATTCTTCTCAGATTCTTGGCTGACTCGCATGCCCTGCTCTGGGTGAGACTCCAAGGAGAAACATCAGAGAGCACAGAGGTGGCGTGTGCAGGTAACTTGCTGGGGAGGCAGGGTTCGGGGCAAGCCCTACCAATCTGGAGTCTTGCTTTCAGGCTTTCTATTAAAAGCCTGTTGTCTTCAACCTAAGAACTATCTCCCAGAACTAATGGCTATATCATTTTGAGTAAAAGCAGAACCTAATACGCCTTTCTGGATAAAGGCCTAATACCATGCCTCTGTAGAAGTGAGATAATCTGCCAGTAATTTAGCATTTGCTAGAACTCAACACTCTAAAGGGAAAAATGACAAAACCCAGAACATCTATAGCAAGTCATTTTTTCCCACTGATGCTAGTGACTGAACCCAGGCAATCATGTAAGTCAGACAAGCTGTCAGCCGCTGAGCTACATCCCTGGCTCCCCGTCTTCCTTTCCTTATTTTGAAAAATGGCCTCACTGGGTTGCCCAGGCTGACCTTGAGCTTGCAATACTCCCATTTCTCCCTCTCCAGTACCTGGCATGCACTGGTATGCCCAGCTATGGTGTCTCTTTTAAAATAAAACTTAAAATAAGAAGTTATTTACTATAACACACACACACACAAGAAAAGTGACCTTTCTGTCAAAAGAAAATATAGCCTTAGGAAAGTAACTCCTACAGAACACAAATGTAGTCATAAGAAGCCTTGAATTATCTTCAATAAATGTGTTAAGGAAAAAAAAAAACTGACTTAGTACTTTAGATATAGAGAAATTCAGAGAGCAATGGCAATCCTGCAAAGAAAAATTTGAAAATCTTGCTACTGAAAAATAAACAGAAATGGGCTTATTGGAGGGCTCAGTGGCAGACCAAGAGCCCTAACTAAATGATCAAAGCTCAAAAAGGGGAACAGTGAAAATGGAAGGTAAGACTTTGATCAACGTGCTTGATGATGTCAAGCAAACTTGTATAATCCAAACCTCAAGAGAGTGGAAAGAGAAGCAGGGACATACTTTAACTCCCCAACATTCAATGGAAAACAAAAATCCACTGGCCCAGGGAGGGAGACAAACTCCAAAGAAGACAAATGCAGGGGAAATCATACATCATCAGTCGACCATAAATTCACCATAAAGAAAGGAACTTTTAAATGCAATTGAAGGAAAACTATCATAAGGAAAAATGGTAAGAATTATGCCCGAGTTCTCCTAAGAAATTATAGAGAGCAGGTGACAATGGTACAATAGTTTTAAATTTTGAAAGGAAAAAGGTATCACTCAAAATACATAAATGCACTGAAAGTTTCTTCAAAGGTTAAACGTGGGACTGGCAGTGTACAGCTAATTAATGAAAGCTTCAGATTCAGGAAAGTAGAGAATATGTCTAGTTCTGAACTGGAAGACAATAATACCAGCTGCAAAGTAGATACATGGGAGAAAATAAAAATGTTGCGAATAGGTAAATAAAATACTCATTTTTTACTAATATATATATATATATATATATATTTAAATCATTGAATTCTAAACCAAAAATAATAGTAGTGCATTGTGGCGTGACAGGACAACAATAACACAAAGGATGAGAGGACTATATCATTTTAAGGTTATGACATCTGTATCTATATCAACTTAACATAGACTATTAAATGAAGAAGTCGTGTTTGAGTACTACTTGGAGAAAACATGCAAGCATACACACAATCGAAAGAGTTATCTATGAATGACCAATAAATGAGGCTAGATGGTGCTAAAATGTGTTTGATTATTCTGAAAGAAGGAAGAAAGAAGAAAGCAGGAAATAAAAAATAAGGGAGAATGATACGATGGTGGAATTATCCAGTCATGTGTATACATGTTCATGTGTACCTTCACCCACACATAAGTACACACATGCACATGCTTGATCTATGTTGAAATAAATAAAACATCTTGAGATGAGGTCATCATGGATCAGAATGGACCATCACTCCAACAATAGATGTTCATACAGGAGAAAAGAGAGGGAAACCCTTGTGTGGAGATGGAGGTTGGGGTGATTTGTCTGTAGAGCGAAGGGCACCAAAGAGCGAAGGGAAGCATGAGACAGTCACCTGTCAGGCCCCCACATGGAATGACCTCTTCTAACACCTTGACTCTAAACTCCCGATCCCCAGAAATGTGAGATAACATGCCTCTGTCATTCATCTCATGTTGTGTTATTTTTGCTGTAAAGGCAACATATTAGCAGTGTAGCAAAACAATGTTATGAGGAATTGAACCTTTCATAATACCACTACTTATTATGATTAGGCTATATTGTATTCCTTCCTAGCTATACACATACATATGCACATGTGGGAAGCCACAGCCCCAAGATGGCGCCTGGCTGGATGCCAGGTAGTCCAAGCTTAGCTGTAAACAAGCCTTATTTGGAAGTGCTTGATGGATCTGGTGTGCTTCCTCCTTCTGTGGCCTATCCGGGATCGCCAGGTGGCATGAGCTGATTGGGCAGTGAGCGCACATTTAAGGGTTTGCTGGGGCTGGGGGAGGCAGAAGCTGATGTACAAGGTTCCTGAATAAACTGCTTGAAGAAGAGTCCTGGTCGTGTTTCCTTGCTAGCCAATGTAGACGCAACGTGCACATATAAGTATAGAGGGAATTTATATGTGCTAATGGTTAAGAGGCATGTCACCCTAGATTTTTCTAGTAAAGAGTTCTCAAGGTAAAGGTCAGCTGGTTTTATTGCATGATCATTGCATTTTTTTTGAATCCTGATTCTTGAGGATAAGTAATTTTACATATTTCATATAAAGAGCAGAACTTAGTTTTGGTCTGGTTCTTTGAGAACAGATAGTGAATATTGTATGGGGAAAGCACATATTTATGGAATGATTCAAACGCATACAATACTAAAGATCAGCACATGTATGAGTTGACATGCTTCTGTGAAAAACTGCTTAACCCAAAATAAAATTAGGAAGCAATCACTAACTAGGAAATAATGGCATATGTCAAGGGTGAGTTTTCTTCAACCTACCAATACCCATGGTCTTAGTTTTGTTGTTGTTAGCTAGTTGTGACACATCTGAAGAAAAGTTTTGCCAGAACTTTTCCCAAAGGATGAGCATGAAAAGATAATTGCTACATTAAATTCGCATTTTACAGTTTTCCTACCACTGCCCAAACAGACACGCACAGACTATTTGCTGATTGTATTTTCCTTTTTGATACTTGGAGTAGAGTCATAAATCCCCAATTATAGCCTCTCAGTCTGCTTAATGAAAGAAGTCAGCTGTCTGGCCAGAATCTGAAGTCCCCTGTGGCCTGTGGTGATCACTCTGTGACTTATCCCAAAACTCTCATTTCTCCTGCTGTCACCCAAGTCTAGTCCCTCTTGAAGTAGTCATTCCCCATAGCAATGAATCAAAGAATCAACATCAACTATTGTGTAAGCCAGACCCACAGCATTTGGTGTTGGGCAGTTCTTGGCCTAAATAGCCCTTTTTCTTTCTTTATAGCTTAGAAGTCAGCTGTCTGGGTTCTTCTGGCTCTCCCATTAGGCTTGAAATCATTGACATTGATCCCTGAGAACACTTGTCAACACTCTCAGAAAAATCAGGTTGCACTTCGTGAACGGAATGAAATAAAAGGTGACCCCATCCTCTGGTCATTAATTCCATAATACAATCACTACTATTTTGGAATAATGGTCTAATGCCAGGAAGTGTGCTAAAGGATTAGCTGTCACGGTCTCATTTAGTCCTCACAATGACCCTGTGGACTGTCCCCATTTTACAAAAGAAGTAAAATGCACTACAGAGCTAATAAGGAGCAAGGAAGAGCTTCTGACTGAAGTCCTCCTCCTTGCTTTAAAATTATGTCTAACTTCCACCAACTGTTGCTTCCCCACTGAGCCAAGGACCACCTGAAACCAAGCATTTCCTTTCACTTTTCCACTATCATTATCCAGCCACACTAATGGCTTTGCATATCTGACCCTGGGCAGGAGCAGCAGATAAGGGGACCTTGGCACAATATATCTTTGACCTAAAGGAAATTAAAAAATTACGTAGTGTGATACTGGCAAGCCTCTTGAATTTCCCGGTGTTTCCACATTGTTGAGTAGCTGACGTTCCCAAGTTCTGAAAGCCTTCTTTATGTTTGACATTGTCATAGGATGCATATTTCCCTAAACTCACTGGCCTGGAGTCTCTTGTTTACTTAGGATGTCTCTCCTTGAATTAAGGGAATCTCATAGATAGCCCACACCGTATAGTTGCATGTTGGCATGCACCATGTAAGATTCCTACAGGGCAACTGATATCTGGATTTTCTCATGTACCAAGTGTCTTAATCCTCAGCATTAGTCCTTCTTTGCACATTTGTGAAAGCTGTTTGATGGCAAAAGCAAAAATGAAGCGTTCATTTCCTCTATAAATATTTATGCAGTGACCTCTGACTGTTGGCCAGCCTGCCTGCCAACACTCCATTAGAAATCATCCCTTTTACAATCAACTACCATCGTTTGATAACCTCTGGAGGTTAAAAGTACAGATGTAAGACCTTGGAGTTCCTGATGGGAATACTTCACATCCCAAGTATGTTTTCCCTTGAAAATGACATCACCATAGGGATACATTTTTTAAATATTTGGCTTTCATTTTAGAAAAAAAAATCCTCACAAATATAAAGAGAGAAGTACTCTGAGCCTCAGACAAAATATTTCATAATCTACAAATGATATAAAAATAAAATAACGTTCTAATTATTTGGGTCTAGATGATTTTGGTGTAGCAAGGCCATAAAACCAGGCTAGAAACAATCAGTCTACAAAGGCAGATTTTTTTTGACTTTTACATGGAACTTTAATGTCATAAAACTGAAGATAAATCAGCTTTGCCTTAGAGACAGATTTTATGCTTCTAGTTGGAAGCACAGCACAGAGATGACCGGAGATAGATAGATAGATAGATAGATAGATAGATAGATAGATAGATAGATATCCATCCTTATTCAGGAACAGAGCAATCACAAACCATAAGTTAAGATTTTTAATCTACAAGTGTCCCCCTCCCCACCAGTGTTTTTTAACAAATGTCATGAAACCATGTCTGTAACCACGCCCTTAGTCTGGCTAGGCAGTGTAAGTAAGGGCAGCATTTTCCTTTGATCAGAAATGGGTCTCTGTGAGAGAAGTATTGCTGCTGATAGCTGTCTGAATTCTAGTTTTCAGGGAAAATACAATATTACATGTGCATTCCAAGGTAAACATTTCTCGTAGTACCTAGAGTTAGGGAAAATGTACTACATTTTCATTGAGGATATACTATCTGCCATATTCTGGGTTAGACATTTTTATTCAGAGATGATAGGAGACACAATTTCAATATCAGACCACACTGACTAAGAAATTATTACATGCAAGTTACTTCTCAGTGTTTTACAGGTAATTTCTTATTTGAATTTTTGCAGCAATCCCATGAGACAGACTCCACTGTATATTTTACAAGTGAAGAAACTGAGGTTAAAGAAACTGAAAATGCAGTTAATTAGAAAACAGAACCAGTATTCAAACTCAGGCAGAATGACACCGAAGTTAAACTTCTCAAACACGTAATCAATCTTGTTTGAGTGAGTCAAGATCTCGGGAGCTGTCAGTCAACGATGTAAATCCAGAATCTATCTTGAAAATCCTCAGAAAAGGGATGCACAGGAGCACAAAGGAATAAGCAAGCTACCCACCTTTCCTGTGTCAGACTGGGGAAAATTTGCATCGTCACAGCTGATACATGGACAGACAACTGATGGAGGCTTAAGGTCAAGGAGACATGCTGAGCACAGGTACGGGCACATACAACACTGTGGGTGGCAGTCACTATAATGAACTTTTGGACTGCAGGTAGAAAATGTGATCATAGGCTTCCTGCTCTTGCCACCATGCATCTCCTGCCTGTAGCCATACCTTCCTATCCCTCTGGAAACACGAGCCCCAATAAACCCTTTCTCCCATACCTGCTTTTTATCAAGTCAACCTCAGAAACAGAAATCTTAGCTGGAGAGACAGATGTTAAAGTACAATAGCTCAACAAGAAAAGTACAAAGTTATAAATAACAACAACGACCAGTTTAGATAAAGGAAAAAGCAGCTAAACATCAAAAGGGAAATCTCCATACACAGTACCTCATCATAGAAGGTACTATACTCTTAGTTCATTTTTTCCCTCACTGGGACAAGATGGTTTTTCTTTGCTCTTAGATTTTCATTTATATCTGTCTCCATAGGTCAGAGAGGAGACCTGCCAGTCTCAGTAGTTCAGACAAGTTATATCACTGTACCTTTTCAGAGGAGGGATTTCTGTGAGTGTAGACAACTTTCTGCCTGACCTTCCTGGCTGGAGTTCCTCATGCCTTCCCCCAGGAGTCTTGTCCTTAGTGACTTAGGGATCGAGTTTTTCTGCAGGAAACTCTTCCTGGGATCCTGGCACTGAAGAGAAGGCCTGACTATCTGAGCATCTTTGTATGCCGAAGTCACTGGGGTCTGTTCATGAGTGCAGTTCACTGATAGTACCCATAATGGATGTATATCCCTGGCAGAGTCTTTCAGGGCAAGTGGGCATGGTGGCCATGGGAGCTGCTGCAGTGACAGTGGCATCCATGACCATTCATGGGAGAAGTTCACTGACATGTATGGCAAATACTGGTCGGGGATTCGGAGAGTTGTGGGGTAGGAGTGCAGTGAGCCATTGGTTTAGTAACCCTAACCTTTCCCTTCCCTTATGACTATATTTACCCACCTGCTCAGATGCTGCATCTATCTGCCACTTTACCCAGAATCACCATTACTTCTAAACCAAGATGAAAACAATCTTAGTATCAAATCTAGAATCATTTTAAATGAAGAAGCTAAATATAGGAAATTAAATCAGTAGGTTAAAGTAAGTGACACAATGCATTTGGAACTCGGGAAATCTGTCTCCAGATTGTAAGCTTAACCACTATGTTATCGCCCTTCTGTTGGCTTAGGAGTAAATTCCTAATAAGTCTTTAGGCCAATGGCTGTACCACCTAGGGGTGATGGGACACCTTGTGAAGGACACATGGTAAAGTAGGGTTGTAGGCTCTGTTCTTTTTGCTGGTGCTCAATATTTGTATATTCACTCAGATACAATTCTATTGTTCTACTTTCTCTAATGTATTATTCCATGCATTGTCCTGTTTTTCTCTACTGACTACCCTAGAACTTAATGTCATAAGCCTTGTCTGAATCTCCATGCCAGAGTCTTCACACAAACTCAGCCTTTACCACTCCATAACTGTCACCAGTATTAAGGTCAGTTTATTCTGTTTCCTTAATGTTTTGTTGTTGTAGTGGTTCACACATTTGAAACTTCAAAAGATTATCACTATACCTGTGTTTTTATATAGCTAATACCTCCTCATATATATCATATATTTATATAAAATATTTACTCAACCTTGCTAATACCTCTTTAAACTCCAAGTCTTCGTTTATCCATCCAAAATCATTTTCCCTTGCCTGAATGAAAGACCCTTGAGTATTTCCTGTAAAGAACACCCACTAGTGACAAATAAACTCCATCACTTTTGAAAGTGTGCATGTTTTTCTTTCAGCTTGTAGAGGATTTTCACCTCTCTCATTTGATCTTTTGAGAAGGTTACTTCTTTCCTTCTCACTCTGAAGAGGTTGCTTCATTATCTTCTGTTCTCATTGTTCCTCCTCAGAACCTCCTGGAAATCACTCTGGTTTTAGTTTCCTCTTAGCCAACGCTCCATGGTGTTTGAGGGATTAAATTGTAGAAGCCCATGACCCTGTGTCTGCATATGGTTATTTCTGTGTTTACCTGCTTGAGGTTTGCTGAGGAGCTTCAGTGTGTGAATTAATGTTTTCTGCCATATTAACAAGTACTTAGCCATTATCAGTTGACATTCTCTGTCTCCTCTCGTTTTGAAGTGTCATTAACATATATATTTGAATGGCTCATATTTGTCATTTGTGTGACAGGTTTTCCATTCTTTTTCCCTGTGTTTCAGTTTGTGTTATATTTCTGTTGACTTAACTTTCAAATCAGCAATCCCTTTCATCTGCCATGAACAATCCCTTGCTAAAAGCACTCACCGAGCTTTCACTTCGCTGTGATTTTCTTCTCAAAGCAATCTTTCCTTCTCGAGAATTATTCATCTTCAGACTTCACAGGTTTTACTACATTTTTAGGCTTATAATTTATCTGAGTTTTCACTGTTTAGAGAGAATAGACTGCCACATCTTACGAATATTTATTTACTGACAGTGCATTTCTTGAGACAGTATCTTTTACTAATGAGAAAACTGATCCATTATCTTTTCCAATATGTAATAATCTTCTTTTATATTTAAGAAATGTGTTTTGCTATGGCTAGAAGGACTAACTATAGTGGCTACTATATAAGAGTTTCTCTTGCTCACTTGGAAGACTCTGGATTAGGCAATGCATGATACTGTTTCAAAGCTCAGTGTTGACACCTCTGGAATCCTTTGGACCTTCTTTTGAATGTATCTCATCTCTCACCTCAAGCTCATCAAATGAGCAGAACAGCCAACTATCGTACTACTGATAGCAAGAGACCCTCAGAAAATTCAAATAATTCCGTATGTTTGGGATACAAAGGACAAAGCTGGGGAAGAAGTAAGGTGGGATGGGAAGAGCCAGGTCGTGAACAGGCTAGGGCTGAACCCAGTGGAGAGCCACTAAGCAGTGAAACTGAAAGGATTGGTGTCTTTATGAAGAATGACAGTCACAAAGCGGGACGGGATTGAAGACAGGAAGATGTGGCAGACACAGAGAGTGGCTGCAAAGGAAGGAAACGTTTTCCTGTGAATCTAGCAAATGTTGCTCACATTTGCCTGAATGAAGTCATGAGTACTTTGTGACAGCGTGAGAAAGAAACTTAGACTCAGGGTTAAGTAACTTCGCAGTGTTTTAAGACGAAAGTGTCAGAGAAGGAGTTAGTAGCCCTGGAGTCTGTGAGGGTGACCACTGTGCTGTGACCCCTTTGTAGTAAACGAGAGTTAACCTAGACACCTCTGATAAGTCTTGTAGATACACGACTTCAGGCCTATGACTAAATCAACCAAACGGATTTATAATAGGACTCTGGGGTTTTGTTCTACGTTTGATCTCACCAGCGCCAACTTTGGCTAAGTTTTCTGAGCCCCCTGGGATTATTAACTCACCTGTATGGCATAAGGAGACCAACTGTACTTTTCAAAGTTATGGAAATTAAATTGTGAGAAAAGCTCTATAAAGCTTTCCGCAAGTGAAAGGCTCTTCAAGAGTGTTCAGCCTGTTTCTTGTGTTAGGTCAAACAGCAATGCCATCATGAAGTGGACATACCAGATTCCTAGATAATCTAAAAGTCTAGAATGCTAAAGAGCCAACGGGGGAAAAAAACTGACACCGTATCGGTGGTTCTAAACCTGGGGGGTGCATGAAATTGAGAAAACTCAATCACTTCTTGTTTTTTTATTAACCTCTATCTAAAATTAAGCATGCACTTCAATATGGATCCTAAACAACGAACTTCATTGTTACTAGGAGTTAGTTGTGCCTCTTGCCACCAACAGAAATCAGGTATTTCATGTCGCATTTCAATCACTGTGACATCATGAAATAATCTTCACACTTATCACTACTTTGAAATGATATCGGCTATTTAATCTCACACTGAATCTTGTCATTTAATGAACTACACATACACACACACACACACACACACACACACACACACGTGTTTAACTCAAACTGTTTCTTAGGCTGGGGTTTCTAAGGCTATAGCTCAAAAGCTAGCACTTTTATGGCATATGTAACACCATTGGTTTGTCCTCCAGCATCAGAAAAATAAATCTGGTTTTAATCTCATAAACTTAAAAATAATTTGATATCTCAATAAAAATTTTGGTACCTTTAGGATCTTATGTATCTTGTTTGATGTGTCTAATATGATTTTGAGCCAGCAATGAGTTCCACCAACAATGAAAGACAGCCCATGGTACAAATCGAACCTCTGCACTGGAGGAGCTCACATCATGGTGGGGGACAACAGAGGAATGAAGGAAGCCTGACTACTTCAGTCAATGTACACTAAGTTTGGGTGAGGAAAGTCCAATGCTCTCCCGCGTACAACCCTGGGGCAGGATTCGGATGACCTGGGTCTGGCAGCTTCTGAGACTTTTTCTGGAGCATTCCTGTAAAACAGCAGCCACATTGCCACATGTCCCTGGAATTTGATTTCCACGCCAAGTGTCAGCTTTTCCGTGCTGAGACTCCCTCGGGTTTTGGCCCAGGTTCCCCTGCTGTCAAGGCCTGGGCCTTTCAATATCTCGACCACCTGCCAGCTCCAACAGAGTCTGGAATTTTGGCCACCACTTCTGAGTCACGTCCCCAGCCACAGGCTTCCACCTGCAGCCTTGGGAGGCCTGGGCTGCAAGGTACCTGAAGATACAGCTGGAGCTGACCTCTCCCTATCAGGGTAGCATGTCCTTCTTAATGGATCAGGAGCCTGTTCAAAGATGGATTAATTTCCTCTTTGCTCAAAAAAAAGAATTCCTTTTCTATGAGAAAGTCCGAGTTCTCCCTCTGAAACCTAACAACAAATTTACTGGAGGAAATGGTGGGGAGTATCTTGGGCCATGAAGAATATTATTGTAAAGTCATTGCTTGAGGTCCTTTAATAAATAGTCAGCTTGTGTCTCTGCGAATTGGTAAAGTTCACTCTTTGGGATTGATGAGAAAATTCTCTTCCCAAACAATTCTTCTTCAGAAGTGAAAGAACCCATTAAAACAGAAAGTATAAATTAATTGGATGCCTTCAATACAACATAATAAAAAATTTTATGGACTTTTATGTATCACAGATTAATTACAGAAGGATAAAGAATTATCTTTACATCTTAAAATTAGTAAGCAAAACTAAGTTTCTAGCTTTTTCTCTCTAGTCTAACCTCATTGTTAGTTTTTGCCATCCCAATGTGTTGTGGTCGGTCATATGACCTCATATCAGGTGGATTCAATCAAGCCTGGCTCACCTTAGATATGGGTACCAAACATTTAATCTTCATAATGTAAACAAATATAAACAAAAATTTCCCAGAGCATCTGTCTCTAATACAAATAGAAAATATTTTAAGTTAACTCAATCACACTTTAATGAACCCCATATCCCCACCTATGGGCTTATCAGGATCATGCATGTCTCCAGAGGAGAGTGAAAAGGAAACAGAGTTTTAGCTAACCTGTGTCAAATAAATGGAGACAATCAAACCAGATAATCACTTTGGGAACTGAAGGAATTATCCACTTGACCTAAATTGGTAGAATTGACCTCATATTTGCTAAATCTAAATCTTTTTGTCCCTTGGAATAATTACCAATACTGGTTTAAATAAACAGTTACAAAAATGTCCAAAAGTCTATAATATGCAGTAGAAATATCATTGTATTAGCAAGTCAGTTGAGAACTAGACAGAACTGGTCCTTCTCTAACTTCTGTTTGCTCATAATTACTATTTAGAGATTTAAAGTTCACCCTTCAGTACAGATACACACACACACACACACACACACACACACACACACATACACACTGCAAGTTAGTTGTAATTTCCCATATGCAATACTCTTGAAAATTGAAAACATTTTGTAATTTTCCATTCCAGGAATAAATTCAAACTTCTGGTTTTGGAAATAAAAACAGTAAAAACAGTTATCAAGAGTTCAATATCCTGCTAATTACAGTGCAAATTAGCACTCACAGTATTTTATTTTAATGTAAAGTGATTTTATGTAGTGTTTTGCTTGATCCTTTATTTTCTACGATTGATAGATAATCTTGTGTATTCTTATTAGGAAACAAGTTTTAAATGAGAAGAGGGGGGGTTTATAAATCATTAATTCATTATATATAATGATTTATAAATCATTAATACCATTTATAACTTTTAATCCCCGCTATTGGAGATCATGAGATTTTTGAGACTATGTCTTATATCTTTTGTATTAGTTAATTCAGAAACAGCTTCATCATACAATGTTTGTTCTCATAATGAAATTAAAAGATAATGAACTAAGAAGTGGGTTAGACCTCAATTTTAAACAATGTTTCTCTAATATGTTGCAAGATGTTCAGAGTAGTTAACTTTTATTGATTATTTCAGTGAGCAAGTGAGGTAAAGGTGGGCCAAACCCATTTTATTGATGATAACACTGAGTTGCCTTGTGCTCAAATGTTATATTTTGAATCCCATAGTTGTTCGGTATTACATTTAGAAAGACTTTTCAACTAACTGGGAGTGAACTCACTGAAAAGCAATGCCAGGTTTGACTGTGCGTCTTGGTGTTCTACTGCAAGAATATTTTCCTGCAGCGTCTGAACGAGGCAGGGGTTGACTTAGGAGCCCCACTTTGACAGCCATTCCTCCTTTGCTCTTGTCAGTGGCTTGCACACAAATTATCTTTCCAGGTCCCAGAGAAGAGGGGGAAAAAGAAAGGGGTAGTTCTAGTCCAATGGTAGATTTATTTTCTTCCATTTATTCTTGAAAATTCAAAATGTCTTGAAAAAAACTAATTTTCCACTCTTTAACATTGGCCCAGTGTGAGAAATTCCAGTCACTACAACCACAGGAGGAAAATCCACATGCAGAGGTCATGGGCATCTTTAATGCAGTTTCAGAGAGAAATCACCACTTTGTCATCTACTGGCACCTGCCTGATTGGGTTAGTTAACACATCTTTTTAGTAGAATGTGGGATACACTGAGAAATTCTATATGAGTATGTGAAGCTCCACTTTATTATACAGAACACAATGTGAGCCTAGATGAGGAGCCACACTTTTTCGGGAAATACAGTATAATCTCTGTGGCCCTTCAATAACTCTTTCCAATTGGCATCTGATATTTGTATTTGCGAAATGAAGATATTATTATAAAACAACTTTACCTCCCACCATTCCTAATGTACCATTGTAGATGTAGTTTTATTTGTTTGTGTCTTCTTCTCATTGATGTGTCTGACAAATTTAAGAACAACCAGGCATTTCCATAACAGCCTGAATCTATCCTGCAGCATCTTCCCGCTTCCATGCTTTGGAAGCACTCCTAAGACAGAATGAATTGAAAACGTCAGGGACAACCAAACCATTTGGTATTGAAATATATGTATGTAACAATTAATGAAAAATAGCCATGAATTTTAAATAGATCACACAGTCCCATATGAGAGGGTTTGGAGGTGGGGGAGGGAAAGAGGAAATAAAGTAATCTTATTATAATCTCAAAAATAAGACAAATAAAAAATATTTCTTCAAGTAGGAATGAGCACTCTCTGATAGTCCATACCATGCCTTCAAAGTACATTTTTAAGATGAGGTAAGCATAAAATATAATCTTATTGCTGTCATGAGAATAACAACCTCACCTGAAAAACCTTTCATCATACATGCTTTAAAAGCTCACCTTCTGGGGCATTCCTCTGTGAAAGTGGCTCTTTCTCTATGCGGTAATGGCAGTCTGTAGAACTTCTAAATCTCTATCTGCCCTTGTTCATTTCCTCTTTATCTTATTTTTTTTAGACATCTTTTCCTTCCTCAAATGGAAAACAAGACACTTCTGACAGTTGGTATTAACAGCTTTTTTAACAGTCACAGGTGTCAACCTTGTCTTACAAGTAGAACAATTCAACATTTTTTCCTCTTTTAAAAAATTTAAAACCCCAAAATCACATTTTTTGAGTATGTGGCCCTTGGGCCTTACTTGCTTGTATTCCCCACTCTGGCAATGGGACACTCTGGCCAGGCTCCCTCCACTGTCCTACTTCTCCTCAAATACACCAGACATTACTATGGAAACCAATGAGTACTAACAAGGGCTCTTTTTTGGCTCCAGCATTGCTCCAAACAACCAGATTAGGGTTCTAAATTCCTTTAGAATTTAAGGAAAATGAACACAGCTGCATCTCACTGCTCTACATGAGCAGTGGCTTTCAGTGTGTTGTGATTCTGCCATGCCCAACAAACAGCTAGGACCACATGACTTACACTGGAAAATTCAGCATTTTAGCAAAAACATATTCATCTAAATGTGGCCTGAAACTAAAAAGGAACTGAAAAGCCAGGAACCACCCCCCTCGATTGAGAAGTGCAAATGTCTTTGCTTTTTGGCTGGCAAGGGCAATAGTTTTTGCCATTAGACATTTTTTCTTTCCTAAGAAACAGCTGTCCAGTTTGAACCTGTCATTTCTGTGTTAGAAATGTTAGAGATAACAGAAACAGCAAAGTTACTCAGGACATTGGAGCCTATGAAGGCAAACAATCCAAACTAAACTGTATTTTTTTGTAGGGGATAGAATTACTTAATGGAAACTTAGATAATACATTTCCTTCTGTGAGTGATTGTCTTAACACTTCCCTTATCTGAAATATAGACTTTCATAATTAATAGTTATTTTTAGATATATCGTTAATTGCCATCTACCTGAGGGGAGGTGTTGATTAACTCTTTATTGGCTCTGAGATGTAGAACAAATGAGAAATAAGCAATGACACTTAAGGCTTATACATAATAAATGCTCATATGTATTTATATTACATTTTATAAAAATGTATAATGTTTTCAAGCCTATCCAGCAGATAGCAAAACCATCATTATTCTTAATCATTGTGAACTCAAGAATGAGCAAGTAACACATGCCCAACTTTCAATAGTTCTGCATTCATTAATTACATATTTTACAACTATTGTAATAGTTATCATCTGTACATACAAATGAATGCTTCTTGTTGGAGCCTGTTGCTTCATCTGCTAGCATTTGCTCTTTAAGGAAAGAACCAAGCAATTTATTTATTTCTGCATTTTTACATAAATAAGAGATACAATAAACTCTGAACAATTTTCCATTGATTCTTTGATTCACAAGACAAAACTCATGATGTTACCATTAAATTGTCCCAAATCCTTTGACTGAGTCTAAAAGAGAGCCAAATAGTATTATTATTCTAAATGGAATTAGTATTAAAGTGATCCCCTAAGTTCTTACCTTTATACCCTCATCAGAGGTTACTTTTGCAGTAGACAGTGATCAATTCAGAGTCCCTGGAATCCATCCTCATCTTGATAAAAAAAAAAAAAAAATCAGTTTGCTAATGAACAAATTAAGAGTATGAAGCAAGGTAAAACTTGATAGTTGTTGTGTCCTAAATATTTGAGGTGCTAAATAACTATAACATTGATTCTTTCAATATGTGTAGGGAATCGGAAAAGACTGTGTCGGCAATTCATCCCATGACTAGTGTAAATGTCTTAGCTGCTTAGTTCTTCCAGTCTTTACTTCTCAGAAGAGCCTCCTTCATCTTTGCTTACAGATAGCTCAGATAAGGGACCACTTTCCAACCTAAGAGATTGGCATCTCCACAGGCAAATTATACTTTTTCTATATAGAAAGAAAAGAGGCATGTATAAATTTAAAAACTACAGTCTCTTGCAAATGGGTTTTGACTGTCCCTTATCTTGAACAAATTAGGAGGCTATTCAGAACATAACTGTCAAGTGTTGCTATTGGATGCTAGCAAAAAAATCAGGTTGTAGCTCACCCTGCCTGCACCAATATGGTTGTATCATGATTATAATAATTGATGTCCACTCTAGTTGGCATTTCTGATCCACATCATTTGTTAGAAACTTTTTCTAACACCTGTGAGATCTTTTGATAGAGTTCTAGAAATATATGTTATATGTGTCTTACTCCTAGGGCTTTAATAAGGCATCGCCCTGTCCTAAATCTGGATGTGGCTTCAGCTTCTCATCTCTGATTTCCAGATAATCCCTATGAATTGGTCAGCTCTGCCATGTAGAGGAGTACCTACTTGTCCTGCCCTATATAATCAAAACCTTTCATCTTCCAGATGAAGATTTGTTCTCCCAAAAGGCAAAAATGGCAATAAATAAATAAATAAATAAATAAATAAATAAATAAAGCTCTGAACATCCAGCCGGTGTGACAGTCAAGTTGGAAAAATACATAGAATACATAAATAATGACCACAACACTACAACCATAAAACACTGACTTCTGACCATAAGTAAGCCCCTCTCTTTATGGCCTTGCAGTCATGCTGAAGAATCGGTCTTAGTTTTTCTCTCTTATTTCTTTGGAAAAGAAGACTGTTCACTTAAAGTTTAGGTTCTGTATTCAAGAATTTTTCTTTCTGTACTGCCCCACTGATCTCTCTGAGTCCATCAAGCAGGCTAACTTATATAAATTAAAATGGTGACACTCTCTATGAATAAGTTCAGATTAGGGGAAAGAACAACATTCACTTCTAGGAGTAAAAATCCATCTACCAGAATTTCTTTACTGCTTAATATATCTTCTGTGTCCAAACATGTGAACACAAGTGCATAAACCATTGTTCTGGAATTGCTTTCTGCATTATCTAATCCAAGAAATTGTCTTCTCAATCAAAAAAAAATAATAATGTTATACTTTTCAGGTATAGATCTGAAGTAATACACTCCATTTTGCTCATGTATCTTAAATGACAGGTGAGGATTTCATGGTGGTCACCTTTTCCATGACAGGTGAGGATTTCATATTTTAAAAAATGTGAACATGAGTGTCAGACTGAAGAAATATCTCAGAAAACCTACTTAGCATGGATGAAGCCCTAGATTCAATCTCCAGTGAAAGAAAGGGGGAGGAGAAACTGAATATTTAGACGACAGATGAAGAATAGAAAAGGAAGGCAGGCCTTCTGCAGCAGGTCAGTTGGCCACAGTTGATAAGCCCAAAGGAAAGTTCTAGAGAAGAACTTGGCCTATGTTTTGAGGTAGCTGTCAATTCTGGTATTGAAGGAAAGTCAAGGGACCTTGGCCTGTCCTGAAAACTGGGAGTGGCCCTTTTAAGAAAGGCTACTTCATAAAGAGGGAAATAGCGGGGTACAAGGGAACTGATCAGGCAAATGTGAAAAAAAAGATGGACCTCTAATTATGTAGAGAGAGGAGACAAGCATAGAAGGGTGAATGAAGGTAAAATTATAGTAAAGTTGTCTGAAAAATTACACAAAATCATACTATTAACTATAGAAAATAAAAACCCTATGATACATGTACATTAATGTATAAGTATACATATACTGTTTAAATGAAATTTTCTCACTTGGACTGACAATGCTCCCTCCAAGACCGAAGCTCCATCTAACAAAAACACCATCACCAAGCATGAGAAGCCCTCTTTTGACTTGTTGGTCGTGGTGTTCAAGAGATTCCTAAAACATTATAAGCTATTGCTTTAGCCCTCGGTTGCCCACTAGAGATGGAAGGTAAATACCTATTGCTGAAGACACCATATTCTTCAGACAGAGGACCCAGGGACCCCAGACCTGGGATTGACCTGAAAGTGCCCTCCCTGAAGACTAGTTTTCATGGCACTAGAAGATGTCATGTAAGCTTTCAAAAGAGAGAAGTAACCAATAGCCATGCTCAGCTATCGCACCTATGAACCACGACAATGACCAGCTCAGCACATCAACTCCAAGGGTGTAATAGCAGACACATACCTTGACAGTAGTCTGCAGCTCTCTAATTGGATTTAAGATCCGCTCAACAAGAGAAAGATCATGTATGGTACTAGAAACCTAGCCAACCACGCTGGCTAGTGAAGTCATGAATCTCAGAGAAAAATCCACAGCTGCCACTTTACTAAATTAAGACAATTCCTAACTACAGTCTGAAAATCTGACCTTACACCCACAGAGAAGTATAGTCCTCAACCCTAATCAACGAAGCTTCCCTTTACAACAGCCAAAGACCATTCAGGAAAACACAACCAATCAAAATGCAGAGTTGTGAACTCAGTGCCAACAGACACATCTACAAAAGAACTCCTGCACCAAAGGCCCAGGAACATTGAATGGGGTGGGGGATTGTAAGAGAAAGGGGATCAAGGAGTTTATTATGAGATTATGTCTCCCAGTAAAGTCAGAAGCTACACCCATAAACCATCACCAACATGACTGAGTAAACTTGAGCTGGACAAGGACAACAATGGTAGACACAGCAAAGTGAAGTGGGTGGGGGGCAGAAGGCCTCAACCCTACACAAACTACAGGTAACTAAGGAATGCAGAGAGCAGGAGAAATAGTCTTCCTCAGGGAAGAACACAACTGGTGTCCAATGCCAAGTGGTCATCCCTGAAAACATCCATCCAAGTAACATTAGACAGACTGAGATGGTTAGATTTAGGAATATACATGTATATGCATATAACAATAATTAATGAAGAAAAGACCATGAATTTGACACAGAGCAAAGAGGCGTTTATAGAAAGCTTTCGAGGGTCAAAATGGGAGAGCAATGATGTAGTTATGTCATAATCTCAAACTGTAAATGTAGTAATAAAAAAGAGAATAAAGGTTCTATAAATGCTTTCTGAAATGAAAAAGAAAGAAACCCCACTCATGATCTTGTAGTGACCTTAATAAACTCTTTGGTTCACCCAAGAATGAAAAAGGGAGAGAAAGAGGGAGGGAGGAGCCAGGCAGGGAGGGAGTCTTCTACTTGTTCCTGAGTTGTCCTCTCCACCCAGGATATTGCAGTTGCTAAAAAATGAAAGTGTAGAGAGCCACCGGTGCCATTCCCGAAGATGGTGCCGGTTTCTTGTCCATAAGCCAGCAAGGCGCGGATGTGCGATCCACATCATGGGGTGACCATTAGGACCGTTGCAGGCTGCAACTGTCAGTAACAGACACAGCTCCTCTGCAACTGTCAGTAACGGACACAGCTCCTCTGCAACTGTCAGTAACGGACACAGCTCCTCTATATAAGCAGAGCCCTTTTTCCTCCTCGGGGTCTTCCCTCAACTTGCTGTAATGAGCCGCGCAATAAACATAGCTGCAGAAGAATCCTGTTGTTGAGCATCGTTCTTGCAGGCAAGGCGATAGCGCCCGACATGAAAGAAAAGAAAGAGCCTACTCAAGGTGGGGACACCCAGAGCAGGGTCAATCAGGGAGGACGGTGAGCCAGAGGGAAGAGGCCACAAAACGTCCCACCTCTGGAGGCCTTTCCATCCCTTAAATGAGAGCTGTTCGTCCTAACAGTTTGCCATTTTGCTCCTTTCTCTCCATGGCTAGTATTTCTATGTTCCCACCCAGTTAATCTGCCATTTTGTTCAGGGGACCCTCAGAATCTCTACTTTCTGCTGTCAGTGGCTGGGGTCATGTTGGCATCCTGACTCCAACTGTCATTACACTCTCATTCTGAGTGATTCTTCATTCTGGCATATACCGATCTTTGCCTGTCACATGGAACAAACTCAGTAGTGCCCCTAGACAACCACTCTTCATCCAAGCATCTGGCATCTGTATTAGATTGCATTGCTGTCATTGATGCTTTTCTGGTGTTGCACCCACAGTTGCTATCTGCAAGCTGTCAATCATAATCTCTTAAAGAGCACAGGTTGCTTGTGGTTATTTTGCTCTGGAGAATTAAAGGAGAGGCCAGTGCACACACTCAAGGCAAAGAGCAAGGAGGAAAGCAGCGGGTGAGCGAGGAAGGCTCCCAGATAAGAAAAGAAGAAAATGTCCTGTGTTGTGGCATCCTGTTTGTGAGCCATGATTGTGTGAGTCAAAGAACTAAGTTAGTTAAGGATCATGGGGAACTGAACAAGTGGGCTACCTGTCATCAGATATGGAACTGAGCTTTAATTGGTCATTAAAAGATGGTGCAGCTTCTAGACACTGAAGATGATGAGGAAATTATTTGTCTCCTAAGAGTGTTTGATGCATAGGGCTGGCATAGAGGCACACATTGAAGAATGACTGAGTGCAGAGGTGGATGCTGCTTCAGATGCTTTTTAGTTTCTTCCCCTGACTAACTCCTACTCATCCTTTAAAAACTACTTTAAATAACTGAAATCCCCAGGCTGATGAGTCACTTCCTTCTGTCACACACAACAGGCTGCATACGCCACTGTTTTATTAAACTGTATCGTGGGTGTGTTTTTGTGTCTGTTCATTCCCGGAACTATGAAATTCTCCAGGTGGCGTGCCGTGCACTGCTCACTTGTGCATTTTCAAAGGCTACCACAAAGCAATTGTTCAATAAATCCTAAAGGAAAAGAAGAACTGATGGGAAGAAGTCTATTTCCCTTCGGTCTTTCAGCAGAATTGCTAGTTAACAGTAATATCGTTTGTCTTCTCTCCGGAACTATTATTTCCTGGGGGAATGTGGTCTGGCTTTCATGTCTTATTTCTTTTCACCAAAAGTGCAAAGAAAATCTCTCGCTATCTTTCTAAGGGCTCCAGAGACTACAGGTTCCTACCAGTCTTCTTCGTAGAAAATGTCCCTTTGGCAGCACACAGAGTGTTATCATTCACAGCCACTGACAAACTGAGCATTGTAGTAGGTGGGGGGCTCCCTAGACATAGGAGTCTCCTTAATCAAGAGAGCTCACAATCAAGCTCTGGGGATTGTTGACTAAAGGCAGAAATGATACTAGTTCCTCTGTGCTCTTATTGCTTCCCCTGACTAACAAGGCATGACCTAGAGCCAAAATAGCAGTGTTCAAACCTCACCTGTGTTCCTACCCACCACGTGTTTGGTGGTAAGATGTCTCATCCCTCCATGACCATTTCTTCAGCTGACCAATGAGGACAATATTAGTAACTGTCTTCAAAGTGTTTTTGCCAATTCCAAAGAAACCTCTCTACAAAATATATAGTACAATTTCTGGAAATAAGTAAATCTTCAATGAATATTCATCAAAATAATGGTTGCAGCAAATAAGATTAATATACCTACACACATATGAATGCATAAATTATATATATGCATATATACATATATATGTCATTCATTCATATTTGTACATATATATCATTGTGTGAATGCAGAAACAAAATATTTTGTCTATGTCTATGCAACACATATTGTATTCTCATAGTAACAAAATATTCCACTTAAGTTTTAACATAATCCTGACAACCACAATTAAGGGTCAGCAAGATGGCTCAGTAGGCAAAGGCACTTGCTATGTGAGCCTGGAGATCACTTTGGGCTTCAAACCCTGTGAAAGGTAGATGAAGAGAACTTATTTTACAAAGTGTCCCCTGGCTTCTAGGCATATGCTTTGGCAAATATGTCTCTCCCATACTCTATTTTCTAATTTCTTTTAGAATCACCCAAATAGCAACATATTCTCTTTCTCTATCTCTTTCTCTCTCTCTCTCTCTCTCTCTGTCTGTCTCCCTCTCTCTCCCCCTTTTTCTTTTCCTCTACCCCCTCTCTCCTTTGCAGCATATTAACAGAGCACTTACTGAACACAAACCATTCTCGAAGAATCAAAGATACAGGAACATGGACATCGGAGTGGCTGACCTAGTTGGTGAGCAAGCTACATACAGCACTCTTAAGTTCAGGTTGAAACAGAATCAGTGCCAGCGCTAAAAACAGCAGGGGCTGGTCTTATTTAACATTCCCCAAAATAAAATTTAATTAAAATAACATTTTCAACTAACATTTGAAAACGTGGAAAAGGCAAGAGCAATAATAAAAGTCATATTGTGATCTCTGCTCAGATCCCCGGTTGGTGATTGCTTTGTAAACCTCTGCACTTAATAAAGATTCCCAAGAGAAACAAATGTGATAGAAATCGGCAATGGACAGAGACCATTCCCTTCCATTGTGAGCAGTGGAGAGATTCATGCTGACCTTCGGAGGGAAAATCCACAAAATACCCACAATGCTTAAGCTGGAAGAGCCTCACATTCTCCACACAGCACAAGTCAGGGAAAAGGACGGGGAGAGGAATGCAGCTTGCTACTCTCTCCCACTGCCAGATAGGCCATGGTGCTCACAACAAGCTCAGGGCCACATTTGGGAACAGCACTTACTTATAACGATGTCTGAGCAAATGCATATTTAATTCTTATAGTGCCTTGTGCTTACAACGACCCTGAAGAGCAATTATCATTCTCTCAATTTCACAAACTTGGAAATAAAGACAGAAGAAAATTGAAAACACACCAAGGTTAAGCCAAAGTCTACCATAGGAAAATGGTGGACTTAGGATGAGAAATAGGTAGGTCCTGGGCTGTGCAGGAGTAACTACTCCAACCACTCATTCTCCATCTTCCCTGCCTGGTAACTGTACCTGCTCAGGAAAGCAATACTTCTCAGCTGTCACCAGAGGAAATCCAGCCAAGGAGGAAAGGCCTCCATAATATAATCTATTGATAACCTAGTCTGAATGGGCCCCTGACTATAATGTGGGGCCCATTTCCTCCTTAGGTTGCAAGTTTCCTTTTTCTCTTCTTTTCTAACAGTTCCTTGCTGATGCACCATGCATTGCTGCCATGCCCACACCTCCTAACTGCAATTCTTTACCTTGTCCACCTGTGGACCTTGCTTCCCAACTAGTCCTCTGCTACAAGTTTTCTCTTTTGGATGCATGCAAGGCTTGTGAGCGTGCTTGTGACCCCTGAACATTCATGATCCACCCAATCTTTCAGCCTTTCCCATCTTTCTGTCTCCTTTCCATGATGTTCCCTGGGCCTGAGAGTAGATGAAGTAGATGCCTCATTTAGTACAAAACTGATTACAAAGTGATGCTTCTCAAAAAAAAAAAAAAAAGCTTAAGACAGATAGAAGATAGATAACATAGTAGAAAGGTGAAAAGGCATCAGTCAAATTAGTAGCTGCATGTAAATTGCCAGGAATATGAGTTACGGCATTCCATTGACTGAAATATATTATAGTAGTAGCTACTGGCTGAATAGAGAAAATTGGTCTTTATTTACGACTATCTTTCATACCTGATTACCAGTTTCAGTAACTTAGTATGCATATCAGTGAGGATGGTCATGGCTCATTAGGAAAATCCTTTTACATCCAATGGTACAGGATTTAGGCAAGAGGTAGAACTCTGAGACAGCCTAAAACTATTCCACATAAATGACTTCATTGTCAGTTTATGGTAGAATCCAAACTTTAAACCAATGGAATCTTTCAGTTTCCAAGTTCATGTGTTTTTATACAGAGACATTATCATGTATCATTTATAGTTCAATAACATGGTCCAGTAAGATATACATACTTAAATATGAATTTTATAAGGATTTAGCCTAACAATTGTGTCAACAATTTTGTTCATATGTACTGCCAGAGTAGTGGCAGGCAGAATTCATGATGTCACCTCAGATCACAAACAAATATGGTAGCCCAGGGTTCATTTCATTTTCTAGCAAATCCCTCTCAGAAGCCCATAGCTTTTCTTAAACAAGATTAGCTATCTAAAGAAGATGGCATGGATTTGCTATAGTATATTAGGTCCCCAATAGTTGAATCAACTATTGGGGACCACAAGAAGTTCTATATAGTGTCTCTATTTGCCACTGACACATTAAACATCATTAGATCTGTTTGGCCATACAGCCAAGGTGGCAGAACATTTTATATAAATCTGGCCCTCTGCCCCTATTCCTAATCAAAACAGGCTGCAATTCAGGTGAAATGGTAAACTGGTTGTGGCATCATGCCCAAATAATTTACATGCTACCTCCAAAATCTGAAATATTCCATAAGCATTGTCATTCTTAGTGATAGGAGAAACTGGGTGTAGTAATTGGCCTTTCCCATGGAAAGAATAACTCAATATGCTCCAGACTGTTGAAATCTTAGAAATCCACCAACATGGCAGGCCCTTAAATTTGTGTAGCATTATTCTCTCTGATATGTATGTATGTATGTATGTATGTATGTATGTATGTCTGGGATAGGTTTGACTTTCCACTTACTAGGTAGGTCCAAAAATCACAGTTTTGTCAGTGTAACAGAATATTTTTTTAAAAGGCACTAAAGTTTCCGGTGGGCAGCATTATGATAAAGGGATGAATGGTAGTATAACCTTGAGTTAGGACAAGTTGCCTAGCTAGCTGAAAGCAAACCAATTCCAGTCATATTTATTCACATGCATGGGGGGGGAGGGGACATTAAGTTTTGATTTGCTTTACAAATAAGGGCACATTGGGAAAACCAGTTGCAAGTAATAGACTAGGCCCATAAGCAACACAAATCTCTTTCTCCTAGGTCTGGAGTCCGAATGCCAGCATAACCAGGGTTCAGTGATTCCTCTTTCCGGGTGCAGATAGCAGGCTCCCTGCTAGACCCTTGCAGGGAGAACAAAAGCTATGAAGCTCCCATGCTCTGTTGCTTAGGACGCACTAACTCTACCCATGAGTGTGCCATCTGTGTAACTTAATTTTATCCCCATTTCCTATCACGACCACGTTTGGGGTAGAATTTCAACGTATGTTTTTGGGTAGTATGTTGGAGGATATTCAAACATTCAGGCCACACAGGCCCTTACCATTCTTTAAGGTCATCTGTTTTCTGTAAAGCCAAAATACATCAGTTGTGTGAGATGATGCAAGAGTTTCCTTTTCTGAACCTTTAATCCCATTAATTATTTGACCTCCTCAAGCTCCTTTTCCAGGTTCTGGGCCACAAGGCATTTTGGTACTAGAGCAAGACCCTTCCTCAAGTGGGGCCAGCTTTCCCCTTCAATTTAGAAAATATACAAATTGGTTGAAATATGAAAAACAGCAATATGGTGTTATGATCGAGTTCTGAAATGTATGCCAGAGTATTGACAATAGCCTGTAATGTTTGGGGGTCTATGGGATCACACTGCCTAATGCTTTCATGGTGTTGGAAGGTACTATATCTGCTATCTGAAGAGAAATGATGACATTGACCTTATTCAGTTATAAGCAAAAGGAGCTAAAATGAAATCATAGAAATGCAAGGCCTGCCCACTTGTGCAAGAGTGGCATGAATAGCATTAGAGTAGCCAGCCTTTTTCTAATTAGATTTAAAATCTTCTCCACAAGATGAAACCATATATGACACTATTATCAGTGCTAAGCACTTGTGATTTGACAGCCATAGATCCTACTGGAGAACCTACTTCTATTACTCTGCTAAATGGCCATAGTATTAAACTGACCTCTAAAGGCTTATTGTTATAACCATATATCAGTGCACTTCTCTACCCTTCTTTCATCAGAAGAAAGCAATTAACACAATACCCCCAAATTGGTCAAGGTACAAAGAATAAGAGATTTTGTAGTGTGCAGCCCTAAGAGGGACATCTAAAACATACTCCCTCATCCCAAGGTTCAAAGATCTCTGAGGAATAATTTGAAAAACTCAAGGTTAGATATATAGTGCTTTCTAGAAAGCATGGGGCTCATGGGAACTCATGGCTGTTGTGACAGCATGCTCACATACTTCACAGGCTCAAGCATAGAGAAGGGAAGTGAGCATGAAGTCCCAGTCCTAGGAGCTATTAGCAATTGATAGGTTCTAGAAGAGGAAGTGTTTGGCTTTTATGGACATATGCCCCGGTGGGATCAATGTGCTCCAGCAGAAGGCCACACATCCAACAGTATAATGATCTAACATGTGTTTTAAAAATATCAAAGAGGACACAAAGTTGGGTGGATAAGGAATGAAAGATGGATTTTGGAGGAGCTGTTTGAGGAGGTGACTATGATCAAATTACATTATACAAAATTCTCAAAGAACTAATACAAATTGCAACAAATAATAGATTCACACTGAGACAGTAGAAACATGTCTCATAACCTCCAGGGTATTTTTACTATAATTGATACTGAATAAATAAATGACTGAAATTCATTTGCCAATGGATTGAGAACCAATTAGATGATTCTCTGTTTAACACTATAATATACTGCCTTCCTATGAGTGAGTTATTGCTGAAGGCATAAAATACTTTAGTCATAGATCGTGGCGAAATCAAGCTGTAATTCGTCTAGAAGCTTCACCCTTGCTTATAATTGAGCTTTTGGTAGTAACAGAAGACAAAATTATCCATTATTCCACCATGGCATAGATTTGAGGATTACATGATTTGTAAAATAAATGTCAATATATAAATATCATTAAAATATATAATTTTTCATAGCTTCTACATAGGTACAATTTAAGCAGAATTTATCACACTATAGTTTCTTAAAATGTGACTATATTTGAAGAGTCTATCATGAATTCATTAAAGTGTATGTAAATATTCACATCTTAAAAAGCATAAATCATTTGTATATAAAACACTTGTAATTAATTAGGAACATTTTAAAAAAATATAAGGATCTGAATGAAAAACCAATATTGGACATTTGCTTCAAAAGAAATAGCTTTAAGCAACTTCATTAACTACAGTACAAATATAATCCAAAGTCATTTCCAAACCACTTACACTGAGAACATATTTCTCAAAAATGTCAATGTTCTAAACCATGTGAGATGTTTCATTCACAGATACTTGTACCAATCAAAAGTGTCTTTCCTTGTACAACAACTTTGCAATCATGCTTTTATATTATTAAACTTAAAGAAAAGCGAAATTATGAAAATTTCAGGGCAATAGATGGAACTGGAAAATATATATATTGAGCGAGGTCATTTAGTCTCAGAAAGCAAAAGTTGTATGACAGTGGTTTTCAATCTACCTCTCTGGAGTCAAATGACCCCTTCACAGGGTTGCTTCAGACCATCAAAAATACAGATGTTTACATTACAATTAATAACAGTAGCAAAATTGCAGTTTTCAAGTAGTACCCAAAATAATTTTATGGTTGGTGGCTACCACAGCTTGAGGATATGTATTAAAGAGTTGCAGCATTAGGAAGGCTGAGAACCCCTGCTGTATGTGCTATATTATCTATTTCATGTAGATCCAGCTCTAATAGTGTGTGTGTGTGTGTGTGTGTGTGTGTGTGTGTGTGTGTTTAAATTGTAGCACAAATGGAAGACAGGAAGCTAAAAAGGAGCCTTTGACAGAGCATGTTAAGGGGGTGAGGATAATACATTACAGGTAAAATTAAAGTGTAATGGAAGATTTCTGAAACAGAAAATTTGAAATAGATAGGAGTTGGGATGGTGGAAACCAGAAGATGGGGGAGATAATTAATTCAAAGAAAGATTTTGTTTAAAATCATATAGAAACCTACTATTGTACAACCCAGTCTATTTATTTGTTTGTCGTGGAATAGAATATTTGTTTAGTTACATAAAGATGTGTTACACTTGTTTAACTATATACAGATGTGCTGCATTTGCTTCACTTTGCCTGACGAGGCACTTGATTGATCTAATAAAAAGCTGAATGGTCAATAGCTAGGTAATAGAGAGATATCTGGGGCTGGTGGGCAGAGAAAATAAGTACGAGAAGGAATCTATGCTCAAGAGAAAATGAGACAGAAAGAGAAGGTGCCTGGGGCCAGCAACCAGGCAGAGGCAAGCCAGCCAGACATGGAGGAAGCAGGAAAGTAGGACATACAAAAGGAAAGGAAGGTAAAAAGCCCCCAAGAAAAATGTAGATGAAGAGAAACAGGTTAAAACAAGTTCCAAGAGCTAGTGGGGCAAACCTAAACTAAGGCCGAGCATTCCTAACTAATAATCTGTCATAATTTGGGGGAGGGTGGTCCAAGAAAGCTTGCTATACTTATTTGTTGATTGATTGATTTTTGTTTTCTCTGTGTACCCTGGCTATCCTGGAACTCTATCTGTACACCAGGCACTCCTCAAACTCAGAGATCAATCTGCCTCTACTTCTCTAGTTCTGGCATTAAAGGCATTGGCCACAACTGCCTGGCTATGCTACTCAGTTTAAGTAAAATAAAAATTGGAGAGATATCATATATTTGAAATGAAAAAACAGGAGGGATTATTAATGGTTGAAGGGTTAAGCATGGGAGGGGAAGAGGAATTGGCAGTGAGTGGGTTATTCAACATCAAGGGTTTTAGAAAACCCTTCCGGAAACCCGCTATTTAGTAAGCTAATTTCAAAGTACAATTTTAAGAACTAACAAAAAAAAAAAAAAGAAAGAAAGAAAGAAAGAAAGAAAGAAAGAAAGAAAGGAAGAAAGAAAGAAAGAAAATAAAAAACGGAGAAAGAGAAGGATGGGGATCAGTTGAAGGTTGTGAGGCCAAAGGTACTTCCTTATATACTGTGGGAGAAATATCAAAAATCTTTGGGAGATTGGACCTTCACAGTGGATTTTAAGCGTTCCCTCTCCTCCTTTTATTGTGTCTTTGTGAGAGGTCAGAGGACTGACTCTTACTTTAACAAGACCTGAAATCAGGACCAGCAGAGCATATCAACTATAACTGAACTGTAATTATCAAATCACCCCAAAGCTGGCAAGTCAGTTTGCAGGTACAGAGCAGAGAGCAAAGTGTGAGGAGGGCTAAAAGCTGGAGATGCAAATGTTCTCATGGGGTTTTTATGACCGGTTGAACCTAATAAAAAATAGTTCCAGGTTAACAAATAAAACACCTCTGGAATACCAGTCCCAATCGTTCAGTGGTTAATAGCACTTACTGGTTTTGCACAGGACCTGTGTTTGATTCCCAGCATGCTTTCTGTAACTCCAGCACCAGAGGACCTGAAACCTCTTCTGATGACATGGAGCCTCATACATGTGGTCACATACGTATAAATACATGTGGTCACATACGTATACTGGGGCACATACACATAATAAAATAGATGTTTTTAAATAAGAAAAGCTAAGCTAAATTATTGATTTCAGCATCAGGCTTAAAAATGACAAGAGGTATCTGTACAGGAATCGGGTTAGCATAACTCTTCTTTGGAGTCTTTATAAACATGAAACACATACTCTTTGCTCATTCACAGATATCGTCTCTACCAGCCAATGTGTCTGTGGTGGTTTGAATAAGAATGGTTCCCATAGGCTCAGAGATTTGAACATGTTCTGCCAGTTGGTGGCACTGTTTGGGGAGGCCGTGGAACATTTGGGAGGTGAAGTGTTTGCTGGAGGAAGTAAATCATTGGGAGTGGCCTCTGAGTGTTTATGCTCTCCGTCCACCTTCAATTCTCTTCCTCTGCTTCGTGCTCATGGTTGACTTGTGACCCCGTTCCCACTGGCATGCCTCCTGAGGGCTGCCTTGCCTCCTGGTAATAATGGACCTTCTCTCCCTGGATCCATCAGCCCAAAGCAGTTCTGTCTGTGAACTGCCTTGGACATGGTGTTTTAACAAGTAAAAAGAACTAATACAGTTCCCATTTTGATATGTGCTGGCCAGCACTCTAATTCAAACATGGGAAGCACAGGTTCATTGCTGGTTAGAGCCGGAGGAACACCAGATTTGTTGATTAGAACTCACAGTACATGTGTGCATGACTTGGCTATTCACACCTTTTCCTTGTGACTTCTTTGGACAGTTTCCATGATGCTACCTAAATACTTCTCACACTGGCTCCATCCTTTAGCCCCATTTCTCTCTGCCTCTTTCACATTTTTGTGATTTATTGATTTAATACCACTTCCTGATATCTGCCTTGAATTTTCACTTGCACCGTGAAAACAATCAGTCTAAAGCTCAGTTTACTCCTTATTTCCCCTAATATTTCCCAATTCAAAACAAAATTCAATTCATACAACACACACAAAGAGATAGAGAGAGAGACAGAGACAGAGACAGAGAAAGACAGACAGACAAAAACATGATCAGAGCACTTAAGATTTTGACCTCCAACCCTAAGAGGGATATACATGGTCCCTTGGAGAAGGGAAAAGGGACAAGATCTCTCAAGCAAATTGGGAGCATGGGGGAGTTAGGGGGAAGATGAAGGAAGGTGGGCATGAGGGAGCAGGAAGACTGAGTCAGGGAAAGTGCAGAGGAGAGCACGAAAATAGACACCATAATAGAGGGAGCCATTACAGGTTTTAAGAGAAATCTGGCACTAGGGAAATGTCCAGAGACCTACAAGGATGACCCCAACTAAGAATCTAAGCAATAGTAGAGAGGCCCTTCCCTGATAACGAGATTGATGACTTCTTAATATGCCATCCTAGAGCCTTCATCTAGCAGCTGATGGAAGCAGAAGCAGAAATCCACAGCTAAACACTGAGCGGAACCCCTGGACATAGAGGAGTGATGAACAAAGGGGTCAAGACCAGACTGAAGAAACCCATAGAAACAGCTGACCTGAACAGGGAGGAAGCTCATGGATTCCAGTCTGATAGTTGGGAAACCAGCATAGGACTGACCCAGATTCCCTGAATGTAGTGTTAGTTAGAAGTACTGGGCAATTTATGTGGCCTCTAGTAGTGGATCAGTATTTATGCCTAGTACATGGATAGACTTTGGGAGCCCATTCCACATAGGATACTCCCTCAGCCTAGACACATGGGGGGGGGGGCTGGGCCCTGCTCCAAATGATATGATAGACTTTGAAGACTCCTTGTGGATGGCCTCTTCCTCCCTGGGGAGCAGAAAGGGGATGGGATGGGGTTTGGTGGGGAGACAGGGGAGGAGGGGAAAGAGAGGGAACTGGGATTAACATGTAAAGCAAGTTTGTTTCAAATTTAAATAAAAATATTATCATAAAAAATAACTTGGTCTTATAACATAGCTTATAACAATTTTTTTCAATACTACCTGCATGTTATAATCCTTTAATATCTTTATTCCTTCCACTATATTTGGATTCTTCTTTGACTCTGCAAGCCCATTCATAATGTCCATCTTAACATCCTTCTAATCTATATAATTTTAGAGGATTTATCCATTCACCATTTTTCAAGTCGCTGGTTGCCACAATTTCACACTTCATACACTTACTAATTTTTTGCTAGGTGCAGATACGTGTATTCTACAGTGTTGAGTAATGGATGCAGTATTGTTCCTTTACATGTTTGGCTTTGCTTTTATAGGCATTTATGGTACTTTTGAACAAAATAAATATTTTTTCCAAGACTTTTTTGAACTTTTATTAAGGTTTAGCACATATTATCTCTTACACTGAGGGCAGTGTTGTGGAATGTCTCAAGTGTGAGACTTGTAGGAGCTTAACTGCACTCCCTGAGTAGTAGTGAAGACTCCTGTCTTCTTCTGGGACACGGTTGGATATCTCCCACCCTGTGTGGGTTCTGGAAACTACTGAGTTGGTAGCTACCTTCCTGTTGTTTCAGAGCCCTTCCTACACACACTGGACTTAGTATGAACTCAGTAGAAACCTTATGCAGATTCCTCTACACCTCTCTCTGCTCTCTCTAACACTTTACTCTGAGAATTCTTACTGGTTTGGTTTTCCTGAGCTCTGATTATCTTTTACTCCCTCACTGGGTGTATTGTTCAGATTCCTCATGCTGCATGTGGTAAGAAAAAGTGTTTAGGGAGAAAGCTAAGTAATCACAGAGTTTGTATTCTGAGTTCCCTTCTTTTGAGGGGGACAACCCAGTGCCTTCTCTTGATCAATGCCTGAAAACACACACACACACACACACACACACACACACACACACACACACACACACACACGAAAAATGTCCAGTTCCAGATACAACATGATAAATAAAAGCTTTGGGCACTGAAAAAAAAAAACCTCTGGCAAGATCTATTCTTAGAGACTCTAAGCACAGTTCCTTCTTTTAAACTTTCCTGATTTGTCCTACTGTTTATCGGTGAAAGTTCCAGCTGGATCTTGTGGGAAAGTTCAGGTTTGTATGATCAGTAAGTGAAGGAGGCTGAGTGTGTCTTCAGGAGTTATTCCTTGAGGATAAGGAGCTGTGAAAGGCTCTAGGGCCGGGTTATGCGTGTACACCTTCTCTACAAGGAGGTGTGGGTTCTATGTACAATCTTCATAGCTTTCTTCTCTTTTTCTTTCTTGCTTCTCTTTTCTTCTTCCCTCCCTCCCTCCTTCCCTTCATTTTCCTCCCTCTTCATTCCTTTCCTCTCTTACCTCTTTCTTCTCTTTCTCCCTCCCTCACTCCTTCCCTATCTTCTTCCTTCCTTCCTTCCTTCCTTCCTTCCTTCCTTCCTTCCTTCATTCATTCATTCCTAGAATGGCTGGGTGAAAAGTGGTCCAAATCATATTTGCACTAGATTTCTTATTATTGCATAACAAAGTCACTTGAGGTGATAGGGGCAAATCATGTCCACCAAGAGGATGCCAAAGTCTTCAGGATTGCCAGAGCTGTCCGGAGAAACCAACCCTGATGATCTTGGACTTTTAACCTCCAGAACCACTAGACATAAGCACTTATTCCATGGTATCTTATTATGGTAGTATTATGGAATTAATACACAGAGAAAACTTTATAAAAAAAAGTATCAACTTCCAGCCCCAGAGATTCTGATTTTATTGGCCTCTGGAAAATCGAGTCATCTTTAGAGCTCTAGCAGGTGGTATGTAAGAAGCATTGGGAGCTCTGCTGGAGGACTGAACCGGTGTGGGATGGAGTCTCACTGCAGTTCACAGTCTTTCCACTTCTTTCTCACCCAGCACATACTGGGTTAGACATCCTGGAGACTTTCACTTCTTCAGGGTTGCCAATTGGGGGGAAATCATGAGACCTTAGATTATGGCTTCTTTATGATGGTTCTTATATAACAAAGTCATCTAGAATTCTGCATTTCTAGACTCTAAGAATTAACATGTGAAGTGTAGTCATATTACAGCCACAACAGCCTCTCTATTAGCTTTATGTTATTCAAGCTTTGTCCCATAGTTTATAGGGCCAGAAGACAACTGCCAAACATTTGCCTCTGTTTCCACTAGAGAGCTGTTTGTGCTATTGATGTCTGCTGGCTCACACCAACAGAGGCTCTGGCTCTTCAACAATTGTTATTTTTGGGAAGTTCTCCTTGACCCTGAGGTCCTGTTTGTGTCTAGGATTCCCAGCCCTTTTCCATTATGTCCTCTGACCCTATGCACCTGTGTGGGAACAGAGACTAATATTAACCTTTGCTAGCCTAGGCAACTGAGATTCCACACCTCATCATGTCTGGATATTACTTCTAGGAAACATCCTTGCCAAGGATAAAAGGCAAACATGAGTCATTAACACTTTCCTTTGATTAATAACTAACCAGGGAGACTGATCATCCTAAGACACTTGGAGTAGCGTTTCCTGTCGTAAAGATGTCCCAGAAGATATTAGGAGGTTAAGGGGTAGTGAGCCAAACATCCAGCAGAGAACTGAGCTCATCAGAAAACATTTTGGAACATTCAAGCTTGCAATTATTTTCCTAAAGACAACATAATGTGTGCCTCCAAAGACACAAAACTTTAAATATGGTACAAGGCAAGCATGATGGCCCACGTTTGTGACCTCTGGGGAGGCAGAGGCAGACAGATCTCTGTGAGTTTTAGGCCATCCTGGTCTACATAATGATTTCCTAGGACATCCAGAGATACATAAAGAGGCTGTGTCTCAAAATAAATGAATGAGGTATAAAATGAACCCCTGTAGCATCTACCTATGTCTGTTCACACATTACTAATCCTCCTGACACCTTTGCTCAAACCTCATCTGCTCTTCTCTGCTATCCTGCTCCATGTTTACATCTGAACAATTAATTCAGTGCATGTTCTCTGAGCACTTCTAGTAAGTGTCAGGTATTTCCCAGTGCTAGAGATTTGATTCCATGACCTTCTCTTCTTAAAAAACAAAACAAAACAAATAATAATTACTTTAAAAGTGATCCTATATAGTGATTTATATATGGTATGAAAAATACATTAAAAGCAGGAGACATTTGAGAGGCGGCTCAGTGGCTAAGAGCACTGGCAACTGTTCCAGTGGGCACAGGTTTGATTCCCAACACCCAGGCAGCAGCTTACACCTATCTGTACCTTCAGCCACAGGGAATCTGATGTCCTCTTCTGGCCTCCACAAGCAGCAGGCATGCACATGGTTCACACAAACATACATTCAGACAAAACATACGTACACATACAATAAAAACAAAGGGAAATTCTTTTAAGGATAGGAAGAAGATTTTGTTAACACTTTGGGATGAACAGAGAATAATTTCCAACAGGGCAACATAGCAACAGAAAAGTGAAGGTAGGGACACTGTGAGCCGCATGACCTCCTGACGAAAGGGTCCTGGGCAGAGGATACAGCCACTGGGATAGGCCTGTGACATCTCACTGAGAGGAATACACAGTCAGCTTATTCTTTTCCTCGGTACCAGTTCCAGTACAGAACCCATGCTAGCATGTATTTGTATATTTTAAAGGAGAGAGAAAGAATAAGAGCAGACTCCTATGTAAGCAAGAATCCACCTGTGACGATGGCTGTGTGTATTGGTTAAATTCGGCTCCTGGCTGATGGGGCAGTGCCCAAGTCACAGCAGTTGTGAAGCAACCTGGAAAGCCAGCCTGTTTATTTACTAGTGAATAGTGGGAGTTACTCTACCCCTGCATGGTATATATGACCTCTTGGATCTGGGCCAAAAACTGCTGAAGAGCAAAAGAAAAATTGTTTTAGGAGGATGAAAGAAACAAAGGATCATTCCCTATAGAACATTTAAGAGCAAGAATATGTATGGCTTCTGTTTTTGTGTTTTTAAGGGGTGTGAAAGTGTGACTATGCATTTATATTTGTTTCTTTGGCTCTGTGTCTTCTTCTTTTGTCCTATTCTGATTTTATTTCTATTATTATTATTATTATTATTATTATTATCCCTTAGATGCCTGTTTGTTTCATAAGAAGAGACAGAAAGAATGGAGCTAGAGGGGAGAGGAGATGGGGAGAAACCGGGAGGAGCAGGGGGAGGGGAACCATAAAAATAATATATTGTATGAAAAATACCTATTTTCAATAAAAATAATAATGAGAAGAAAAATTAAATTAAAAAAGAGCGAGGATATGATGAGAATGGCCTTCCCAAAATTCACATGTGAAGTTGAGAGTCACTAGGGAATCCAACAAATTACCTGATACAGAGCTGGTCTTCAGTGTTGGCTGGCACAGTCAGAAGAATCCACCTGGTATCTCCAAACCATACCCGTGTCATTCAAGATTCTTCCCAGCTTCTATTACCACACAACACAATATCCCATTACTCAGGCCCGAAACCACACTGTACATCTTTTTTTCTTATGATGATAATTTGGATAGGATTTCCACGAGTGGTTCACTTCTACTCTGTGTGCCACTAGCCGATGCAACCCTGCTAGGGGCTGGAAAGCCCACTCAAGTGAATTTACTCACATGGCTGGAAATCAAGGTCAGTGTTCAGGCAGAATCCAACCCAAGTGTTCTCATTTCTCTCATGGCACAATTAGTTGGCTTTGAGCATGGCACAAAGAGAAAATTGAAAAGGATGACATTATTACAACTGACCCTTGAAACTCATATGGCATCTGTGTGTACTCTATTTTCCAGGGCAGTCAAAGAAAAAAAACTCACCCAGGATCAAGAAGATGAGACATAAATATTTTGTGAGAATATGAGAGTCTAGAAGAACATGTAGGCTAAGAGACACTGTGGAGGCCATGTTTGATGAGTACAGGAGCTTCAAAAGCATGCTAATTCTGTTTAGTAGCCATTATCTTTTTAGTACCCCAAGGTGAAGATTGGCCAAGCTAACCTTGTTCAGCCTGATGTGGAATGTGAAGGGATCAGCTCAATCAGTCCCTCAATTGAGCTATTTCTGCTTCTGGGATCATTACCTGAAAATTAGAATTCAGAAATCATCTCAGGAAACAGAAGAGACTATACAATGAATACTATAATGATAGACATTTCCCTTTAAGAAACCAGGTTGGGAAAAACAAAAAGAATAATCAGAAATCATCTGCCTGATCATATATTATTAATTTAATTAGTTATTTATTCAACCTACCTGGACTATTAGCCTAATTCAAACTTCTTACTGTATGTGCAACTACAGTAATAATCATAAATTTTCAACTTGCCTTAGAAATGTTTGCTTTGACTGATATGAAATAATTTGCTTTTGAAGTGGAAATAAGAAGAGCCTTAAGCCTTACAAGAATCTTACCCTCAGACATGAAGGACAAACCAAGTACAAAGTATAGTGTTAAGACTTATTTAAATTTACTTTTGATTATGTTTATGTACATGTATCTATCCATCAATGTGTGCACATGAGTCCAAGGAGACCAGAGAAGTTACAGGTGATAGTGAGCCATCTAACGTAGGTGATGGGAACTGAATTCAAACCCTTTGAAAATGCAGTGCACGTTCTTAAGTGCCTAGGATCTCTCCAGCTCCAGTGGTAGTAGACACAGAGTTCATGCTGAGAAGTTAAAAAAAAAAAAACCAGAATGGAGACAGGTATGTTAACTATTTAGTGATGCTAGCCATGGCAAAATGGTGAGACCAGGGACTTCTCAGAAATATGGTGTTTACTGACATGGCCATAGGCCCTGGGAACAGTGGAGTTCATAGGTAACAGAAAATAGACAACTCTGTCCATTGAAATTGTCTAAACATGTTCTCAGGGTGTCTGGCTAAGCTCTAAACTATAACTGTGATTAGGTAAGGGCCAGTGATTCCAACCTGGAAGGAAACATTAGCATCCACCCAGAGAACTTTCTAAGTAGCTTAAAATAAAATGATTGTGCAAAAGTCAGAAATAAAGGCCATAACTAAGAATTAATAAAAGACTATTCTAGAAATAGTACCTCGGATTAATTCCAGGAACAAGCTGGACCAGGAGACCACAGAAGAAAGCCGAAAGGACTTCTAACACCAGGAACATGAATGTAAGGGCTGGAACTTCAATTTTATAGATAAAAGAAATGTAGCAAAACTTGTGAGTGCTCCATCTTTTCTACAAAAGCAATTGATTTGTTAGTTACAAAGGATGAAATATATACTGGACCAAAGAGTAGAATTACAGCCTGGTACAGACCTGATGGGATGACAAACTGGATGCTCTGGGACCATTGAGATTATGTGGAGATTAATTCTTGTCAGTTATCACCCACAATGAGAAAATGCACAGATGAATGAAAATATTTTTATATAGGGAAAATAGCATTCTACTAAGCGTGGGTGAACAAATTTTGATGTCGATATAATCAACATAGAAAGGATTAAGTTTAAACTTCGTTAGGGTAAACCCCTGGGGACTTCCTTTTGTAATTTCTGTCAGGAAAGGGCAGACACAGCACAATGAAACCATGCTTCCGAAAGGCATTCAACAGTGTTACATGGTGGGAATGGGAAAATAAGTAGGTCATAGCTAATTTTTTGACTCTCTGGTTATCCATAAGACTTCTCCTGATCTATGATGGGGCAACACTATTATATTAGTAAGTATAAATATTTAGAAGTTAAGAAAACATCCCAATATTCCATGGGTTTTGTACTATAAGAAAACTCATGTAATAAGTATAACATGAATGATATATCACAACACAATAGACACATGGGCATAGTTTTATATTTCAAAAATTTAGTAAGGGCTTATTCATTTTTTTCTGTTGCTAAGGATAAAACCCAGGGACTCACTCATGTTAGATAAGTGTTATACCACCAAGTTTATGGCCTCAATCCCTTAAATTGTTCTTTTTGTCAAAAAGAGAGATGTGTGATGAGGATAAATCTTGAGACTTTAACTCATCATTTGAATCTTTGGAGAAACAACAAGGACATTATGCTAGTGACCCAAAATAACACTGTTGTGCTATGGGCTGTACAACATGTCAGATTTTAGCTTTTCAATGTAAAATCCACATGCCTTTTTTCAGGGGAGGAAAATGCACTCACCTGTCATAGGAGACAGTATTATATTGTTTGCCTGGCTAAGGATTGGTTTTCGTGGTTTTATTGCCTAACCTAGGAATAGTTACCGGAATACAAAGAGAAGTCTCAAAGATGGCCTGTGTGATTAGTAAAACTACTAATATTACAGCAAAAATATTCACAAAAATTAATCAAGAGATGGGTGAATTTCAGACCATAGTTTTCCATAATAAAGCTACTATAGATTATGTGTATAATTTTGGTTTTCAGCAATTTCCTGGCACATGTTGCATATTGGGTCAGATTTTTCTCATTCTATTGATGGTCAAATGAATAATTTGTACAAAGAGGTAAATAAAATCTCTCAAGTGACCTTTGAGTGATCATTATGGCTAAGATGGGCTTCCCTTTTCCTTGGTCCTCTGTTTGCTGTTCTTCTCATTCTTATACTTGCCTATAGTGATTAGATTAGCTATAGCAGCAATGCATTCTACCGTACCCTCTAACGCAGCCACAACTAAAAAAAACAAAACAAAACAAAACTGAGGTCGTTGTGTGCATGGATAAGCACTAGGGAAACCAAGAAAAGTTACATCTGCAATCTTATCACTTTAAAGGAAGGAGAGGTTTACCTGTCTTTCACACAGAATACTGGCAAATGATATCCTTTAGAACCTGCTGATCTTTCGCTATCTGTAGGACCAGGTTCCCACGAATTCCCCAAAACATTACATTTCTTATTAGCATACCTCACCCCTAAATCTTTGCCTCTCAGTCCACAAAAGCCATCCTTAAGGGAGATGTCATGTGTACTATACAACAACCCATGTTACTTAGGGCCAGGCCAATCCTGACTCCCGCTGGCATTAAGTTTACCTTAGTCGTTCTCCCTAGATCCTTATCTTGGGCATTGTTTCTGAGTCAACAGAACCCATCTTCTTGAAGAAGCCATACATACTTTGTAAAGTTTCAATGTAAACATGTCTTGAGCTTGTTATACACATGAGACTGGGTTAATTATCAGATTTTTTCCTCCACAATTGTGCTGTGTTTAAATACGGCTAAAATAAGTTATCTGGTGTCAGTCTCCGGAAGTTTGAACCAGCTTAACCAAGTCAAGCTAACCCCAGAGTTTCAGTCTTGCTTCTCTGCACATTTCACTGGCAGCTTTGATGCTTTTCAGGGACCCCCATATTCTTCTGTAACCATTACCAACACACACACACACACACACACACACACACACACACAGTTTCCTGAGTCCGTTTAGATTTGCCTGCATGTGATGGATTTACAGCCGAGTCCTTGGAATTGCAAAGTCTACTGGGCTACTGGGGTCTCAGCCCTGGAGAAAGCAGATTCTCTCTCTCTCTCCCTCTCTCTCTCTCTCTCTCTCTCTCTCTCTCTCTCTCTGTGTGTGTGTGTGTGTGTGTGTGTGTGTGTGTGTGTGTGTGTGTGTGACTAGTGTGTGAAAATGTCCTTCAGAAGTGACTTGTTAGAACAGGTCTTACCTAAGACTGCATATTCCATATGTCTGTTCTGACTGTTATCTCTTTCCTCATGTAGCACACCACACCATCCAACAGTGTTGGGTGGCATTGATGGATAGCACTGTTTTCCTGCAGCTGAAGGCTTTGAAGGCTTAAAGCAAAACATTTCTTTCTTGAACTGCACCACACAGCACATACCACACAGCACATACCCACTCTCTGATTATCTAATACAAATGATGGTTTCATTTTAAGTGGAGGAGGTTGAGGTTGGTGGATCATAAAATGATTTTTACCCTGGAAAATACAGCATTAACTCAAAGGGGAGCACTGAAATATTTGAAAATAAAATTAAGTGCCTATGACAGGAAAGAGGGTGACTGGAGGATTAGTGATTCAGAAGAGGGGCATAGAAAAGCTCTTACATTTTTCCTATGTCTGTGTTCTCAGAAACCTGTCAGACATCAAACGGAAGAAACTTCTGGATTTATCTCTTGAAGCAAAACTCCCCAAAGATTAAGTAAGTCTGAGAAGGATTAGGGAGACAACTGCTGCCCAAGCCTGTCTACACGATTTATAAAGAAAGGTCACTGATTTTTACTTTAATAAAAGAATTTAATAGAAAATCCCAGAACCTGTTTGAATGTGAAATGCTTGCTGTGTAAACCTGGGACAGGGTGACCTCCAAAACACATCCAGTGTGGGGCTTTGTCCTTCACATCCATGCACTTGCTCTGTAGTGAAAATGGCGTGCTCTGGAGTACCAGGTGAGGTCAGAGGATTGTGTAAAAGACAGTTCTCTCGCCTGTCTCCACCCTGAAGATCACAGTTCACAATTGCAGCCCCAGTGTCTGTGTTAAAACTTAGCCCTAAAAAAAAAAAAAAAAAAAAAAAAAAAAAACTTAGCCCTGTGAAGGAAAATGGGGCTTATGTGGCCTTGTAGAGATGATGTGTATTTTGTGATGGTGGCAATCTCAGATGTTAACATGGGTTGTGTGCATGTGTGCATGTGTGCGTGTGTGTGTGTGTGTGTGTGTGTGTGTGTGTGTTGTGTATTTACCATGCTGATAAAATAAACCTGTTTCATTGCAAAGGAAAAATAAGGTAGCTCTTTCAAGGAGGAATGTGAATGATAAGATGTGGTAGCTGAAGAATCTTTGTTCTGTTGGGAAGAATACAGCCAGTCCCACACAGATGCATGGATAAGCAACCATTTATAATGCTTCCATGATCTATGTGCCAGAGACACCTGCCTTGGAGTAAAGGAGAGTCATCTTCTGGAGGCCCAGAGACAGATGACTCATGTCAGAATTCCGAAACAGTCAGTTGACTGTATCTGGTTGGGACAGCAGGTGGAAATTTGCCTTTCTTAGAAGTTGTGCACCGAGTGGCACTTGTCTTTATTTCCTGCCGGCATTCACAGCCTGCTCAGAATGCCAAGGCTGACCCAAACCACTATTTATCTTTTGTGAAAAGAGAAAATAGATCACTGTCCTGACAAGGCTCTTGGTCAACGAACGCAGGCCCAGGGACTCCGGAGACACCAGGAAACATTTTAAAGAACTCACATACATCAATTGTCATCCTCAGCTACTGAGATAAGCAGCACTCCCATCCCTAACAAAGTTACATCTTGAAGCTCATCAGTCTACAAGTCTCTAATCTATGTAGTCTATCTATCACTCATGTACCTTACTGGGAGGTGTTGCATGGGCCTGAAAAACATTTGAAAATTATGAGTTAATTGTAAAATATATTTTAATGTGATAAAAGATCATTTCCAGAGATATAATGGATGTTTTTCCAATAATTTCCCATTTTACATAAGCAGTTAGGCTATTTTTTAAATCTTGGACTCAGGCAACAAGAAAGAAAGCCAAAGTGTACTTATTGACCCTGTTCACAAACGCCTCAGTTCTTGGAAAATCAAAAGGGTTCCCACATTGCATAAAATGTTTTAGAGAAGCAACAGGAAATAGGGTCATTGGAACATTTACTGCCTATTAGACAAAGGTGCCCTAAACGAAGCAAAGAGACTGATGAAATGAATACGGAGGGAAGGGGGACAGAGGGTGGGTGGACTGTTCTACCACAGCCACAAGGGGTTTAGCAAAGGACGAATGTGAGCACCCAGGAGCCATGTGCCAGCTGAGCGAATATTCAGGTCATTCCACCCTTCACTACACTAAGCATCCCTATGCTCTAGGTCCAAGTCAGCTGGCCCAGAAGAGGACTGACTTTGTATCTGGGGCATCTCTGGTAATCATCAAGTAGAAGCGATGACAATCATACCTTCCTCCATAGGCCCCCAGAATAACACAGATTATTTCCATTGCTCGTGGTTGCCCACCAGAACTAGATGGCAAGACTCTAATGGTGAAGACCGTATATGTACTTTGAATACAGGACATAGAGAACTGAAGCTGAAACAGATCTAGAAGCTCCCTCTCTGTTCTTAGAGCACAACTGCCAGAAAATAATGTGCAGAGTGCTGAGAGAAAGAAGTCTTTAGTTGTTTTACCCAGCCATGGATCTAGAATGCTACAATAATGACCTACTAGGTAGGATATGTCCACTGGCACAACAGTGGTGCAGCTGTTTGGAGGGTAACCAAATATTTTCTCAATGAATATGAAGGCTTATCCATGGATAATACATGCCTTGTACTGAAAAACTACAAAAAAAATCAATTAAAAATAAACTACAGCTAGAGAAATTACAGGTCCTGGGAGAGAATCTACTACTGATGTTTTGCTGAATGGATATAGAGTTCTAACTGCCTGCCCTCAGTCTTTGTCAAGGGGATGTTTCATTTGGCAATGGTTAATGTTTAGTTCAGAGACACACAATGGGTTAAAATGCTGAGAGTGGACGACTATGAGTACTCACCTCTGCATGGGTCACCTGTATCATTCCCTCCAAGGCACAGGAAATGACAGAGAGGAAGAGATGGAGAGCAGGGGCAAGCCCATTGAAAACTGGTTTTTACAGGGCATAGCCATCATAATTGTGAATATCCAGAGGCTGTCATTACCTGTACAATAGAAAGGAATGAAAGTTAGTAGGAGGACAAACTGGAAAGAGAATAAAGGTCTGTCAGAGTGGGGAGAGGAACAAGAGAAGGTAGGTTAGGGTGCTTTGTGAAGTTCTTTAATGAGTTATTTACTTCCTATGCCTCAAAACCTCTCATTCCTGGATAGAATGTTTCAATTCACAGGAAATTGCTACACAACAAATGATCAGAAACTTGGGAATGGGGAATAATAGGAATATATTTCTCACAGTTTTGAAGAGAAGTCCAAAACTGATGTATGGGTAGGGTCATACTCTGGAGAAGGATCTTTCCATGACTGTTGTGAACATTCATGCTTCTCCAAGCTTCTGGTCATACCTTGAACCTTCTTGTAGTTTCACCACTCCTATTTGCATGTCTACCATTGCCAAGCTGCCTTGTTTATCTGCTTCATGCCCTCCTCTGCCTGGAGATGAGAAGATTAAGATAGATTATTTAGGTGGACTGAATGCCATTGCAACCTCCCTGGACCTTGCTGTGCTCTCTGAAGGTGGGGGTGTAATGACTTCACTAGACCCAAGATAAATGATAAATGGGTGTTTATTGGGGAACACTTACATAGAAAAATATACAAAGAACCATGGGAGCACTTCTCTGCTCTTCCTACCAGATCAGCTGACCCACCAGAAAGAGAGTACAAAGGAAAGCCACCCTCAAGCTTCCCTCCTTCTGCTTCCAACTGCCTGAGGCTACGCCCAATGGGTGTGGCCACTGTTATATGTTCACTACAAGATGGCTACAGCTCTCTACTTCCTGATTGGCAGTGGTAGCCACAGATCCTGCAATCACTCTGTAAACTGAGCTTTTCCTCCTCTCCTTCCCTACTGTGATGGATCCCAAGACCTCAAAACCACTAGCCAGAGCAGCTCTTTCCTCTCTTGAATTGTTTGTTTAGAAGACTATGTTACAACAGTATAAAAAATTACACAAAAAATTGGTGCCAAGGAAGTATGTTTGATTAAGCCTGACATACTGTACTTTAGCCGTTGGAACTAATTTGGAAATGTTAGTCATAGAAGCCTTAGACTATTGTAAGAAGTAATTAGTGGGGCAATGCTCCTGGGAATTTTACAAACTACTATGTCAGTAGAATTTGAAAACAGCAAAGGCTCATGAGGCTTCAGGGCAAGTAGAAACACTTTTTAGAACTGGACTAAAGATTATTCATGCTACGGAACCAACACCCTACTTCGGAGACTTCTTGGAGCAACTCTGAACAAAGGAGACCTGACTATCCACGTGGGACCACCTGTAATTTCCACCTGCTTGGTCTCTGACCCCACCTCCAGTCCTCTGCTGGAGTCCCGGGCCCCTCCCAGAGATCCGCCTATCTCTTCGGGTCCACTCGGAGTTCCTGCAGGCAAGATCCTTGACCCCCAAATCCGGGCCTCTGCTAAAGAAAGAGGCCTCAGCTGGAGAGTTCCAGTTTCCAGTGAGATCCTACTATCTTGCAAAACTTTCCCAAATTTCAGCTCAGCTCTTTTCCGCCAGCTATTGGCCAGAGGTGAGTCTGGGCCCAATCAGGGCTGCCTGTCCCCTACAACCTCTCCCCCTCCCCCCCTGCCCGAACTCCCTGGGTTGGCCCCTGATCCTGCTGCTCCTGTCTCCTGTCCCCATCGAGAGCACCCTTGGAGCTCTGATACACCCCTACCCATCCCCACTGTGAGCCTGCCCCCCCTACCCTGTGCCCTACCCTACCCACGGTCCTGCCCCTCTGGTTGAGCACTGGGACAGAGGGTGGAGACAACGGTCCACCTTGCTTCAGAGACTTCTCTGAGAAACTCTGAACAAAGGAGACCTGACTATCCACGTGGGACCACCCGTAATTTCCACCTGCTTGGTCTCTGACCCTGCCTCCAGTCCTCTGCTGGAGTCCCGGGCCCCTCCCAGAGATCCACCTATCTCTGCGGGACCACTGTGAGTACCTTCTGGCATCTTCTACTGGATCCTCATCCTTGACCCCATCCCTGGGTCCCTGTCTGGGGAGAAACCTCCTAGAGAGCTTGGACCACACAGAGTTACAGATATTGAATCTCTGACCCACATAAGCCCACCGGGGAAGGACCATAGAGAGAGGGGGGAGACACCACCAACACCTACTGGAAGAAGCTATGGGAAGTCGGCAACACAAGAGAACACCTAACAACAGAAAGACAAGGATGACACCACCAGAATCTAGGGAATCTACACCAACTAGAATGGAACACAACAACAAAGCAGAGGAAGCAGAAGGGAACGACTTAAAAATTACCATCATAAAAATGATAGAGGCCCTCAAAGAAGAAGTGAGAAAATCCCTTAAAGAAATGGAGGAAAAAACAAACAAAAAAGTGGAAGAAATGAACAAATTCCTTAAGGAAAGTACAGAAAGTCAAGAAAAAAAAAAAATTAAGCAGGTGAAGGAAACAGTTCAAGACTTGAAAACTGAAATAGAGAAAATAAAGGCAACACAAACTGAAGGAAAGCTGGAAATAGAAAAACTGGGCAAAAAATCGGCAACTACAGACACAAGCATAACCAATAGAATTCAAGAGATGGAAGAGAGAATCTCAGGCGCAGAAGATAAACTAGAAGAAATAGATTCATCGACAAAAGAAAACCATAAATCCAACAAATCCTTAACACAAAACATCCAGGAAATGTGGGACACCATGAAAAGGCCAAACCTAAGAATAATAGGCATAGACGAAGGTGAGGAAGCCCAGCTCAAAGGCGCCGAAAACATATTCAACAAAATCATCGAGGAAAACTTTCCAAATCTGAAGAAGGGCATGCCCATGAAAGTACAAGAAGCATACGGAACCGCAAATAGGCTGGACCAAAGAAAAAAGACCCCTCGACATATAATAATCAAAACACCTAGCATACAGAATAAAGAAAGAATATTAAGAGAAGTGAAGGAAAAAGGACAGGTAACATATAAAGGCAGACCTATCAAAATTACACCTGACTTCTCCATGGAAACCCTCAAGGCCAGAAGGTCCTGGATAGATGTTCTAAAAGTATTAAGAGAACACGGATGCCAGCCTAGGCTACTATATCCAGCAAAACTCTCAATCACTATAGATGGAGAGAACAAGATATTGAATGACAAAACCAGATTTTCCCAATACGTATCTACAAATCCAGCCCTACAGAAAGTATTGGAAAGAAAACTCCAACCCAAGGAAGGTAACTATGCCCACAAAAATGTAGGCAACAGATAATCCAACTACACCAGAAACCAAGGGTAAAGCAGAACTAATATATTCACAATACCACTGCCAACAACAAACCTAAATCAAACAAGCATCAACAATCAATAGTCCTTACTCACCCTCAACATTAATGGTCTTAACTCACCTATAAAAAGACACAGGCTAACAGAATGGATACAAAGACAGAATCCATCCTTCTGCTGCATACAAGAAACACATCTAAGCTTCAAAGATAGACATTACGTCAGGGTAAAGGGTTGGGAAAAGATTTTCTAATCAACTGGAAATAAGAAGCAAGCAGGCATAGCTATCATAATATCTAACAAGTTAGACTTCAAACCAAAATTAGTCAAAAGAGATGAAAACTGTCATTTCATATTCATCGCAGGAGAAATCCATCAACACAAAGTCTCAGTTCTGAACATCTATGCCCCTAATACAAAGTCACCTACATTCGTAAAAGAAACACTACTAAAAATCAAAGCTCATATAAAACCTCACACACTTATAGTAGGAGACTTCAATACACCACTCTCAACACTAGACAGGACCACAAATCAGAAACTCAACAAAGAAACAAAAGAATTAACAGAAATTATGTCTCAACTGGGGTTTACAGACATCTATAGAACATTCCATCCAAAGACAAAAGAATATACCTTCTTCTCTGCTCCACATGGAACCTTCTCTAAAATCAACCACATACTAGGTGACATAACAAACCTCATCAGATACAAGAGAATAGGAATAGTCCCCTGTATCTTATCGGACCACCATGCTTTAAAATTGGAATTCAACAACAACACAAATAGCAGAATTCCTGCAAACTCATGGAAACTGAACAATGTGCATTTGCACCATACCTGGGTCAAAGAAGAAATAAAGAAAGAAATTAAGGACTTTCTAATATTCAATGAGAATGAAGACACAACATACCCGAACTTATGGGACACCTTGAAAGCAGTGCTATGAGGGAAGTTCATTGCACTAAGTGCCCACATGAAGAAAACAGAGGATAGTCACATAAGAGAATTAACAGCGCAACTGAAAGCCTTAGAACAGAGAGAAGCGAATTCACCCCATAGGAGTAGATGCCAGGAAATAATGAACTTGAGGGCTGAAATCAACAAAATAGAAACCAGGAAAACAATACAAAAAAATTAATGCACTCTCTCCTTTCCCTCCCCCCCCCCCCCGCCCCCGACTGGAAGGAGCCATGGAGGCCAAGCAGGAGAAGAAGAAGGTTCCTGCTGTGCCAGAGACCCTTAAGAAAAAGCGAAGGAATTTCACAGACCTGAAGGTGAAGCGCTTTCGGAAAAAGTTTGCACTGAAGACGCTCCAGAAGGCACGTAGGAAGCTCATCTATGAAAAGGCAAAGCATTATCACAAGGAATACAGGCAGATGTACCAGACGGAGATTTGCATGGCTAGGATGGCAAGGAAAGCCGGAAACTTCTACGTGCCTGCAGAACCCAACCTGGCATTCGTCATCCGAATCTGAGGTATCAATGGTGTGAGCCCAAAGGTCCGCAAGGTGTTGCAGCTGCTCCGTCTTCATCAGATCTTCAATGGCACTTTTGTTAAGCTCAACAAGGCTTCGATTAACATGCTGAGGATCGTGGAACCATACATTGCATGGGGGTACCCCAACCTGAAGTCAGTAAACGAGCTCATCTACAAGCGTGGCTATGCCAAAATCAATAAGAAGAGAATTGCCTTGACGGACAATTCCTTCATTGCTCGATCTCTTGGTAAATATGGCATTATCTGCATGGAGGATCTGATCCATGAGATCTACACAGTGGGAAAACACTTCAAGGAAGCCAACAACTTCCTGTGGCCTTTCAAACTGTCTTCTCCACAGGGTGGGATGAAGAAAAAGACCACTCACTTTGTGGAAGGTGGCGATGCTGGCAACAGGGAAGACCAGATAAACAGGCTTATTAGATGGATGAACTAAGGTGCCTGTGGTATTTTTGTAATCTGGTCAGTTAATAAACAGTCACAGCTTGGCAAAAAAAAAAAAAAAAAAAAAAAAAAAAAATTAATGCAACGAAGAGTTGGTTTTTTGAGAAAATCAACAAGATAGACAAACCTTTATCCAAATTAACAAAAAAGCAGAGAGAGAACATGCAAATTAACAAAATCAGAAACGAAAAGGGGAACATAACAACAGACAGAGAGGAAATCCAGACAATTTTCAGGTCATACTTTGAAAATCTGTATTCCACAAAAATTGAAAATTCAAAGGAAATGGACAAATTTCTGGATAACTATCACTTCCCAAAATTAAATCAAGAACAGACAAACAACTTAAATAGACCTATAATCTGCAATGAAATAGAAGCAGTCATCGAAAGCCTTCCAACCAAAAAAAGTCCAGGGCCAGATGGATTCAATGCAGAATTCTACCAGATATTCAAGGAAGAACTAATACCACTACTCCTCAAACTGTTCCACAAGATAGAAACAGAAGGTTCATTGCCAAACTCTTTTTATGAGGCCACAATAACCTTGGTACCCAAGCCTCACAAAGACACAACTAGGAAAGAAAACTACAGACCAATGTCCCTGATGAACATCGATGCAAAAATACTCAATAAAATACTGGCAAACCGAATTCAAGAATACATCAGAGAAATCATCCACCATGACCAAGTAGCCTTCATCCCTGGAATGCAGGGATGGTTTAACATATGAAAATCTAACAACGTAATCCACCATATAAACAAACAGAAAAAGAAAAACCATATGATTATCTCCCTAGATGCAGAAAAAGCCTTCAACAAAATTCAACACCCTTTCATGATAAAGGTCTTGGAGAGGTCAGGGATAACAGGAACATACCTAAACATAGTAAGAGCAATATACAGCAAACCAACTGCCAACATCAAACTGAATGGAGAGAAACTTAAGCCAATTCCTCTAAAATCAGGAACAAGACAAGGCTGCCCTCTCTCTCCATATCTCTTCAATATCGTACTAGAAGTTCTAGCTAATGCTATAAGACAACAAAAAGAGATCAAGGGGATCCAAATTGGAAAGGAAGAAGTCAACTGTCTCTATTTGCATATGATATGATAGTTTACATAAGCGACCCAATAAACTCTACCAGGGAACTCCTACAACTGATAAACACCTTCAGCAAATTAGCAGGATACAAGATAAACTCAAAAAAAATCAGTAGCCCTACTTTTTTCAGACGACAAAGATAAAGAGAAAGAAATCAGAGAAACATCACCCTTTACAATAGCCACAAGCTACATAAAGTATCTTGGTGTAACACTTACCAAACAAGTAAAAGACCTATAAAATATTAACTTTGTGGCTCTAAAGAAAGAAATTAAAGAAGATACCAGAAAATGGAAAGATCTCCCATGCTCTTGGATAGGTAGGATAAACATAGTAAAAATGGAAATCTTGCCAAAAGCAATCTACAGATTCAATGCCATCCCCATTAAAATCCCACCACAATTCTTCACCGACCTTGAAAGGATAATAATCAACTTTATATGGAAAAACAAAAGACCCAGGATAGCCAAAACAACCCTATACAATAAAAGAACTTCAAGAAGCATCACCATTCCTGACTTTAAGCTCTACTACAGAGCTATAGTTCTGAAAATTGGCATAAAAATAGACAAGTAGACCAATGGAATCGAATTGAAAATCCTGATATTAACCCACACACCTATGAACACCTGATTTTCGACAAAATGGCTAAAATTATATAATGGTGGAAGGACAGCAACTTCAAGAAATGGTGCTGGCACAATTGGATGAGGGTATGTAGAAGACTGCAGATAGACCCATGTCTGTCGCCATGCACAAAACTCAAGTCCAAATGGATCAAAGACCTCAACATCAATCCAGCCACATTGCACCTCTTAGAAGAGAAAGTAGGAGGTACCCTTGAACAAATTGGTACAGGAGACTGCTTCCTGAACATAACTCCAGGGGCACAGGCACTGAGAGAAACAATTAATAAATTGGACCTCTTCAAACTTAGAAGCTTCTGTAAGGCAAAGGACACAGTAGACAAGACCAAACAGCAGCCCACAGACTGGGAAAAGATTTTCACCTGAAACAGAGTACCAGGTGATCCTACATTCAAAACAGCTGGACAAAGCAGCCTGACAGACTACAGCCAGGATTTCTGAATCTTCTTCGAATCCCCCATGACAGCGTCCCTTACCAGCAGGAAGTAGTTTGGAAAGAACAACGCCCAAATTCCCAAATATTGTCTATAAATGTTTGTTTTCATTTAAATGGACTTGGTTATATAAAATTAAATAAATAAATAAAAGATTATTCATGCTACATGAAGATGTTGACGAATTTGTCTGCATTTTGCATATATCTTAAAATGTTTGATGCCACTGAATTCAACAGTAACAGACAATTTGGCAGAAGAAATTTCAAGACCATGTGGCAGTTAGTGTTTGGCTTGATCATTGGTGGCTGCTTTTAGTCAAGTTTACTGTGAGCAGAAAGCAGAGCAGAAATATGTGAAAAATGTTCAGTTTGGCCATAAAATAGAAAAAGTGAACTTACCCACAAATAAAGAATCCATAAATGTTAAACAAATAAAAAAGAAGCTAAATAATTGTCTCTGGTTCATTCAGAAGGGCGATTTGAGGGCATTTCAGGAGTTGCTATGATGCCCATAGGTCAAAGGCTCTGGGGTGTAATAACACAAACTCAAAGGCTTCGCTTTGAAAATCTAGTGCTGTCTGGATATTGTACTGGAAAGGAGCCACCTAGGGAAGTGTTTTCCTGGGTTCAGCCACTCAGGTACTCACAGGCTCCTGTAGTTCTTGTTCAAGAGAACCCTGACAGGGATGTCTTCTGTATATATGTTCTCTTATTGGTTGATGAATAAAACACTGTTGGCAAATAGGGCAACAAGATAGGTGGAACTAGGAGACAAGGAGGATTCTGGGAAATATAGCAGAGAGGAATCGTCATGTGATTCTAGGAAATGATGTAGCAGGGCAGAAACTGCCACTAGCTAACCATAGAGTTCTGGAGGTCTTACAGACAGTCAGAAAGTGATGTAGTTGGGGAGAATTAGAGTGTATAGGCAGGGACAAACAGGAAACAGCTCTCGTCTTATCTCTGCAGAGACATTGAGCAGTCACCATGTAGAACACCAGATGAGTAAGAGGTCCCTGGACCTTTCTCCGGCAAGAGAAGGCCACAAGGAAATACTTAAATTGATAGAAAATGTCTTAATAATTAAGTCTGAGCTAACCAATAAGAAACCACAGCCAATGGCCAACAGCTTTATAACTATATAGCGCCCGTGTGCTCATTTGGGGCAGAGAAGGGTAGTGGGACCAGCTGGGCCAGAAGGAAACTCACCAAAAGAAACCCAGCTACTATTTAAACTAGTAGCAAAACTTGTTGTCATCTACATGATGCTGTTTTTCAGGCATACATAGTCCAAGGGGCCATGGTAGCTTTCATCAAGATTTTTGAGAAATACCTGGGTCATCAAACAATGTGCATAGAATCAGAATCTGTAAGAAGAAACTATCATGAGTGAGGTTACCCAGTCACAGAAAGACAAACATGGTATGTACTCACTCATATAGGGATATTAGACATAGAGCAAAGGATCACCAGCCTATAATCCACTCCTCCAGAGAAGCTAGGAAACAAGGAGGACCCTAAGAGAGACATACAGGGCCCCCAGAGAAGGGGAAAGGGACAAAAATTCCTGAACGAATTGGGAGCATTGGAGAGGGTGGGGGGAGGGTGGGGGGAGGAAGGGAGGAGGAAGATAAGGGGGTAGAAGAATATGAAGGATTAGGAAGATTGAGTCAGAGGAGGGATGAAGGAGAGCAAGAAAAGAGGCACCTAGGTAGAGAGCCATTATGGATTTAAAGAGAAATCTGGCATTAGGGAAATGTCCAGACATCCACAAGGATGACCCCAACTGAGAATCTAAGCAATTGTGGAGAGGCTACCTTAAATGCCCTTCCCTATAATGAATCTTAGAATCTTCACCCAGTAACTTATGGAAGCAGAAGCATACACACACACACAGCTAAACTCTGAGTCAAACTCCTGGAATCCAGTTGTAGAAAGGGAGGAGTAATGATCAAACGGGTCAAGACCAGGCTGGAGAAACCCATAGAAACAGCTGGCCTGAGCAAGTGGGAGCTCATGGACCCCAGCCAGACAGCTGGGAATAAGAATAGGTCCAAACTAGGCCCCTTGAATGTGGGTGTCAGTTGGGAGGCCTGGGCATTCTATGGGGCCTTTGGCAGTGGAACCAGGATGTATCCCTAGTGTACTAATGGACTTTGGGAGCACATTCCCTATGGAGGGATACTCTGTCAGCCTAGACACATGGGGTTGGGGGGACGACTAGGCCCTGTCCCAAATGATGTGACAGACCTTGATGATCCCCATGGAAGGCTTCACTGTCTCTAGGAAGTGAATGGGAGGGTCAGTGGGGAGAATGGGAGGGTGGGAGGGAGATGGAACTGGGATTGGTATGTAAAATAAGATTGTTTCTAATTTAAATTTAATTTAAAAAAAAAGAAGAAGAAGAAGAAATCTATGGGGAAAGACCCGAGGATGAAGCCTAAGGAAATAGAGCCCTAGGATAATGAAGCTGTCAGGAATCTAAGATACCCACTAAGAAAATCTGCTGGCATGAGGGAGAGCTATCGCAAGCAGGCCATTCGAACTACAAATAGCAAGGCAATGGCTCACCCAAGCCTTTGTGAGTTCACAAATGCCACTATATACTCTGAATATCAAACATGCAGCTCTGGGGTTTAATATCTGCTTTGCTTGGTTTCAGCTTTGCTTTATTCTAGTCTTTGTTTTGTACCTTCATTTGTAGGTTGGCAACCAGTACTTGCCTTATTATTATTTTTTTTTTCTTACAGGGGCTCCCAGTTAAAGAGATTCCCTCAAGTCTCAACTAAGAGTCTGGGCTTAGACTTCTAAATAGTATTGACCCTGCCAAGATTGGGGGGCTCTTTAACTTGGACTAAATGAATGTTGTATTGTGAGGCAGGCATAAGCTATTAGGGGCAGGAGAAGGTTGTTGCAGTTTGAATCTGAAAGACCAAAAATTGTCACCAGGATCCCCAGCCACAAGCACTAATTTGAGGACATTTAGGAGATTGGGCCTAGGTAGCAGAAGTAGGAAGCCAGCAAGTGTGAGCCTTTGAGGGTGGCACCAAGCCTGTTTTCTGGCTCTCTATACTTCCCAGTCTATCATGATGTGAGCAGCCTCTGCTCTGTGTTCCAGCTGCCATCACGCTTTGAGTGGAACTGCTCTAACAGGTGCTTCACCCTCTACAGTGAGACCACAGAGAACCACGTGCCAGAGTGAGCCTTCCCTTCCTTACTGTGTTTGTGTCAAGGGTTTTGATCACAGAAATGTGAAAGTAACTAATACAAAGAATGTGTCCGTGCCCATGATGGTTACAAATCACCTCAGAGGACACAAATGCTAGCAAGCATCCCAGAGTAGTTTTAAAGAGCACTGGAGAAACCTCAAAGCAGTACCATAAACGCATCTTTTAAGAACATCAGTCCATTTCTCCATTGGGCATGCTGAGCACCAGAGAGGCTAAATGTATTGGCAGCTAATGAAAGACAGCTTGGATTCCATTACATCCCCTCTGACCCTAAAGTCTGTAGACCCAACTGCTTGGCTTTACACGACATGAAAACATGTTTCTAAGCTTCAGGCTTCCAGCCATTATGTCCTCATATGTAGCTATGCATTGCAAGAAAATCACATATTTTCCATATTTTCTTCACAGAATTACAATTAGGGGAATGTATATGTTTTTGGAGAAAAGAAATCTTAGATGAGGGCTTGGTTTCTGGCCTTCATTTTTGAGCTTCACCATCTTCACCTGTTAAACCTTGAACAATTAATTCTCTAGGTTTCAATTTATTGTTCATTTGGGAGAATGGATTTAACGATGATGAAATTTCTTCAGCTGTAGTCATCATGTTTTATACATAGTGCAGCTGAGGAATTTGAGCATGGGGCTGAAGTGTTAACATTTTACAGAGTAGGTAGCAGGGATCAGCTCCTTAAGAGAAGTGTGATAGCTATCTGAGAATTATTTCAGATAGAATTTTTTAGCAACTAAATATAAACTTGAAGTGGAAGGTGCCAGAAGTAGAGGGCTAAGAGCAAATGTTACTGAATTCCCCTAATGTCCTCTTAACAAGCCGGAATTCATTGAGATAGCAGCGTGGGACAAAGAGGGATTTCTCACTGTAACACTTCTGTGTCCGTGGAGGCCCCTCTCATCCAAGCACCTCAGACTACGGAAGCTTTGAAGTGGGCTGAGGTGTGTGAGTCTCTGGGAAAGGCTTGGTGTTGAAATCCTGGCCTTTGGCCACCTGACAGAGAAAGATGAAGCTGGCTGGCAGCGACACTGCCCACTGGCAGCCAAGAGCAGGTCTCCGGGTGAGAAAGGACACCAGGGACAGCCAGAGGGTGCAAAGGTAGATCCCTGGGAGCCAGAGGGAGCCCTGTGTGGCTCCTACCTGAGTGGGTGCGGCGTGGGGACGCAGCAGCAGGGTGCGGTGGGTTTTCTCCCAGTTTCAGCTTCTGAGGCACACTCTTCTTGTCTCTCACAGATGGGAATATAAGCAACCCTGTAAGCATCCAGGGAAATCAGAAGTCTGGACAGTGAGGGGGAGGGTTGTGGTCATTCTTCTTGCTCTGCCACTGTCTTCGCTGTAATCAGTTTTTCATGGCCTCTCTCTGCCTCCAACAAGTGGATTTCCTGACAAATGCACAGAACCAAAAATGTAGTCCAATACATCTGAGGGGCTGTTTGCCATCTCACCACAGCAACCTTCCATTAATGTATGTCCACAACTGTGAGGGAACTATTAACCATGGAAAGCAAGGAATAAATAGATGAAGAAAACTTCAAGTTTCTGTTCAAGTCATCCAACACAATAATAGTAAAGGAAAAGAAAACACAACTTCAGTTGTTAAAAAAAAGTATAGGGAGTTGTGAGTGGGCGTTTGGATTAAAATGACCACATTGGGTCCGATCTCCTATATGGTTCATCAAGAGCCTCCAAGAAGACCTCCTGGGTGTTTGCTGGATGAGATCTTTGAATGTTCATGAGGTTAAGATCCAAGGTCACTGAAGTCTCTGAGAAAGATACTTAAAAAAGAATTATGTATTGTGTCTGTGCTGGGAGGAAAGGTCAACACAAAGGCTGCTTCCACAGTTATCAGATATAAAATCTTAGAGATGGTTTTGTATTCAGTAAGGAACTCAGGGGCTTTTCTTCTTATGTAGGAAATTGGGAACCGCTTATTTTCTCTGACCACCAGACATATTTGCATTCACTTTCTGCAGATGATAGCTCTGTAACCTGAAAATCTGTTTTGATCTCTTCACCTTACCCCCTGTCTTAAGTCCTTAGACTATGCACTATTTTCATCTGTAGCTGTAAGAATTTGTGTTATGCTGGGCTGTGGTGGCACACGCCTTTAATCCCAGCACTCGGGAGGAAGAGGCAGGCGGACTCTGTGAGTTTGAGGCCAGCCTGGTCTACAAGAACTAGTTCTAGGACAGCTTCCAAAGGTACAGAGAAACCCTATCTCAAAAAACAAAAACAAAAAAAATTATTTTATTATGATTAAGAAGTTCAGGGACATGCCCTTAAAGCCAAAAAAGATGCTCAGATGTTCGTGTCAGGAGGGAGGGAGGTTTTTTAGTGCGCTATCAGTGTTATGCAATTAGAACTAGGGGTTTGTTATAGAAGAGACAACCTTTACAACGAAGCTTACAAGACACCTAGCGGGGCCTAATAAGCAAAGTAAACAAAGTAAGTGTTACAGGGCAAAGAGTAGGGTGTGTGTATATACATGTTCAGAGATATTCTCAAGACCACAGTCACTCTGCAGCTCCAACTTTTAAGAATCTATTAACCTTGAGGGAGATTTACATGTGCAAAACATCCTTTCAATCAAATCATGCATAAATTACAGTCAGGAATTTAGACTCTCTAACTGATTCTACTATTCCAAGTTAACTGATATTTTCATGTTGCATTTTAGGTGATGGAATTGGGAGATTAGAAGGAAAGCTGTAGTCATTTCTTCTGCAAAACAAGGAAGCTGAAACCCCTTGAAATTCAAGGGTATTTTATATTAGTCCCTCATGTCACCAGAGTTCAACTAGGGTAGGGAATCTTTCTCAGAAAATAACATAGATCACCTTGAGTCCTGTTGGTATTGGCAGATGACCAGAAAGTTTGTGTTTTAGTAAAGATTGACATGCCAGTAAATCAGAAAATTACAAGGTCACCATCAGGCAAGGTGTGTGTGTGTGTGTGTGTGTGTGTGTGTGTGTGGTAGGGGTGTACATGGTGTGAGCAAATTTGTACACACATGTGCACACCTAAGTGGGTCATCCTTAGGTGTAATTTCTCAGGAGCCATCCACTTTGTTTTAGAGATGACTTCCCTCACTGACACACCACTTAGGCTGCCTGGCCAGGAGACCCTAGGGACCTTCTTGTCTTCACTTCTCCAGCACTGGGATTACAGGTGTGTGACCACAGCTGCATGCTCCTCTGTTTCAGTTTGGGTTGTTTTGTTTGAACACTGGCTCTGGGACAGAATTTGTGTATCAACTACTTTACTAATTGAACTTGCTACCCAACCTCATTATTGGGTGATTTTTAATTAAAATTTATAGAAAACCAGGATTTCGAAGGCAGTAAGAAAGGCAAAGGAGGTCCCAATGGATATTGCTGACGGGCAACAATGCCCTGGGATAAGCTGAACTGGCAGTTGGGATACAGGCAGAAAATCCCGTTTGGGCAGCTTGGTCAGAGTCAAAGTGTTGTTTCTAAATATCAAGTTAGGAGCAAAACTTAGGCTCCATTCTCTTCTCAACTCCACTCTGCAAGGCTTCAGAGAGGCTGCTTCATTCTCCTAAGGCCTTTGAGAAACAGAATCTTAATGGTGGCATTTCAAATCTGACATTTTACTCAAATGAACACTGTAGAACTCAAACAATTGTTTCACAGAAACCAGGAAATGGGTCCGCAAAACTGGCTCTGCTAAGGAGATTACTGAAAGAGTCCAAGTTCATAGATTGGAGGGAAAAAAAACCTTAAAATAAACTGTGATTGTATTTCAGGGGTGTAGACAATCTGATAAAACCACCTTGGGAAAGAAAAAGTAAGGGAGGCATCAGGGTGTTCTAGAGAGAGCTGCCTGTCATTTGTGTTGTGCCTGGAACAATAACGACCCAGTGAAACTGTAAGAGTCTAATCGGATGAACATTTGCATGTCAAAGCACTCAGAGCCTCCACCCCCTTCTGCAAGTTCAACATTTTCTGCCTTATGGTGGACTGGCTCACAATGGAATAGAAATACAAAACAATCGTTCTTTCTTCTCTGACTCACCACACTGGTTTTTATGTTTTGTTTATTTGTTTATTGGTTTGTTTTTGAGGGGGGCGAAAAGAGAAAGTGAGAATCTGCCAGGTCCTGCCAATGATTTGTCTTTTCTTCCCCAACTACATCTCTCAGTCTGTCCTTAGAAAATGGTGAAGCCAGCTGAGACCTGAGCAAGTGGGAGCTCGTGGACCCCAGCCAGACAGCTGACATAGGACTGTACCAGGCCCTCTGAACGTGGATGACAGTCAAAAGGCCTGGGCAGTCTATGGGGCCTCTTGTGGTGGAACCAGTATTTATTCCTAGTGCATGCATGGGCTTTGGGAGCCCATTCCACATGGAGGGACACTCTCTCAGCCTAGACACATGGGGGAGGGCTAGACCCTGCCCCAAATGAGGTGACAGACTTTGATGATCCCCCCATGGAAGGCCTCACCCTCCCTGGGAAGGGAGGGGGAATTGGGAGGGGGTTGGAGGAGGAAGTTGGGGGGGGGGGCATGGGAGAATAGGAGGAAGAGAGAACTGGGATTGATATGTAAAATAAGATAGTCTCTAATTTAAATAAAAAATAAAGGACCAGCTAAAGTTGGACTCTAGTGTCTCTGTGCTGAGTCTGGTTTCTATGGAACAGAAGAAGGCAACATGCATGTATCATGATAAGTCTTTTGTGAATAAACTACGACGCTTGACCTTAAAGAGAACTGCCTCGTGGCCGAGAAAGCGGGCACGTGGTGCTGGTGGAAAGGAGACAGGCTCTCTACAGCACTCAGGCAATGCTGTGGTGTGGCGGTGCAGCCCGCTGGGGATCAGCAGGCGAGCACTCAATCGGTCCTCCTAGGGGCAGAGCACTTTTGTAGCAGTCGATTCATAAACAAGAGGAGATGTTTACTGATGGCTCAGACCTCTGCCACTTCACAAGCCCCAGTTCTAAGGTGAGCAGGGACAAGTAGAAAAGACACAAATAGAACGACCTACATAACTTCAAACAGGAGGGCAGGGCAGGCTCCAAAAGAACAAAGCGCGGTGGCTTGGATTCCATTCCTTCCTTCCCACCTCCTTCCTTAGGAAAGCCACTTAAGAGGGACGTGAGATTCCTTGGTGACAAAAGAGGGAGAAGGATAAATACAAAAATTTCCCAAAAGGTTGCTGGCCCAGATGTGGTAAAGGAAATTATGCCGCGTGTGGGTTTGGCGTGGCCTCCTCGCCTCCTGGTGCCCTTGAACCAGGTCGGTGACTACTTTGCTGCCACCAGGAAGAAAGCAGGAAGTGGTAGCAAGAGAGGGCGGTGGAAGAGTCCAAGTGTGGTTCTGGAGCCTTCTCCACTAATATGAAAACAATTGTGACTAATTGCATTCAAACATGATAGTATAGTTTCAAATTTTTAAACCCAATCCAGTAAAGGACAATCTGCTACAAGTGAAATCCATAAGTAAAAGTTATAAAATTCTGGGGGAATTCCGTTTGGTGGTTTTTATAAATTATGTGGCTGTACTCTGGCTCTTATACTTTTTTTTATCCAGAAAATATGAGACGAAGTGATATATTGGAAGCACTTTCGGAGATACTGCTCATAAAGTTGCTTTTTAAAAATAACTTTTGGTCAGGTTGACCGCTCTAAATTGAGTTTCTTCTTATCAGCCTCATAAAACATTTCTAGAAGTGGTCCAACTTTCTATAACTCCATGGTATTTATTGAGCAGTTAGTATATGCCAGCTATTGTTCTCAGCCCTGGGGAAACAGCAATAAATAAAAGGCAAGGCTTCTGCTCTTATGAAGTTTCCATTCAGTGTGTGAAACAGACATAACTAAGAAAGCTGACATAAGTAACTGGGTTCCAAGAGAAATGGGTCTTATAAAACACCAAACAAGGCGATGTAAGCAAAAATAAATAGAAAGATCTACTTTAGGTGGTCAAGGAAGACCTCCCTCCCTCATAATGATGAATTGAGCTGAGGTTTCAGCTGAAGTAGAAATGTTCCATTGAAAGTCTCTAATGGTAAGAATGGGTAGATACGGTTTCATCAATCTGTAATTCCAGCACTTGGAAAACTGAAGCAAAAGGATGGTGACTTTTAGATCAACCTGGGCTCCACAGTAAGATTAGATCCAAACCACAGAATTATCAGATATACAAACGATAAAAAAACATAAAATACAGAGAGGAATTAGTTCTTACAGGAAACAATAAAATTCATGGTATTTTTTGATGGAGAACAGTAGTAAAGTACAGTCTGCCAGGCAAATCATGCCTACCACCTGCTACCAAAAATACAGCCTTGTTGTAACAGCCCCACCCACTCATTAACATATTTCTGTGGTCACTCTGTATACAGAAGCAGCAAACAGCTGAGGCAAAGCCGACATTGTCCTCAAAGCCAAAATATTTAGTTGCTTTACAGAAAATATTTGTTTATTCCTGGGTCAGAGCATTGTGCATTTGCTCAAAAGGGACAAAAAAGAAGCCCAGGGAAAGGCCTAGCTTTGCAATATGGCTTCTGATTCATACGGCTGGCGTTATTGGCCAAGTAACAGAGCAGGGTAGAAGGGCCTGGCCACAGAGAATGACCTGTAAGTGCTCTGTTTCTTTGCACAGCTGCTCAGCAATCTCACAATTGCTGAATGGAAAGTATTGGTGTATTTTAAAAAGCCCTGAGATTGTTTTATTAAGATCTTTTGGAATCTCAAGTCTATGATCCCACAACTACACTGCTCAAGACAACTCAACTGGACTCAACACATTCCAATGAAAATGCACCATTCCAAATTAATTGTTGTATCTTCATTTTATGCATCCCTCCATGTCACTGTCTTATCTGCCAATCCACTGTAGTGGAGGATAAATTGTCACCAGGCACGTATTTTACACCTGCTTTTCATTGAGTATCTTCTACACAATTCATGATTTCTAAAGAGTTGGGTTGGTCAGAAAGGTCCTGGCCACATGAAAGCTGAGATGTTACAAAACATTCATAGCAGAGTCTCCCACTCAAAGGGATAATAATTTTCACCACTCAGTTGAGTTGAAACATTCGGCTCTTGTATTTCCAAGCCAGCTGGTCATTTAACACACATTCCACGCACAGGAAATGTCCATGTATCACAAACCTCACTAAATAACTATGACAATAAGCTCAAGAATGTTATGGCCAAGGACACAAACAGCAAAAGGATTTGGGGCGTTGTCCAGGAAGAACCACAATTTGATTCTTGGTATTTCATGGTTCAGAATAACAACTAGCTGGTAAAGTAGCCATGGGTAATAAGACAATGGGAGAAGTTCTGACAGAATCCTAGCTCACATAAATATGTTGTTGAAGGAGTGGAGGATGATGGGCTTCTTATCCACAGAGCACAAGTATCGTTTAGGACCACTAGGAATCAAGTAGCAAAGTATTCAGCTCAGAAGGCAAAGACAATTATCTAGCAGCAGTTTAAAAGAGAACTAGATGAGACACATGCTTTCGAATATTTTACATAAGAAAACAAATCTACCTGTGCAGTAAACAGTGTTGCCCATTCCACGTAAAGTTTCTGTAGAAGAAAATTCCTGCTGGTTTGGGCCACATTGCAGCCTGGAACGAAACTTTTAACTTGAAGCAACTTATATAGACTTGGACATTCATCAAACCTTGAAAATGGTCAATTACATGCTCTGTTGAATGAATGAATTTGTGTCCTGGCAAAAATAGAAATGTATGCCAAGAGCAGGATACACTAGTAGAGCCGTGGACAGCCTCTCTCATGGTTTCTTCTGTGTGTCTTCTTTAGTCTTGCCTGTGCATTAGTTCTCTCCTGCCTAAAGCAGTCACTGGGGTAGGGAAGTCATAAGAAAGGAGGTAGCACCAGAATTACCTATTAAATCACAGAATTCTTTGCTCTCAAGGAGCCTTGGAAATCTCCTAACCACACAGTTTTTTTAAAAAGTCAGGAACCAAGCAGCTCTGCCCACAATTAAATCCTAATAAGCCTTTGACAAAAAAAAAAGAACATTAATACAGATGTTTATGTGTGTGCACCTACATGATATGTCTCCAACTCTCAATTCTTACAAATTAAGTATATTTAATTAAGAGTATTAAATTTATTTAATTTGATGACGTATATTAAAATTCCTTTTTGTTCTTTTTCTTATGTGGTGCTAATTGTGGCAGGCATTAGGTATGCATGCATGTGTGTGTGTGTGTATATGTGTGTGTGTGTGTGTGTACGTGTGTGTGTGTGCGCACGTGTGTGCTGGTGCTGGTAATTGAGATGAGGGTCTTACACTTGTTTTAATATCTTCACTTGGCAGATTTAAAGAACAGCAATGCTGCCTGATCCACTGACCACAGATGCCAAGGTTTTGAAGTTTCACTGCTAACACACATGCAATCTGAAAATCCTGCTCCTTATGGCCCCCAATATTACCTTGTTTAACTAAAAGCTTGTTATGCTGATGAAGGAACCTACCCAGATTGGGAATAAGCTTACTCTTGAGGTCAGTAAGAAATAGGGTGCTGTACTTTCTTCAGGCCTGTTGTCTCTGGATGCTGTTATTTCCTAAGCCTTGGGTTTTATCTTCTGGAGAAGCTTAGATCATGCCAGTGCCTCCTGCACATTCCTGGAATCAGCTGAAGGTTTTGTGGATGAGTAAAAGTCTGTGGCCTTTCCTGATAAATCACCAGAGGAACAATTGTTAAGTTACACTCAGTTGAATTACACTCCTAGGAGGAAGAAACACATAACATAACCAGAGCTATTTAAGGAACCAGGCTTCGTTAGTCTGAGCTAACTGAGCTAACTAGGGTTAGCATTTCAAATGTCCCTCAAGACCCATGTGCTAAAGATTACTCTTCTAGAGCCTAGTCTTTAAAAGGTAAGTTTAGTATTGATCACTAAGTCATGTCCACAAAGGAGTTGTACTTCCTAGAGGATAGTAAGTAAATCTAGACAATATAATGAAGGGGACCTACTGGGCAATCACTATGTAATAGTGACAGTAGAAGAATCTGGAAATGTAAGTTTTTCATGATTAATTAATTCTGTTTAAAAGAACACATTATCTAGGGATAGGGAAACAGCTCAATAGGCAAAGTGCTTATCTTCCAAACGTGAGAATCTAAATTTGATCCCAGAACTCGTGTACAAAACCCATATGGTAATAAACACTTGTAATCTCAGCTCTGGAGAGGGAGAGATAGGAGAATTTCTGGGGCTCCATGACTAGCTAGTTTAGCCTAACTGGTGAGTTCCAGGCCAAAGACAGATCCCATGTCAAAGCAGCTGGACAGGATTCCAGAAGATGCACCCTTAGTTGTCCTATGGCTTTCACCTATCCATGCATCATGGACATGTGCAACTTTCTTCATGCACTTGCATGCACTTGCATGCACACATGTACACACACACACACACACACACACACACACACACACATTAAAAAACACAAGCTCCCTGAGGATATATCTTTCTTAAGGAGAATCTTGCAAGTTCTCTTAAAACATCAAAATTCACAATTTCTTATTAAATTGAGTGTATATGAGAACCTGTCAGCCAGAAGATTGTTGCAATTTACAAATTTGTTTGTTTCTGTTGTCTTATGTTCTAATTATCAGTAGCTAGACTCCTAGAATAGTGCTCAGTGAGTTAGAGTAAGTTAATAAATAATTATTGAGTGTGAAAATGAATAGATTAATTATGTGAGTGTTTTTACATAGCATTTATGATAACCCTCTAGAACTAATTTCCTAGGGAACACGGTGGGGAGGCAATAGTAACCAGAAAAACATAATTGAGGGAAAAACAAAGACTTAATTCTTACCATAGTGTATGCACTTCCAGAATTAATGCAGTAAGAAAGAGGACACAAAATTGTATGTAAGACTAGAGAAATTAAACAGCCTAACCATATCCTCCTTTTTTGATTTGTACAGATATGGATCTATTGCACAACCTCTGTTCTTGGTTTTTAGAAGTATTCTGGTGCCTGTGTCCCCAACTCCCCTGTCTCCTGCCTGTATTGATCTCTACTCTGGCATCCTCTTCCAAGATGTTGACTGGCTTCATCTAAATATCAGTGATGGTTATTGTTAGGTCTGCACTTGTTACTGGGTGGGGTTGGATAGTTTTCTTTCTTACAATGTACAAATTATTGTACATTAAAGCTAGGTTTCCAAATATATAGGCTGTGTCAGCTCGAGGTCCAGGTATTCATGTATTACTTAGCCATTAAGACATTCTCCACAAGACTACAATGTGCTGATCCCATTGCATTGTCAGATCCATGTGGCTTTGAGATCATGGTCACTCAGCTGGGGAATGAACTACATTTAGAAATTTGTTCAAATTAGCAGCATAGTTGTCAAAGCTATCCAAAATATATGACTCTTAGGTAGAGGTTAGAGGCCTCTGGGGTCAAAAGAGAGGGAAACTAGAGAATGAATCCTGATAGGTCTCAGGATCCTTTGAAGATGATTAAAAAAAAAAACTTTTTGGAGTATATGGTGGTTTTCAAACACTATCAATGTACTAAATGCTATTGAGTTTAGTTTTGTGTTACATAGATTTTACTTTAATTAAAAGATACGATCCAAGGAAATCTGCAGTGCAAGTTCCTATCATGAGCTAACACATTAAGAGGAGAATGCTCCAATAGCAGTAAGTACACTACTATGCACCAAAGAGCCCATGGGACTCACTTTGCCTCATTTCAGCTTCAAGATAATTGTCTTTGTTAAGGCAAAAAGAAAATGGGTCACTAGGTATTTGTCATCATGACTTTCTTTAACTCATGTGATATAACTTATTCAAAGGAGTTTCTGGATCTAGGATGGAACCACAGAATGAGGACACTGAAATGTGCTATGACTCTGAAATACCCTATGTACAAGAGTCAGTGGTTAAATTACATATGTGAATGCTTTGCCTTCCTGCATGCATGTATGCCTTTGTGTGACCCGCTGAGGTCAGTGGAGGGAGTCAAATCACTTGGAATTATAGATAGTTGTGAGCTAGTATGTGGGTACCAGGAACTGAACCTGAGCCTCCGCAAGAGCAACAAATGCGCTTAATCACTGAGCCATCTATGCCACCCAGGCTCCAGCATTAAAAACAAAACCAGAAATGGTCTCTGCAAGTCTGGAGCTACGCATGGGCAATAGAGAGAGACAAAGAATTGCTAAGTCGAGAAAAACACAGCTGCAAAGAAGAAAAGTAAAGGGAGACCTAAAGGGAGACCTGGCCGTTTCTTTAGACGCATGGATTAGTCCCAGCTCTGTTGCAGTTTGAGGCAAGAAGCTGCAGCTGTGAAGGGGAGTATAGAGGGAGGACATGATTATGATTGTAAATGTATTTATATTAAATCATTACTGAGAGGGGCGGAACAGGACTAGGAATTTGCAGCTGGGAGGAGGGCAGGGAGAACTTAATTCTCTTCTTAGAAATAGATGTGCTAACTGGGTCTCCCAGTGGGTCAACGGGGGCAACCTCTGCATCTGGAAGTGGGAGGGCCACTGGAGACAGCGAGTGTGCCTGTCACTTTAAAATATGACCCTTCCCTCTCAGTGCAGACACCTTTACACCAGGCAAAGCACAGGACAGTGGGAGGAAGGGGCTATTCGCTTCCCAGTTTAGGGGAGAGCATAGATTTTTGTTACACAGCCTTATTCTTGTTTATTTAGCAGTGGGGGCAGGAGGGGGCTGAGTACCAACATTCATAGCATTCTTTGGATGCCAGGGAATTCCTTTAGGGCAGAAGCTATTAACCTTCCATGTAAATCCCCCCCCCCAGGTGACATGAAATCATTTTATTTAGTATGTATACAGATAACAGCATCTAATGTTTATTGGGTGTGAAATCAAGTGTAGCTTCTTAGAACAGTGTTAAGCAAAACAAAAATGGATGCCTATTCTCCTGTAGCATGTAATAATCCCTAGACAAGAAAGAGGAACAGGCAGGTGAATTTCATTTCATGGGACAGTGAAAGAACCGTGAGGGAACAAGACCACAGAGGGTGAGGGCAGTGATGCAGGGTTCCCAAAGGCCGCAGATCAACCGGAAGTCTTGCCACTCAGTGAAAGAAAGCATCCTGTTCAGTTGCAAAGTAATACATTCCTGGGGCTGGAAGGATCGTGCGTTTGGTAAAGCAAGCAACATGAGGACAAGGTCCAGTCACCACCTGCCTGCATGTGGAGTACATGGAGAACCGTGTAATGCCAGCTCTGGAGAGGCTGTGCGCTGGCACAGCAAGTCTAACCCAACTGCTGAGCTGCAAGCCAAGGAAAGACACTGTCAAAGCGGTAGATGGTGTTCCCGAGGATGACACCTGAGGTTGTCCTGTGGCTTCCACACCTATGCGTGTACCCCTCCTGGATGTAACCCCCCCCAAACACACACACAAACACACAGGCATACATATGCACACAAACACACCAAGTGCACACATTCTCTTTGTCTCTCTTACTGTCTCTCATAAGAAGTTATTGTAACTTATCCGTTATTACAGGTCTCATAGAAAAACATGTGTGCTCACTGCCAGCAGACATCTGTGGCTGCCTGACACCAAGAAATCATTCTTAGTTCAATAAATTCTCAAGTAGTAGACAGTTTCCAACTAAGCCCAGAAAAAATAATAAAAGCTAAGGCCTTTTCCCATTTGAAGACAGAGTAGCAGAAGCTCCTCATCTATTCACTCCTTAGGGAAGGGACAAGAAGATCACAGGTCAGTTAGAATTTCATTGATGAAGAAGTCAAACAACTTGTGTTGGTAGAATGTTTTAATATCCCTGTTGAACACTCAGGTCGGCATGTATCTGAAGTTAAAGTATTTGGTGTATGTGTATGCATGTGTGTAAGTATATGTGTGTGCATATGTATATATTAGCTTTGTGTATGTATACATGCATTTGTATATATGTGTGTATACGCATGCATGTGCTTATATGTCTGTGTGTTTATGTGTGCATGCACAAGCATGTGCCTATGTCCGTATATACATGTGTGTGCATGTATGTGTTTTATTTTATATTTTTATTAAACTTTCACTTTATTTAGTCTTTGTGTATTTCACATCCCATTCATTTCTCATCTCTCTGCCCTTGCAACTCCTCTGACCAAAAGAAAAAAAATCAAATTAAGAGGAAAAAGAAAAGGAAAAAACTCTCGTCCTGGAAGCTGAAGTGTGCCTTAGTGAGTCACACGGTATACCCTTTTATCCATACATCTTTACATGATAATGTTTATTGCAAAGAGTCATTGGTCTGGCTTGAGGCCTCTGGCTTCTGCCACACTATTGATGCTGAGGCCTCGGTGGAACTCCTTTTGGTTATGCTGTTGTTGTCCTGTGTCATGGAGATCCTGCAGCTTTGAGTCTGTGGGTCAGGTCCCTTCATGTGCTCCTGCATATCATTATCATAGATGGGGTGGATGATGGGGCAGAACAAGTCATAACCCTGGTTCTGGGTCTGGGTAGTTGCAGGGTTGGTTGGTCTTCTATCTCTTCCCTGTCTTCACCATCAGGATGAGCTCTCCAGCATTGCCCTGGCTAGTTCACCCCTTGCTTCAATGAGCCAGGGACAGGAGCAGCTTTCCTGCTCTTATGACTCATTCTCACACTCAGGAGTGCCATAAAAAGACTAAGGTATAATATATACACAGAGGACCTGGTACAGCCCTGCATCAGCCCTATGCTTGCAGCTTTAGTCTCTGTGATTCATAAGCACCTTGCTTAGTTGATTCAGAGGGGCTTGCTTTCCCTGTTCTTATGCTTTCTGCTTCTTCTTCTGTAGGAATCTCTGAGCTCTGGGGGGGGGGGGTGTCATTTAAATCCCATTTAAAGCTGCATGTTCCGATGACTCCTTTCTGCCTAATGTCTGGCTGTGGGTCTCTGCACTTGTTCCCATTTGCTCTTGGTAGAATCCTCTCTGATGATGACTAGACAAGGCGCTGATCTATACATATAGCAGAATACCGTTAGACGCCATTTTATTGGAAGGGTTCTTTGTTGTCATTGTTGTTGCTTTGTTTTGGACCAGAAGTTTCTGCTTCTTGATCACCCAGACCAAATCAGACGTTGGTCGGCTACTCCTACAAGTTCTGTGCTTCCATTGCCCTGGCATATATTACAAGTAGGTCAAATTGTAGGTCAAATGATTGGTGGCTGAGTTAGTGTTTACACTGGTGTTTTGGTAGCCTGCAGAATACCTTCTCACTCTCTAAAAAACTGTAACATAAAGGTGAAGTCTTCATGTAGGCACCAGCCAGATTTCTTCATGTTCAATGAGTTGTATGGGTGTTGTCCTCAGCAATGGGGCCCACACTGCCAGTTTACAGAAAACAATTCATTGTCTTACCAACAATCTGGATTGTTGGGGGACTTCCACTGAACCCTGCTTACCAACAATTTTATTGAATATAAATCAGTCCTCTGCTGGAAGTCTCATTTGATAATAAGAGATGGCCAGTTGAGACTCTGTATCCCCCATTATTAGAGACCTCATTAGGATCACCTTTACATATTTTTAGGAAGTTTCCACTGCACTAGATTTCCATCTAAATTTCTTTAACACAGACTCTTGAATGTGTCTTGCATAATTATGGACATATGGATGGGAAGAGTCGATAGCTGGATGGGTGGGTAGATAGGTAAGGTTGGGGTGGGTGGATAGGTAGATAGATAAATGCCCTCAAGAAATTGAGCCAGATACACATCAAAAAACAGCCATGAATGTAGCTAGGAACTACAGTTTACAATCCTGAGGTAAGCTTAGAAAACTTAAGACAAAAACAAAATGAATAGGAAAACATACATCCAAACTTTATTACCACATATAGTGGTATTAAATGCAGGAACTCACCTGGCTAGAGTGTCTGTAGAGTTCTCTGCCACAAATGGAATATCTATAGCACTTTCCTTGGTCAAGGCTCAGGAAGCATCATAGAAGAGAACATAGAAACACTGTAAGAGCCAGAGTCAGGGAGCATCCATCTTCTGAACATGTCAGGCCACTGATGCATGAACTCATAACAGCTGTGCTGTCTGCACAAGACCAAGCCAGTCAACATCCCAGCATGGAGGGAAATGGCTCATCAGATCTAAGCCTTAACCTAGGAGCTGTGAAAGGTAAGTCCATTTCTTCAAAGATGTAACTCCTGTAGGTGAATCATGTGTAAGTGTGGCTTTATCCCCTGGAGTAGAAAGACAGCAGAAATCAGAGTCAATGGGTCATTGTAAAAACAGTCTAGACATATAAAATGAAGCACAGAATAGGAATCTCTTCATAGTATATGGGAGACTAACTGTTCTCCTTCATGTTTTTGTAACACACTTTTCATGGTATGCTGCATTTGAATCCTTGATTTGGATGAAGGTGGCTCAGAACATTTGTTTCTTCGTTTACCTGGGAGAAGAGGAGAAAAACAATCTCTTTGTCTCAGGCTTCAAGTTACTCCTACAAATAAACTTTTCAAATATGGTAGATTTGTAATCAAATACAACCAGGCATTTCAGGGGAAAAGTATCCATCAGGTAAAGAAGGGAACAACAAACTACCGAAATCAAAAACCAAGAGTAACAGATTTATCAGATGAAACATCCTGTTACAAAACAACCATACTTGAATGATAAGGTTGAAAATAAGTCAAGAGAATAAGGAAAACAAACATGATATATTTGTTTTCTAAATACATAGCTAGAGGACACAAAAATTTTAAACATAAAATAATCAAAGTTACATGATCTTTAGTAATATAGCAGTTTCACAGCCAAATCTAACCCAAATTCACATAGGATTTTCTCAGTTTGACCCATAGTATTTTTAATGACTCAATCTTTAAACATAAAATGATTTCAAGGCAAATTTTAAAAGTAAGGCTTGTAAACTGAGATCTCAGACTCTTGAGTCAATCCCCAGGCAATGATCTGGTCACACTGGTTAGGAGCTGCCCTGTAACACACACTGACACTACTAAGTTGGTTCCAAACCTACTACCCTGACCCTTCAGGTTGACAGAGGATCTGATGTCTCCTTTGTAAACTACGTACACTAGGTTTTTCAGGTTATATTGTGTCTGTCATAAGTAATTAACCCCATAAGTTTATCATGAAAACAGCCACAAGTAATACTTGTGTTAAATAAATGTGTTATCATTGCTAAAATAAAACATAATATAGTGCTAGATTATTCCAATTTATATATTTTAAAAATGCTTTGACTCCAAAATTTAAGTCTAAGGACTTAAAAAATTAAAAAATTTCTATTTTTGTTTCCACAGAAAATGAAAAGCTATGGATTCCTTCCAGACTTTCCAGACTAACATGTTTGATCAAGCCTGACCCCCTGAACCATTGTCCCAGATGATCCAACATTCAAAACAGTTGGGACAAGGCAGCCTTGCAGACCACTACAGCCAGGATTTCTGTGTCTTCTTAGAATTCCCAAGATAGCGCTCCCTACCAGCAGGAAACAGTTTGGAAAGAACAATGCCCAAATTCCCAAATATTGTCTATAAATGTTTATTTTCATTTAACTGGGGTTGATTATAAATGATTAATGACCACAACTGATCTCTTTAAAGATCTCTTTAAAGGTAAAAAGGGGATAATGGTATAGAAATGAACACTTTGTTTTGGAATGGATTTTCATTTATTGATACAAATTTAAGGTCAACTTTATGATATGTATATTTCTCCTCTTGTTTAGGTATCGTGTTTATATAGCTTATTTAGAAATATAATGTATAATTTAGTAGAGATTATAGATACTTACCTATAATAGTCAAAACGTACAGTTAAGTTAGTTAGGATTTATAAATATACAGAGATGTATTTGAGATGAATAGGCATTCTTCAACCTTTTCAAAGACCTACAGGATATGGCATTTAAAATGGTTTAGGGTTTTTCTTAACAATAAGGCACAACTGTTCCTGGCAACACCACCTGCATTAGAAAGGAAGATGGACATTGAAGAAACTCGTTATGGAGTATGCTTCCAATATGGCAAGACAAGCCATTTGGGCAAGATACTGATCTTGTCTGGACTGTTTGACTTTATGCAGGACCCACAGGAAAATGACTGCTGATACAAGATGAACATTGCTACAGGGTTCCTGCTTCATGGAAGAGTCTGCCAGACATTCTACAGGACACAGAGAAAAGTGACTGACAAACTGCCAACACAGGGGGACATTTTGAAATGTCTTGCTTTGCTGAGGAGTCTGCCAGACACACTATGGCCTACAGGCTGAAGATGGAACATTACAGAAGAACTTCAGTTGACTGATCAGGTAGCAAGGTGTCTCTGTCATTTCTAGAGTTTATATATTATCCTTCTGTGTTCTTTGAAGAAGTTGAAGAAAGATAATTATGGTTATAGTTTTCCTTAGTTAGGATTAAAGATAAGTTACATATAGACTTTAGATTCACAAAGATAGGATAGATGATGTAATATTTTCTTTAAATCTTGCTAAATGTTAATGGACTAAATATTGTGAACTGTGGTTCTTATTTGATAACTGTGTTATTATATATATTTGTATTATATATATATATATATATATTTGTATTGTATATATTTGTATGTTAGGTTAAAACCCTTCTTTTTATTTTAGACAGAAAAGAGGAGATAAAGGGAGATGTCATTCTGTAAATGTTTCTCTTATTGGTTAATGAATAAAGCCCTGTTGGCCAATAGGAAAGCCAGGTAGGCAGGACTAGGAAAGGAGGATTCAGGGATAGGTAAGAGAGAAAATTCAAAATGTAGGACTGAGAAGAACTATGAACCCTCTCCAGATAAAATAAGACCATGTGGAAATCCTTATATTAAAGAAATGAGTTAATCTTTAAGACAGAGCTAGCCAATAACAAACACTAGTAACAGGCCAACAGCTTTATATCTAATACAGCATCTCTGTGTGTTATTTGGGGCTGATGCGGCTGTGGAACCAGGCTGCCAGGAACAATCAACAGAGTAAGACAACCTATAGAATCTGTATATTAATAAACTATATATGTGGAAGGGGGTTAGTGTCATACATATATAAAGAACTCAATTCAACAATTCAACATCAAGAAACAAACAGCCTTATCAAAAAAAAAAAAAAAAAAAAAAAAAAAAAGCAAAAGCCAAGAATCAATGTTTATCAAGTAATGGCTATGTCTAAGGAAAACTGCTGAGTACTACTAACCTCTCAAAGATACGCAAGCCCAAGTCACAATTAGGTGTCACCTTATCTTTACTAGAATGCACTAACGGAAAACTGGAATTTTGGTGCACTATTCATGGGAACAGTAAAAAATCGATGTATAGCTTCCTAAAAATATTATAGACAGAATTACTTCATGATTCAGAAATCTCAGTAATTTGTATATATTCAAAGAAAATGGAATTAGTGTTTTAAGGAAGTTGCTTCACTACAATGTTGCTGTAACACTGTTCATAATAGGTAATATATTGAATCCAAATGCCCATTAAGAGTTGAATGGCTAAAGAATACATAGAATATACCAACGAATACTGTTCAATAATACAAAGAAGAAATCTTCTCATTTGAAAAAGAGATGGGCTGGGTGGTGGTGGTGCATGCCTTTAATTCCAGCACTTGGGAGGCAGAGGCAGGTGGATGTCTGAGTTCAAAGCCAGCCTGGTCTACAGAATGAGTTCCAGGACATGAGAGCTGTTGCACAGAGAAACCTTGTCTTGAAAAAAATAATGAAAAGGAAAAGAAAACAAAATTATATTAATCTTGAGACATTATGTTAAGTGACATAAGTCAGGCACAGAGAGGCAAATAGTACAATATCTCAGTTATTTGTGAAATGTAATAAAGTTCATCTCCTGGAAGCAAGAAGCTGAGCTGTTACCAGAGACAAAGGTTCTGGGGGACTATGGTGGGAAGAGATAGGTGATGGGAAAGACAGGTTCAAGGGGGATACATTATCATGGCAAGATAAAATGAAGATACTTAGGAGATGCATAATGTAAGCAAAGTGCCACATGGTGGTTGTAGTAGTTGTCTTTTGTTTTTCTGCTCCTGTGATAAAATACCATGACAAAAGCAATGTAATGGGGAAAATGGTGGTATATTCTGTCTCACAGTTTGGGAATACCATTAATCATGGTGGGGAAAGCATTGTATCCATGTTTGAGCTCGGTAGCCTCTTTGAATTCATTAAAAAAATTCAGGGATGAAAAAAAAATACTGGTACTTTCTATACTGTCTGAGTGTTCCCCAGGGAAGGGTGCCATCCACTTTTAGGATAGATTTTCCTATTTCAAGTGACCTAATCAACATGATTCCTAGAAGGCATTCCCAGAAACTAAAGTATCCCTCACAGGTGTGTCTAGAAGTTATTCCACAATATTAACCATTACAGTGGCTCACACCTGTGTTCCTAGGTTGGGAGGTGAGGAAAAAGAATATTCACAAATTCAAAGTCATCCTGGGCTGTATGGTGAGTTCTTGACCAGCCTAGATATAGAGTGAGACCCTCTCTTTTAAAAATTAGGAAGATATAGTATAGTGTATGGTAATTACAATTTGCTACATGCTTGAAAATTGCAAATGCCTGAATGTTGGGTGATGTCACTCCAAAATAATAACTATGAGAAGTAATACATATTTACACAGCTAGACTTAGTCATTCACATATATACTTGATAACACATCATGCATTCTAAATATACATAATTTTATTTCTCAAATCAAAACTATATTTAAAGCTTCATTGATAAAAACAAGAAGTGGAATGGATTTAAAAATGGACTGTTTCCTGATCTTGCCCAAGTATCTTCACTTTTGCTCAAAGAAATATTTCTCTTTACTCACATCATAAAACCAGTAGAGCAAAGTAGGTATTTACTCAGAGAATGACGAATTTAAAGAAAGAAGGAGCAAGACCTACTGTAGATTTGTCTTCCCTCCCTGAGCTCTGCCTGCAGGCTTATATATTTGTGTCACAAAATCTAAACGATTTCTTTAAGTCGTCCCAGCCTGTAAGCTATCACACTACAAAGGAGACTATGGGAAGTGGAAGGGAACTGCAATAGGATAGAAAGGACATGCAGGTGGAAAGGGGGCTGAGGTTGGGGAGATCAGTACCCAGGAGTTGAGAAAGGAGGGGAAGACAAGAATCAACAAAAAAAAAAATTTTCTTGAAAATGCTGTAATATGCCATAATGACATGTATACTGATTAAACTGTTTTGTTAAAAACAACAAAATTAAGTAATAACAAGACTATTGGCTCATGACTCCTATCAGTGGAGTGGACATCAGCGTTCTCGGGCATTGTACCCTCCTCTTGTCTCTTACTAAGCAGGCATCCTGAGGTTCAAACAGATGTGTTAGACAGGCTTGGTGGGGACAAGGCTGTGTCTCTGTGGATAAGCGAGTGGTGTGGATAAAAACATTCATTCTTCCCACTATGATTCCTCTGCTAGTTATTTTTATTTAAATAAGGGATTTGTTTCCTAGGTTCATGAATGAAAAAAAATGTGAGGAGACCTCTTTAAGTTCTTTGAATGACAGATAATTTTTAAAAGTTTTAATACTGCTGAAAAACAGGTAAGCCACCTACCTATCCATGGAACCCTTCCACCATTCCCCTGGTTCAGTTTCCAAAGACCCAATCCACTACCGCCCATCCCATCACTGCCTACCCTGCTGCTGGACCCCTGCCCCCAACTCTACAGACTTCCCCTCAGGTCCAGCACATGACAGCCAGAAGAATAGCCCCCAACTCAAGTAAAGAAATTAGAATCAACCAAATGATGCTAGTCACCAGAAATCCAGCCCCCAAATCTGATGGAGACTTCTTTCTGGAAACAACAAAAAAAGCCTACAAACACAAGGAAACTGAATGACTCTCTACTGAATGACTATCTGGTCAAAGCAGAAAGAAGGAAATTAAACATATCCAAACTCATGGCACACAATGAAAGTAGTGCTAAGAGGAAAGTTCATAACCCTAAGTGCCTACATAAAGAAATTGGAAAGATTACATACTAGCAACTTAACAGCACACCTGAAAGATCTAGAACAAAAAGAAGCAAATTCACCCAGATCTTGTTATCACCTTACACAAAACCACAAAACTCAAGTCCAAGTGGATCAAAGACCTCAACATAAACCCAGATACACTGAACCTGATAGAAGAGACAGTGAGGAATAACCTTGAATGCACTGACTTAGGAGACAGCTTCCTGAATATAACACCAGTAGCATAGACACTAAGATCAACAACTTAATACTTGGGACCACATGGAACCAAAAAGCTTCTGTATGGCAAAGGACACTGTCAATAGGACACAATGGTACCTAGAGAATGGAAAAGATTTTCATGGACTTCACATCTGACAGAGGGCTACTATTCAAAATATATAAATAACTCAAGAAATTAGACATCAACCAAAGAATCCAATTAAAAAGTGGGGTACACATCCAAATGGAAAATTCTCAGCAGAAGAATCTCAAATGCTTGAAAAACACTTGAGATGTTCAACATCCTTAGCCATCAAGGAAATGCAAATAAAAATTACATTTGTCAGACTAGCTAAGATCAAAAGCAAAAGTGACAGCTCATGCTGGAGAGGATGTAGAGCAAGGGAAACACTCCTCCATTGCTGGTGTGTGTGAAAAGTTTGTACAGACACTTTGGAAATCAATATGGCTCCTCAGAAAATTGAGAATCAATTTACCTCAAGAACCAGCTATACCTTCTGAGCACATACCCAAAGGATGATGAATCCTACTACAAGGACACTATCTCAAATATTTTATAGCAACTTTATTCATAACAGTCCAAAACAGGAAACAACCTAGACATTTCTCAGCTAAGGAATGGATAATGAAAATATGATACATTTACATAATGGAGTATCATTCAGCTGTTTAAAACAACATCATGAAATTCAAAGGCAGATGAACTAGAAAATATCATGCCAACTGAAGTAACCCAGACCCAGAAATACAAACATGGTATGTATTCACTCATAAGTGGATATTTTCCATAAAATAAAGGATAACTATACTACAATCCTCAGACTCACAGAGGCTAAGTAACAAGGAGGGCTCAGTGGGGGAACACATAGATCTCTCTGGGAAAGGGAAATAAAATACACTTTGCAGGTGGATTGGAGGTGGGTAGGGATGGGGACAGGCAGGACCAGGTAGTGGGATGGGAGAGAATACTGGGAGAGATAACTGGATTGGGGGTGGCATTTCAGGGACCATGTGCAACCCTAATGCCATGAAAACTCCTTAGAATCTACAAGGGTAACCCTAGCAAAACCTCCTAGTAATTTGGGATACAGAGGCTGAAATGGCCATCTTCTGAAACCAGGCAAGGCTTCCAGCAGTGGAACTGGGATGACAACCCAGTCACAAAACCTTCTACCTACATTTGTTTGGCCTGCAAGACGTGCCGGGGTAATGATGTCACAGAAATTGTGGAAGTGGACAGTCAATGACTGGTCCAACTTGAGGCCTATGCCATGAGAAGAAGCCCATGCCTGCCTGGCACTGCCTGGCACTCCTGGATGGCCACAAACAAAAGACCAAATAACCCATGGACAGAGGGTAGAAGAAAACAGGATTGGTTAAAAAAAAAAAAAAGTCAATGAAATGATTCCTAATGATATTCTGATATACTCATAGGCCGGAGCCTAGCCCAATCATCATCAGAGGGGCATCATCCTGCAGACAATGGGAGAAGATGCAGAGACCCACAGCCACACATTAGGTTAAACTTGGGGAACCCAGAGGAAGAAGGAGAGGAAGGATTGTAGGAGCCAGGAGGCTTGAGAACAACACACGAATCCACTAACAAGGGATCATAGAGACTCACAGAGGCTGAGTCAGCAATCATTGAGCCTGTATGGGTCTGAGCCAGGTCCTCTGCAGATATGTTATGGTGTCATAAAACCATTGTGAAGCTTGGTGTTCTTGTGGGAATGCTAACAGTGTGAGGGAGAATGTCTCTAACTCATTTGCTCTTGGGACCCTTTTCCTCCTACTGAGTTGCCTCATCCAACTTTGATGCGAGGGTTTATGCCTAGTGTTATCTTGTTAGGCTGTGTTCAGTTCATGTACCCATGAAGCCTGTTTTTCTGAAGGGAAATGGAGGAAAGGTTGATCTGGGGGAGAGAGGGTAGATGGCAGGAGAGGGAATGGGAGGAGGGGAGGGAGAAGAAACTACGGTCAGGGTGTAATATATGATATAAGAATAAATAGAAAATAGAAGTATTGATACTCACAAACTAGATTAATCCTGCAGCATAAAGCCAACATTTAATCTGAAAGTTCACAACACACAGGACTCCACAACGTTTCATCTTTTCCTTGGCATAATCATAGTGAAGTATTGTTATTGGTATTTTCAAACAAAATCATAGTCTTAATAAAAATGGGCTTCATAAAGGAAATAGACCACATATTTTCTCTGTGTTTTCACTTCTTAAATTCATTCTGAAACATGATGCTGTGTATATAATCCCTTCAAATATAGAGACCTTTGTTTTCTCAGGCTCCGTGTACTTAGATTACTAAAATTCATATAAGCCTATATTTATTGATATTAAACTATGTCCTGGCTAGTTTTATGTTAACTTGACAAGAGCTGGAGTCATATGGGAAGAGGTATTCTCTATTGTTCAAAATGCCTCCATAAGTTCTGACTGTAGGCAAGTGCATTTTCTTAATTATTGATAGATGTGGGAGAGAGAACACAGACCATCTGTGGGTGGTACCAGTCCTGGGCAAGTGGTTCTGGGGTACTATAAGAAAGCAGGCTGGGGCTGTGGAGATGGCTCAGCCATTAAAGGCTACACTCACAACTAAAAATGTAAGAAACCAGGCTGAGCAAGCCAGTAAGCAGAACTCTTCCAAACCCTCTCTATCATTTCCTGTCTTCAGGTTCCTGCCTTGATTTCCTTCCCTGACTTCCCTTCGTGAGAACATATTGATTGCCTCTTTAAGTTGCCTTTCATCATGGTGCTTTATCATAGCAACAGAAACCCTGACTATTAGACAAACCATTCTATCAGTTCTAACATATACATTTTAAAAAAATCTTTTAACATTGACATTGCTGAGATGATTATCATAGTTACTATTACCTACTTGATAAATGTTGTAACATCAAATATATGATTGATGTCAACACACATGTATGGGTTCATAAGTTTGGATTACATGACTGGATTCTGTATAGTTCAATGATGTTTGTCCGCATGCTACACAGCCAGAGAGCTTGACAACTGCTTAATCGAAGAAGCTGGGGGCCCTCAGAACAGAGGGCTCATGGGCAGCTAGTGACACAGTCCCACTCCAAGGTTCAAAGTCTGGAAGCTCTCTCTAGGGATTGTTGGTATGAATCTGTAATAAAAAGTTAAAAAGCTGAGGTCATCCGATTTCCATGGGTGATGACAGCAGGAGCTGACACACACCCTCACTGAGGAAAGTGGTGCTCACAGACAGATTAGGTCCCTCTTTCTTTCATCTGTGTCCCACCCAGCCTATAGAAGGGTGACGCCCACATTCATGGGTGGTCGTTCAAATCCAATGGTCTCTGGAAGTTCCCTCAAAAACATCCGCAAGTATGCTTGCCTATTCTCCTAAGCATGTTTCAATCAGATCAAGGTGACAGTCAAGATTAACCCTCACATCTGACTGGACTGCACTGCCACCCAGTGCCATGATGACATCTGGGCCTGAGCTGCAACCAAGGGCCCTACTGCAGCTAGAGTCTGTGCATGGCTCCTGATCCCATGAAAGGCCATGCAGATACCCAGCTTCTGGGTCATTACCTAGGGCCATGTTGGAGTCCTGGAACCACATTGTTACTGATCCCATGCCTATCAAAGAGGCCCACACTGACACTGGGACCATGGTGATATCTTGGCCCAAGCTTCAGCTGACAGTCATGTCTCAGTCCCTGGTGCTGATACAGCTGAGGTTTTTGTTGATGTCTATTTACTCTTTTACAACAGGAGTCCAGGAAAGCCAAGTGTTGAACCATATGTTGAGGTACAAGGGATATTCTGAGCTAGTCCCACCCCTCATTAGCCCTGGGGAAGCCTCTTCCTCCCACCCACCCACCCCCCACACACCCACCCCACACACACCATAGATCTAAGCCCACCACTTGCCAGCCTGGGTTAGGGGGCTCCCTAACCCACAGCATGAGAGAGCTAGTCCCACCCCTCATAGAAGAGGTATCCTCCCATGCACTTGTGAAAGCTGGCTCCACCCCTTAGCACAGGCATGGGAGAGTTGGCTTGGTCCCTTGGTTGAGGAAGTATGGTCCCAGCAACCTTGACTGACCAACTCAGCTACCACCCAGGCACACATCCAGGACTTTGAGTTGGCACACCCCCAACCTCTACACCATTTATGACCTTCTGGAGTACATGAAGGGACTAACCTTGTGAAACCATAGCCTCAGCATCTCCATGACTCTGGGTATCAGTAGGATATCCAAGAGGAGTTTTGGTGAGGATGAGTACCAGAAGACAGAGGCCTTGTTCCTGACCAGTAACATACCGCACAATAAACATTTGCAAGTAAAGCAGTTTGGACAAAAGGGTACAATGCGTGGCACACCACAACTCCCAACGCCACAAACAGGGATGAAGAAACGATGGCGACAGAAAAGACAGGAGTGAGGAGGATTTTTGTTTTGCTTTCCTTATGTTGTTTTTATTTGGTGGGGGGGTGTTCTTAGGTTTTTTTTGTTGCTATGAAGAGACATCATGGACACAGCAACTCTTACAAAGTAAAACATTTAATTGGAGCGGCCCACATACAGTTTCAAAGGTTCAGTCCATTATCATCATAACAGGGAGCATGGCAGCGAGCATTCACCTTTACTTGCAAGTGTTCATTGCCATGGGTTATTGGTTTGGCTTGTCGCCTCTGGCTTCTGCTACACCACTAGTACTGAGCCCTCACTGGGGTTCCTCTTAGATATCCTGTTACTGTCCTGTGTCATGGAGACCCTGCTGTCTTGGGTCTCTAGGTTTGACCCTTCACCTGCTACAACAGTTCATAGATGAGTTGGATAGCCCTGGTTCTGGGCTTGGGTGGCAGCTGTGTTGGGCAGCCCACCAGCTCTCCCTCATTGTCCCTACCCAGGTGAGCTCTCCAACACTGCCTCAGCAAGCTCACCCAGTGCAGCCCACATTGAGGAGCAGGACCTGTTCTGCTCTCAAATCCTCAGATGTGGGTCACCCAAGCTCAGAACACCTGGGCTGTTTCACCCAAACAAAATGCAGGGTCCTCTCTCCTGAGGAAAAAGGGTAAGGGTTGGGGGTCAGCGCTCTCCTGCTCTCATGTCCTTAGGGTGGGCTCACCTGCACACCAGGGCCAGCCCTAGTTCTGTTCAGTTGGGATGCAGGGCCCACTCCCCTGTGTGCTGCAGCCAGTGATGGGCAGGGCTAGTTCTCTCTCTCATAACTCCAGAGCTGGCTCTCTTGCCAGCCACAGGTAGCAAAGGAAAGAGAAGGGAAGGCACCCTTCCTTCACCCATGCCACCACATGGCAGAGGAGGGGGGAAGGGGTCAGCTCTCCCGACCTCAGGCCCCCAGGGTCAGCTTACCTGCAAGCCCTACCACAGTGTCAGTGTCTGCTCTTCTGTGCTGCCCAGGTGAGGCACAAGTCTATGGTATGGGGTGGGACCATCATTCCTCAGTGCAGATACCCTTCCAGGGGAAGGACCAGTGAAGGGCAGGCCTGGCTAAGCATAGCATGGTTCCAATGACCCTCTGTGCTAATGCAAGCCAAGCACATCATGACAGACCCCAGTTCCAGTAGACCTCAGATCCAGACAAGGCCTTCAGCAGCAGCTCGGGCCCTGACATCCTCCCAGTGGCAGCATGGCCCTTGGTGACCAACATGGCCTCAGTTGGCTGACCAAACCCCAGTCATCTGCACAGCCTTTGTTGTTAATAGGAGACACAGACATCAACTCAGACCCCAGCTGCCACAGTGCCATGGACCCAGACACATCCCTCGACAGCAGCCCTAGCCTTGATGACACCATGGGCCTTGGACACCCTCATGGCCAAAAAAAAAAATGTGACTAAAAGAAAAATATGAAGCAGAACTGAAAAGGACTTGTATTAATTCAATGTGTTTCTTCACTTAAACACAGATTAACTTTCAGAGAGTGTGTGTCTCATGAGCTCAGCTGCTTGAGTGAAAGTGTGGCCCTATGATTGCCTAACCAATGAGCAACCCGCATCCAGGAGCATCTCGTGTGTGCTTGCATATGTGTGTGTGTGTGTGTGTGTGTGTGTGTGTGTGTGTGTGCGCGCGCGCGTGCGCGCGCGTGCGTGGTGTCTATCTGAGGTGAAAAAAGAACATAGGTCCCTCTGGAGCGGGAGTTTCAGGTAGTTATGAGCCATCTGATAGGAGTACTGTAAAGTAAACATGGGTCCTATAAGAGCAATAAATGCTCTTAAACACTGAGCCAATTCCCAACCCCAGAAATACAATTTTCCAACAACGGAACTATCTGTGACTATATATTATGAAAGAGACAGTTCCTGCAATTAAGACCAACCAAGTTTCTCAGAATCAGTAATAATTAATATTAAGAATAGAAAGTCAAAAACCATGGTCTCTGAATTCCAATACATGAAACGACAAAATTTTCAACTACATAATAAGGGGGAGGGGAGAAAGAGAGAGAGAGAGAGAGAGAGAGAGAGAGAGAGAGAGAGAAAGAAAGAACACCAAGCAAACATAACCCATACGAACAGGCAAAAAAATCTGATTGGGCCCAGATGTTAGATTTAACAAAGACTTCAAAGTAGCTATTAAAAATATGTTCAAAAAAATTAAAGGAAAACTATGTCTAAAGAATGAAAGAAAAATATGATAATTACTCTACAAATAAGTCATCACAATAGAAAACAGAAACTATTAGAACCGAATGAAATGTCTATGGTTGGAAAGTATAAGAACTTAAAAAAGAAGAAAGAAAACATTTTCATTAGATGAGTTCAACAGCAGATATGAGGTGGCAGAGGAAAGAATTCCTACTGACATGGTCTGAAGACAGGGAGAAATAAGATCAAAGAAAAATTAACAGAACTTAGAGACCTGTGGACAGGATCCAAAATACAAATCCATGAAAAATGGGAGTTCTAGAGCAGAGGGGACATTCAAATATTCAGGGAAATAATGGCCCCCCAAACCTCTCAATTTTGAGGAGAAACAAGTTCAATGAACATAAGGCAGGTAAACTGAAAAAGTTCCCATCTCTATACATTATAATCTAACCACTACACAAAAAGAAGACAAAACAACTTGAAAACCTCAGGAGAGAGATGATTCACCGAGTGTGGGGAACAACACGACGAGTGAGCAGCTTGTAATCAGAGGCAACAGCAGTTGGGAGGCAAGAGTATAGCATAGCCAAAGAAATGAAACAAAAATCGTCCAACATCTATGTCCCCCTGGATTCATCAAACTAAGACAAAGCCCATCTGGAGAAATGTGAGTAGAGACTCTCCTATCTGAAGGGTAATTCTGAAAGGCACTCTAAAGTGACTGAGGATGCACATACCTCTGTGTGGTAAATGTAAAAGACCATATTTCTTTCTGCTTTTACATTTTAGGTCATGAGACTGAGTAAAGTGATAACTATATTATACATTTTCTGGGTTTATAACATCTAGTTATAATATTCATGACATGAGCTAAGAAGTAAGGGAAAAATTAATAGCAGCAACTGGAGAAAAGTTACTGTATTTTAGGAAAATTAAGTTGGTATTACTCAGAAGTAGAATATCATGAATTAAGATGAGACTTGTGGACCCCCCTGTAAGGAGTAGGGTTTTTTCCTCCCACCGCTGGGCTTGTCCCGCCAGCCCCAAATAACACACCGAGACTCTGTTTTAGATATAATTCTGTTGGCCAGTTACTTGTTTCTTATCAGCTAGTTCTGTCTTAAGTATTAACTAATTTCTATTAATCTCCACGTGGTCTTGTGTTACCAGAGAGAGAGCCCGCTGACGTTCTGCTCTCTCCGTCATCCATCTTGACTCTTCTTTACTACTTCCTCTTTCCTCCTTGCCTCCTAGTCCCGCCTATCTTGCTTTCCTATTGGCCAACAGTGCTTTATTCATTAAACCAGTATGAGAAACATATTTACAGAATGACATCTCCCATCACCCCCCCATAACATCCACTAAAAGAATATTTCAAATGTGACTAAAAATCAACAAAATAATTATAATATACTGAAAATATTTAGCAAGAAAAGGCAACAAGAAAGGAGAAACAGTGGATGAGATATGTAAACCAAACAGCAAAATTAGCTGACAAAATTTTACCATCACCAATTATACTAAATGCGAATGAACTAAATGATTCTAGATACAGAGCAAGTCGGGCTGAATAAAAAGGTGAAATCAATCATATCTTACATAAAAGAATAACATTTTATTGAGAGGTACAAATAGACTGAAAAGTATGTACCATGAAAACATCAATGTGAGAAAGCTGTCCATACTATAAAAATGTTTCTAAAAACAGAGTGACATGACAGATTTTATTGATCCCTCCTAGAAGACATCACTCCCTGTGGAGTGGGGGGGATGGGATGGGAAGGTGATCAGGGAGCATGGGAGGGAGAGAGGGAAAGAAGGGGAGAGGGAAGGAGGGAGAGAGGAGAGAGAGAGGGAACTGGGATCGATATGTAAAATAATGAAAAGAAAGAAAGAAAGAAAGAAAAGAAAAGAAAACCAGAGTGACATGTCAAAATTTTCAAAAAGCATTTCAAGCATTATAAAGAAACATTAAAAATATATTTAGGTATAATTTTGAGGTAATAATTTTTAAAAGTTAAAAAAGAAAAATTCAAAAATTCTGATTAGCAGTTTTGATATTGCTTTCTCAGTAACAAAATGGAAATCACTAATTAATTTTATACACACACACACACACACACACACACACACACACGCACACGGTATTATAGGATTTTCACTCAATCCAACAATAGAAACCTACATGTATTTGTAAATGTGTAGTCCATGTGTTAGAACATAAGTCCAATCTTAATAAACTTAAATGTTTGAAATCATTTAAAACATGTTTTCCCATAATAATTTAACTAAATTATGAATAACCTTCAAAATCAAATTTGGAAGTCCCCACATTAATGGAAATTAAATAATAACTGTTCTTAATAACCATTGGATCAAAGAGAAAAATAAAGTACATTTACAAAATATTTTGAACTAAGTTAAGTAAAATCACAACCAACCCCACCTTGTTTAGAACTTACTATATTATTGCTACTCATATGCACACATGACTTGATGGCAGTCCCCTCTGTCCTCGAAACTGTCTACTTCCTTATTCCGTGATCATGTGTGTACAGGAATTCCATTTCCTGGATCATTAAGGAAGCTCTTAATATGCATGGATGAGTACCTTCCATGTAGCTCCTTCTGCCTGATGCTGAGCACAGCGCCCTTAATAAGCTCAGCTGCCACTACATTGTCAACTGGGCTGCTTACTCCTTACAGTTGACCAGTGTGGGCCAGCAACACAAAACACCGCCTTCACTCTTATACCTCACTATTCCGGGGAGGCCTCCAGATTAAAATAATTCCAACTTTATATGCATAAGATGATAGAAACCTAGCTGGATGGTTTGTTTTGCTTATCTTTACAAAGGAAATACAGTTTACTACAAGCAGAATTTTTCCTACGTGCCTTCTAGAGATGTGTTAACTGACAACTGTATTTTTGCCTTTAAACTGTGTTTGTATGGTTTAGGCATAAAGAATAAGAATAAATTGTTCTCCCTGCCTTCAAGGAGAAGGAAAAAAAAAAAACAACAACAAAAAAAAAAACATAGAGCCCTCTGGTGGTAGAATTACTATACTCACAATCAGATCCCCACAACATAAGCATTTTGCTGACTCAGTGACAAAAACCCACATATCATATCCAGAAGCTTGGCAACTCTTAATCTTCATATCTGCCTGTCTTTAAAATAACTGTACGTTTTTACTTTAGCTCTAGAATGTGAGAGAACTAAGATTTCTTGGCAAGAGTTTGGAAGTTAATAAATATTTATCCAAGCCATAACATGTCCTATGTCACGTCAAACTAAACTTGAGGTTAGCATCACTCTGATAGAAGTTGGCTACCTCAAATAGAAAATGGTTTTCCAAGCCAAACTACTTTTCAAGCATTGTAGCTTATTTGGGAAAGTGATTACATCCCACACCCAGCATCTAAATCTCTTCATTATAAGGTAATCTATTTTCTTGCAACCCTCAGTTTAAACATGCGTCTTATAAGGTACAATAAGCTTGTTTGAAATACATGGCAAAACTCTTCCATATCCCACAAATCTGTCTTTTGGAAAATAAATCAAATAGCTTTTTGTCATTGAGGAATCAAAAAAAAAAAAAAAAATCACCTGTTGATCCCCACATTTATTCAGTCTCTTACTACTGTAAAACAAGAAAACACAGAAGGCAGGAATACATTCTTTAAAGACAAGAGAGAAGCCTCCTACAGACCAACCTCCTCAAGACTAGCCTGCTATGGAACTGAGACACTGTAGAAGGCCACAATGGCCTGGCTGCACCCTGGAGCTCTTCTACTTTTTAAGTAGATTATGTTTGAAGAATGTGAGACCCCCAATCCCAGCTGAGAGGCACCACTTTCTGAAATAATGAAATTGCTTTCAAACACTCTGTGAGAAAACACTACTTGGTGACAGGCAAGGTCAGCACTGGGCTAGACATATACACTCTATATAGCTCCCAACATTAGCAAATGTTACCTACCCATGACTGGGGCTATTTCCTTACAACTCACACTATACAGTTATACCATCGAAGCCATCTCTCCTCCTCAGCTTCAATCACACAACTGCACCAGCTCTTAAAGAAATCCATACCTCCCATACCTCACAAAGAGGTATCTATTACCAGGAGTGCTAAGAAAATGTTCTTTTAATTAGATACATTTATCTTTAATCCATGTTTTGACAGAAACGCTAACATAAACATGCATAATAATACCTAAAACCCAGCTCAAAGTATGGTTAATTTTTATACTTGACAGAGCCACTTGGAAAAAATCCCTTTGACCTTTCTCCATCTTTGTGTGATCTCACGATGACCCAGTGTTAAAGCCTAACACTGAAACAGTGGCATCTGCACCTAAAGTACAATAATGACCCTTACACTGCTCCTTAAAAGTCCCAATAAAAAGCCTAATGAGACCTCTGGGCCTCATGTTGAAGCAGCTGCAATATCAAGTTAAATAATTTCTGCAAGGACTACAGTGATTATAAAACTGATTAAAGTTTACCTACACTTCATTCCTAGAGAGTTTTCACCAAGGACTTAGAAACCAGATGGTTCAAGACCAAGCCTGATGGATATATTCCATGAAGCATGTCCATAGTCAAGGGAACAACAGAAATAACATGATCTTTACCTTCCATTCCTCCACTTAAAAACTGCGCTTAAAAATCCCTAACAATGTAAGCAAAATTCAAATGAACACCTGGGTGTCAGGTCAAAAGCCAGCTGCTCCCTGTATTTTATGCTAAAGCTCAACTATTGAATTTACTTGCCTGTTTGTAATGAATACATTCACTCCCTTCAGTGGTTTTCATAATTTGGAGGCTTTTGAAACCTGCAGAGAATCGAATGAACTCATCATGCTGTATCTGAAGGTGAGCTTTGGTGATGGTCACTCTGAAGAGAGAACCTAGGGAGAGAAACACCATCCCTTTACAGCTCAGACTTGTCCACACCCACCAACTTAAGAGCTCCTTTTCCAAATTGCCTACGTGCCTTTTTGATGTGTCGTCTATGTTAAGATAGGAGTCAGATTCTTAGAAATGTGAAGGTAATATAAGTAACTCAGACCAGTTTCTGTTGACAACAGCTTGAGGGGGGAGATAACCCAAAGGCAGTTGGGAGGATAGAGGGTACTAATCAAGGGAAAATGGTAGCTCAAGGTGACTTTTGTTGAGTGTCAGATAGGAAGATGCAAGGATCACTCATACAGCTGAGACTTAATTCTCAATGCTCAGGAGAAGGAAATGGCAAGTTCCAGGTATATTGTAGAGTCTAAGGAGAAAAATACAACAGATAAGGAAACACTGGGGCTAGAAAACAATACTTGCAAGGGATAAGAACAATGGACCCTTTCCCTGAAGTGGAGGAAGTCACTGTCTACTTTCTTTGAGCCCTGAGCTGCTGGAGGCTGGTCCCCCTTGCAGTGGAAGTCCTTGGTACCACCTTTGAACCTAGAATCTGGATTTAGAGTATGTACCTTATAAATTTGCAAACAATGGGCTGGGCTGAACATCCAAACCATATAAAAATCTACCGTATGGGCTTAGCTTTAAGGGAGTTCCAGAAACAACCCCTACATGTGTCCTTTCCCTTCCAGAAAACCCTTCCACAGATTCCCCTACCCTCAAACTATCCTACAAGTCAGGAGAGCTCTGGAGTTAGTCCAATAAGACCAAATGCCGACTCTATAACTCACAGGATGCAATATTCTAGGTAGGATGTTCTATCCCTCTCATACTGACTCTCGCCAGTATCTCCTCAAATGACAATAACTTTTCATATTGCAAGGATGTTGTGAATGAGCATTAAATGGATTAGCATTTTAAAAATATCTAGGATAATCTAGACAAAAATATCAGACAATGTTAGTAGTCAGTGAGACAGGGGTCTAGATGCTGCATCTGTTTCCTCACGATGTCCAACTAGCTGCACTCCTTCCGTCATGGCCACTACCTCAAAGGGCTCCCATGTCTTACTCCTCCATCACAACTCTTACTGCTGACAACTCCATACTTCCCCCATACAAGGACCTTTGCGATTATGTTGGGCATACCTAGACAACCAGGATACTATCCTCATCTCTAAATCCTTAATCACACTTGTTGCATCTCTTTTACCAGGTAAGGTAGTGTATTCCTCCAGTGTGTATTTTTGCCATCTTTGTCAAATATCAGATGTAATAAGACTGTAATAGTGTGAATTCATGTTTAGGTCTTCTGTCTTGTCCCATTGATCTACATATCTGTTTTTGGACGCATATCATGCTGTTTTTATTAGTATAACTCTGTAATACAGCTTGAAATCCAGCACACTAACACTTCCAGCATTATTCTTTTTGCTCAGTATTGCTTTCTTTTTCCAGGGTCTTTTGTGCCCTTGCTGAATTTAATTTTCTGTTTCTGTGAAGAATGTCATGGGATTTTTATTGGGATTGTGCTGAATCTGCAAGTTGCTTTTGATATGATGGCCATTTCCACAGTATCAATTCCACCAATTCATGACAGTGTGTAAGGATGAGAGAGCCAGTGTCCTACAGACCTGCAGATGATGGACAAAGCCCCCACACTGGAACACGAGAGATGACCTCTGTCGGAGCACTACTGAGCTTCCAGAAGCTGAGGCAAGAATACTCAACCCCAAGGGACACAAGTGAGCTGTGCTTTGTAGATGACTTAATCCACACATGTGGTCATGGAGTCTTCCAGCTCCCTTTGTCTCTTTTATTTACCCAAACTTGCTCTCTAGGCTCCCTGACATTTCTAGGAACTTGTCATTCTTCCTCTCAATGCGTATCTTTTCTATTTAGATGATGTGTTATGGATTTCTGTTGCTTGAAGCTGAGAATGCTTATATAGTATTCATTTCTTACAGACTCAAAAACAAAATTAGGTAAATATAAGATCTGGGAATTGTTGTAGTACTGACATTCATTAAGCTCTGCTTTTTCTTGACCTCATAGTCTCTTTTGCTTTTTTAAAAAATTATGTTCTTGTGAGATAGTATTTCTCTTTTGACATCACTGAAAGGAAGTTGTCTACAACATTACAGAGGGGGAAATAAACTTCAGCAAGTCTCAGTAAGTTACCCAGGGTTACACAGCTATATCCAGACCCAAGATTTAAATATTTACCTAATGAAAAGATGTTCTGTCAGCATCTCCTCCACTAAAATCTCTGTATTATAATAATTAAAATCACGAGTGAAATTATATGCTTTCAATTATTTTAGATGTGTATAAGGATTATAACTATTTCAAAGACTAATTGTAATTGTTTAGTATTCTAGTGTATGTTCAAGTCACAAACTTTTATAGTAGGATGATCACCACAGAGAATGACAAACAGGAGTAAATGAGAAGTGAAGGGAGAGAGGAAGGAAGAGAATAGATGTGGGGCAAGAAGGATGAAGAGAAAAGGAGAGAGAGAGAGAGAGAGAGAAAGGGAGAGAGAGAAAGGAAGAGAGAGAGAGAGAAAGGGAGAGAGAGAGAGAAAGGGAGAGAGAGAGAGAGAGAGAGAGACCTTGACTGTACTATCTACTTTCCCCAAACCCTAAGTTCAAGCAGAAGTAAAATCTTTAAATGTGTAGTCTCTTAAATATTGGGGCATTAGACAGAAGGTTTGAAGATCTGAAACAGAATTTTGTACACAGAGAGCAGAGGTTTACTGCTTCATCTGTTGCAAGAATCAGGCAATGGAAAGGGAGAGGGATTTTCTAAAATTTCAAGAGGTTGGTTTTGGCATCACAGTCAAAATCCTGGGGGACCCAGAACACATCATTTACACCATGAAGTAGGGATGAATGCCAGGTGACGCAATGCCATCCACCCACCCGAAAGGATCAGAGAGACCTGTCATCTTGGGGTAGAAAGAAGCGGTACCCACTTGCTCCCTGCTGATGCTCACTCATAAGTTTGCTAAACCCAAAAAAACCTTGATAACAGGCTTTAGGCAATCTGAGGAAGACCTCAACAGAGCAGGTGACTTCTCAGTTGACTTCCAGACCACAAGCTGTAAGGGTGCAAGCCAATAAGGAAGAGTCTCTCAGAATCTCGGCTCAAGTAATCACCATCCCTACTAGTTAGTAAGGGTTAGAGTACAAGTTAGTAACTATGTGATACTGACAATGCCAAGCTTTCTACCACAGCTATAATGGTACTTAAGGCAAAAAGCAAGCAGAGCTGCAAGAATGTTTCAGGGGATATAGGCATTGCTTTTAAAAAAGCTTCACAGAGCCCTGAACATCCCCATGTGCTATAGAGGAAGCTTCCAGACACAGCTGCTCACACCCAACCCCAATCACACACACACAGGTGTCTGGAAAAGCTGGTCCACCCAAGATAGATCAGAAAGACCTCTAGGTTGGTCAGAAGGCAGAGCTAGGACAGAACACATCAACTGGAGTAGGAAAGACCCAGGCTTGAGGGCATGAGCTGCAGTTAGGCATACACATCAAGAAGGAGCCCAGAAGGAAACACACCAAACTCCCCAAACCACTGTGTCCGTGGTATATGTGATAGACTCCTCTTAAGGAAGAAAGATGGAAAAAAATCTGGAGAAAATGTGAACTTGGATAATTAATTTCTATTCCCTCCTTGAAACTCTTGCCTGGAAGTAAAATAGTTGTCTGCTTTCAAAACAAAATGGGTTTTTTTTTTAATCTGACAAATCTATGCTGAATCTAGTTGTAGATGAATAAAGCCACTTTTTTTTCTGTATACTCAAAATTGTGACTATAAAATCCACACTTGGTTTGTTAGTCTTAAGGAAATGTGGAATTCCCATTGGTGCAGTGTACCTCCTCATTAAGTATTCTTTCTAGTCAAATTTCTCTGATGTTCCCACATTCATGAATCAGAAAGACACATTTCCATGACAGACTGAGAAACTTTGAAACAAGAGGTCATTGGTCCTACCAGTTGCTAAGAAGCCTGGGGAGCTCTCATTTGTGACCCACACTGTGTAAGGGCAGCAGCAGTGAGCTGACAGGCAGCTTATGGGCCACCTGAAATAGCTTTGTGAGCCACTCATGGCTCGTGACAGAACAGGTAGGGAGTCTTGAGGAGGGAAAGGAAGCAATAAAACCCATAGAATGCATGAGTGCCGTGGAGAGCTGGAGCTGCAAGAAGCCGAAATACACTGCAGTGTCAATAAAAAAGGAAAAAATTAAAACATTAAGAAATAGATTCTTCAGATTCACACGGGAGAATTCAAAGACCAGGAAGGGGAGAGATATCCCACCCCTTTCCAACAGAGAAAACCAAATGGAATGGAGATTTCAGGAAACAGTGTAAAAGACAAAGCTGTACATACAGATGCTGCTCCAATTTTTAAGGGAAATTAAGACCTTCAGAAATCAAACAATAGTAAAAGATTTAAAGCAAATAGGAAAATAAACAAAGCAAAACTTCTCATGAGAGAACTTTCATTAAACACTTCACAAGTTAAATTGCTCTTTTTAAACACTAATTTGTCCAAGAGAATTCTAGCACCAGTGTAATACAAAGAGATTAAGAATCGATTATTCCAAGGCAGACATCTTAAAATCATTAAATGGTAAAATGATAAAGTTATTTACAATTTAAAAGAAAACATGTAAGTAATCACTTGATTTACAGATGCTGTCTAGGTTCCAATACTAGGAACTGTATTTAATGTGATGCTACCTTCCAGTGTTTGTGAGATGGTCCGGGTGGTAAAGGTACTTGCTGCTAATCTAGAACCTGAATTCAAACCTGAGACCCTGGTAGAAATCAAGAACTAACTCCAGAAAGTTGTCCCCTGGCTTGCACAGACATGCCTTTGTGGACACACAAGCATGCACCCACAAATTAATTAATTAATAAAAATTTCAGAACAGTACCTTCTATTAATTAGTGCCAGACCATCAACCTCCTTATTAGTCCATTATTATGCCCATTATATAATATGATAAACAATGGTTAAATGCTTTAACCCAGGTCCAAATGAAGTGAATACAAACATCTTGTTCTTAAAGGAAATGTATATTCATGTATCATGATACATGGTGCTGACTTTCTGGGAGACACAGAGACCAATAGGAAAAAAATGAGAGCCCACAAATAGATTCACTCTCTCTGGAGCTATGGCAGGTACTACTGTAGATGGAGAAAAACAGACTTTTCAAAACGGTGCCGGAACAATTAGTCATATAGCATTTCTACTGATATTGGATACCTACTTGATACCATACACAAAAATAACTCCAAATTGATTCAACCTCTAGATATAAAATGAGAGCCTATGCTTTAAGATAATAATAGAGGAGAATGCAATCGTGTCGAAGGCCTGCATGGCCTTATGTTTGCTTCTCATTGCAGGTACTATTACAACACATTTCCAAGGACATCTGCCCATGGAAGTGACTGATAAATAGCACTAGCAAGCCAGACTCATGCTGCCCTTGACCCTCCTATCCCTTCATTTCATTCCTCTTCAGTCATCAGCCGGTCGCATCCGGGGATCTGATGGAAGAGCCCAACATCCTGGGAAGGGAGAGATCTTGCAGTTTGAAGAAACCAGGATTCTCAACGATGACACAGAACACTTGTAGTGTGAAGATTCCATGCATATCAAGAAAATAGCCCAAAAGGACCTATACACATGACTAAACATAAAACTCACAAAGCCTTTGATAATTAAAGTAATGCAGGTCAAAGTTACACTTGACATTTACAAATGGGCAAAAGGAGAAAGTCTAACAGTGTAACACGAGCAAAATGAAATGGAAATTTTCACTATGTTGTTAGAGGAAGTATTTTATAAATGGTTTGTCATTAGCCACTAAAAATGGAAATATGAGTAGTACAAAGATTGAATAAAATTAAGGGTAGTTGTTTCCAATAAAAAACAAGCACACATATAACAGCATATATGCCCCAAACTATGCACTTGCTGGTAACTCAATTTTATTGAATTAATATTGAATGAATAAATAAAATTTTTAAATGATCTACAACTATACCCAAAATTGATTATGCCCACAAGCATAATATTGAATAAAAAAACAAGCCACGGAAAAATTGCACATTTTTAGTTGTACATATAAATTTTAAGGATAACTGAAGTTAAACTATATAATTTAGGTATGTTTAGACATCAAAAAAAAGCAAACAACCTTTTCTTTTAATACATCTGGATGTTTATTTTAAGAAGAGGCTTGTGGGTACATAGATGTTTGTTCAATAATGAGTTGTTAAACTATAATGGCATATTTTATATGTATTCTAGTAGATTCATAATTAAATCACACACACACACACACACACACACATATATATACATATATATATATATATATATGTTCCTAAACAATGGGAAATAGTTAAATAATAATCCAGGACCAGGGAATTGTCTCCACAGGTAAAAGTACTTGCCACCAAGCCTGATGACCTAAGTCCCCATCCCTGGGATGCACACATTCTAAGAAAAGTAGGGACTCCTACAAGTTGTCCTCTGACTCCCATATGTATGCCCTGTCACATGCAAGCATGCATACATGCAAAAAATAAATAGGACAAAAATGTAAAGAAAATGTGCTTTAAAACAAGGCAATAATCATGAATACTTTATGTAAGGTAAATGGAAGTCAGCAAAATGTAAAGATAAGAAATTCAACATTGGGAATAAGGAACTATTACTGATGGAATAAAAGGCGATAATATCTTCAATACCATTACAAAACACAATCTTTTTTTAAATTGAATCAATAATAAATTGACAGCCAACCATTGGACTAGGTCATATTTTGAAATAATTTGACTTTGTTCCAACTTCAAAAGTTCAGCTGTTATAAATTCTTTGAGGAAGAATGCATTGGGCTTCTTCAAACCAAAGCACAAATGGCTCCTGCAGAGGCACTTAAGCTGAGTTTAAAAGACTAGCCTAGCAAAGAGTGTTTCAAGCAGTGAGAACAGAAAGGGGGCATTCTAGGTGGGAAAAGAGCTGGTCTCCTGGCAGGAAGTGAACAGGACCTCCTTTGCAGAAGGGCAAGGCTGCCATTCAAGGTGGCTAAGAAGCACAGATGGGACAAAAGACTACAGGGATTTGGTGTGCTGGTTACTCTTGGCTGTCAAGCTGAGGAGACAGTTGGTGGCCATGCCTGTGGAGGATTATCTTGGTTAGGAGAGTTGAGGGAGGAAGATGCGTCCAAGGTGGACTGCAACATTTCCTGGCCAGGAGTTCCCCTGCTGTACAAGAATCAAAAGTAAGACAAGCACGAGACTGTCACACTCTGCTTTCTGGTTGTGGATGTGAAGTGAGCAACCTTGCATGCCCCTGCCTTGACTCCCTGTCACGAAGGACAGGACAATACTTTGAATTGTGAGCTGACATAAATCTTTTCTCTTTTGAGCTTCTCTAGTTGGAGTGCTTTAGTTGGAGAGCATCATAAAAGCAACTCAGTGGGTCTTGTTCTTTCCTGAAAAAAAAAAAAAAAAAAGTGAGTCCTAAAGTTCTGTAAGGGACCTTCGTTTCCCCGCCGCAGTGACTGTACCCTTCCATAGAAATGTTTAGCAGAAAAGCAAATGAGAGCAGACAGATTTTTTCCAGGGTGTGATGATCTATTTGCCCTCTCTATTGTAAGATAAGACCTGCACTATAACAACCTGTTGACACAAAGAAAGGGGGTTTTAAAGTAAACAGCCACAGCATACTTAAACTGACAAGTCTGCCTTTTCACATGCAATACATACACTGTTTCACATAGACATTTAAAAGGACAGGTATGCACCTGATTCTTAAGAGAAATTCTACATTTTCTAGTACTGAAGCACACAGGTGGTCCACATACCACTTTAGGACATTTGCCATTGTTTTTGAAGCAGTAAATGTTTCTTTTCCCCCACTTAAAAAACAAATTCCAAGTCTATGAAATTCTCCAGACATTTTGGAACCATTTTCAGAATCCTCAATGTTCAGAACACTCAAATAAAGTACTGAGCCATGATTCATCCAGAATTTATATAAAATTTAAAATCTGTAAGAATATACATTCAGAAACTGATGTGAGTCAATTATTCTATTAAATAGCATAACATATTCATTCAGAGGTAGCATACAGGAAGTCAGGAAGGTACTTATACATCATAAAACAATGCTGACTAAAATCGATCTCTTGAATATCATTTTTTCAGACATAGATAGGCGAGACATAAGTACGAAGAACTCTAAGTAGATTAGAAGCCATAGCATTACATTATGTTCAACTTATTTTATTTCTAATGACATTTCTCTTCCATCAACAAACAAAAAGTTAAAGTTGCGGTTTCTAAGTTTAGCATCAAAGAAGTAAAATTGTGTATTTGGCTCTGAAGAAATTAATCACATTATCAAAATGGAAATTAGGATTTTCATCACTACTCCTGAGGTATGATCCTTTGATTTCTTATATTCATCGTTGCTGAAAGAAAAATCAGAAGGTGGAAAGATAGATAGTAATGGTTTTTATTAGTTGGTTAGTCTTGCAAAAGGCTGCATGAACTATATTGATGGAATGATAAATCTTTTGAGTACCTAAATATACTAAAGATCTCTCTTCCTAGCTCAGTATTTGTTAGGTTCCAGACTAAATGCATTTTAATCACTCTTCTCTGGTTATACAATAATTTACAAAGTAAACATACCTAGGTATTATACAATTCCGAAGGCTTTAAAGCTAGCTTTATTTTCACTTTTATTGTCCACTCTAGTCCTTTTACACATATTACCTCTTTATTAACAACCTAGTCAGATCAATTATTGCATGTACTTGTATTACAGAAATAGTATGCTTCTTAGATTATTCCAGAACCAAAGAATGAGCAAACTGTTGATGCAACAAAAGTAAATCCACAGTGAAACTCAGCCATAATATCTCATCGTAACAAATTTATGAGGGATTCCTACAGTGAAGGCAGATGATAGATAGGTAAATACATAGATAAACAGACTTTTTTTCTTTGTTACAAAGTCTGTCCTTTGTGAAGTTCAACAGTCATTGCAAGGTCAAGGTGGTTTTACATTCCATTTTTTAAAACTCTTGCAGGTGAGGGTGGGTTTCACCTGCTAATTGTCATTCAAAGAGAGTCACACATTCAGAACACATGTCGCCCTTCCTTCTCAAATGCAACAGCAGCAGGAGCCATCCCAAGGCAACAAGGTTACAGGCAGGGCTTGGGGATTAGGAGAAAGAACTGTCAAGAAATAAACTTTGGCATGAGGACTTGAACCTTCTACCAGGGACAATTCTCAAGAGCCTACCCTTTTTTGTGATACATCCCTATTCCATTTTTTAAATGCCAATACAATATACAAACAATTAAAATGAAGATAGTTATCCTTCTTTAGAATGGCCTCCCATATTTTCAGAACTCTTCCTTCCTGAAAAGTTTCTGCACCCCAATAAGCCTCTCTGACCACGAAACAATCAAAATCGGACCAAATCAAACCAAATTGGAAAAAGCCCACGTTTAAAGGATACAATGCTCCCAGAGGGCTTTTCAGCCCCGCCCCCACCAGGAGATGGGAAAGAGAACAGAAACCCACTTGTCCTGTTTGTTTTCTGAAGGACAGTTTAAATACCCTCTGGGAGTGGTCTTGAGCATCTCTGGTAGAGGGTTCATCATTTGGCGGGCTTTCTGAGATGTAGCAGGGTTTGCAGAGAGACAGGGGAGGAAGGTTGAGGTGGATCTTTAACCAGAACACTGCAGACTCTTTGGGTATATGGGCATGGGGTAATGTGGAGGAGGGGGGAGTTGGGAGTCAATGAGCTGGCACTCAGCGGCTGGTATGAGTGAAGAAGCAATCTATCAGCTGCCATCACGAAGACCTCAGGCACCCGCTCCTTGCCGAGGCGGAGAAGGCAGGTTGCTAGGAGAAAACATAGATTGTTATCATTGGCCCTATGAACCGGGCTAGCAACGGGAAGCGTGATAACTGCCCCAGAAGGATGGGAATGGAGACTTGTCCTGGTAGTACAGAAGAGGCAAGGGTGAATGAGTGAGGCAGGAGAGCAGATGTGTCCTTCATTGGGACATCCTGGGAAACCAGATTCCACTTGAGCCTGGAGAGGTGGTACCCATGGTGAAGGCAGGAGGAGTGAACCTGCAATATATCCTGGAAAATGGGTAGGGTCAAAGTAGGCGCTAAGACTGTACTAATTTCCATCAAGCAGATTTCTTGACACAGTAGCAGAGCTCTTTTCCCAGGAACCTTCAGGTGTCTGTGAAAACATTTCCTTCTTACCTAGTCCATCATTTGACCATGCAAATAGTCAAAAGAAGTAAAGCCTGGGTATGGGGACCCAGTCTCTGGCCATCACCCTTATGTGGCATGCACCTTGCTCAATGAGCCATCTATCCAGGGCTAGATTTTTCTCCTCTTCTGTTTCACTTCAACTTTGTCTGCGTTTACTGCCCAGTCTTGTTTCTTCAGCTTGTCTTCTCACTCTCTCAAGTCCTTGAGTCAGGCTTGACATATACCTACTACCAGATCATTCTTGTCATAGTGTCTCAGCATACCATACATTTTTTTCAATTTGAAGGAATTTCTATGGAACCAGTATTGCCTTGCCCAGAAGAAGCAGATGTAGGTGGACCCTTAAAACAACAGAATTTATTCAACTATTCCAGATAAGACATTTTCTAGAGTTATCTCCCCTTCAACTACATCTACTTCCAAGTATGAAGAGAGAATATTTAGTTATAATTGCTCAGCCCACCAAGAGATAAATTTGTGATTGTATATATCCACTTTTCCTTCAAGTCTCTTGACCTTGACATGAAGAAAATTTCAAGCCATGTTCTTTTAGGCAAAGGTTTCTCTTATCCAAATACACCTCTTGAGACTGTAGGAAGGACTTGCTGATAAGGGTTTCAACAGCAAGCTCAATGAAAACAAGTTATTTCTGTTGTGTACTGTGTGGTTAGCCCCTGATGGAAAGCAGATCTTCAATGGTGCATTTTTGTGCAAATTCCTTACCTTTCTGTTTATAAAAGAAAGTGAAGACCTTTCAGGGCTATTTGTCACCATGCTCCAGTAGCCAACAATGAACATTGTCAACTGCTTAAGTTTTCACTTCCTCATTAACTCTCCTAGAAGCAGGAGCTGTCCTCAGACACAAAGCTCTCCCATTTAGCAGCCCTCCTCGTTCCATTTGACCCAGTCCCACTTGGATGACGAGCATACTGAAGCTCTAGCTTGGAACTATCTTTCACACAAAGAGAGTAACCAACAAGGCTTTCTGCAGGACAAATGAGTTATCTACTTCAGTGGAAGCCTTTTTAGAGGATTACAAAATGAAGGCAGTCTTGTCCAAACCCATGTATAAATGTTGAACCTTTTCCAAAACACACTTTCTTCTTTCATTCCCAAGGTGAGATTCATTTTCACTTAATCACTAATGATATTTCCCAGCTCTTGGCTGACGGTTTCCAGATCACACATGCATACCATATCTCCATGTATGGTGAACTTTACATAGAATCATTATTAGAAAAAGTGGAATTGTATTTTGTATACTTGTATGATACAGAAATTTGTAATACAATTCATTCCATAACAACCTAAATAATTACTCAGGTATCCTCTAGCTATCATGCTACTGTCCATTTTAATTGAGAGATATTCTACTGGTAAGATTTAGGATATAATTGTAATATTGCAATACTGCAATTTTACATACTTATGTGCAGGATTCCTGTGCTTTTCACAGGGGGGAAAGTAAGGGATAATAAAGTTAAATCACAAGCCCCAAATTGTATTCCGTCAATCATGAAACTCAGAACACTCTTGACTAAAGTAAGACATCTTTTGACCTAATGACTTTAGGATAGTCTATTCATAATAGAGAAGTAACTTGCATGATTTCTCAGGCAAGTTCATTTAGAATACTTCTAGGTCTGTGCAGTACTCTGTAGGAGCCATTATGGGAGAAAGGATGAAGGAGCATGGTGTGCCTGGCTCTCCTAACACATGGTTCTGACCTCATCCTTGTAAAGCTTTCTGAACCTCACTTTAACAGACAGAGCACTATTTCCCTAGGCTACATTTAGGCACCATCATTGGGCAGGTATCCAAGTCCACTTCCATAATATTCCCAGCTCAACCTGGATACGCAAACCACTGTCCACTGTGCAATCATCTGATTTTTACAGCTCAAATTCACTGTCATAGAAGATTGTCTTTTAATCCAGTTACCTACCAGTTCTTTCTAATTGCCTGTAATACCTATCACAAAGTCCAGTTCTGAGGAATACCGAATTTGTTGGGACAGTCACCTGAAGGGCCGACCATAATGCAATATAGATTCAAGTATAAGTGATTGTCACTGGTCCTGCAACCACTTGGCCACAAGCCCAGCTAAAGCCAGGAAGAGCTAATCTCCCTCCTGCGGTTCAGATGCAGGGAAAGACTCTCTTCCTTTATAAAACTCTTAAGGACTAGTGGCTAGGGTTAGTAAATGGAGTATTTTCTAAGTCAGGTCAACTTTGCCAGGTACTTATCAGCTGGAAATTCAAGAGCAACATAAGTTAGTTTGCTCAGTAAACCTAGGGAGGAGATTATGACCTTGAGGTTGAGTGTGCATCGTCCTCTTTATACAGGAACATTTAGAAAGCCTAGCCGGACCTAAGTGGTGCTTGCTTGCTGTTGTTAAGTGCACGAGGCAATGACACTGATCATTCCTAAGTCTAGACTTAGAAATGGTGACTCACCAGTGCCATTCAAATTTACTGAGACACTTACAGAAACACTTTCCAGGACTATCAAGCAGGAACTGAATATAAGAAACAGAACAACTATTACCTAATGTTCCCGCCCAGAAGAGTGGTATTGCTTACTTTCTTGAAGCCCTGCCTGGCTACATCTTTATTCTAACCTATACACACTGCCAAATTATAAAGTGGTAACTATGTATAGATTTTTTTTTCACTTAGCCTTGAAGTAGCCAAAGAGCAAAGGGAACAGAAAAAAGAAAGAAAGAAAGAAAGAAGGAAGGAAGGAAGGAAGGAAGGAAGGACTCACTATCATAAGACTGTCTAAGTAAGGACCAAAATTAAGTTTGCTTCTCAATACGTACTCAATGTAAACTCCACCTTCCCCATGAAAGTGCAGCTTAGAATGGGTATTACTGAGACAGTTAATCCAGTAAAGGGGGTAATTAAGAGAAGGTGAAGCTCACCAATGACTGAATACAGCAAGAGGGGAAAGGCGCAAAGAGAAAGCGCCCTTTTACAGTTATGGTGAGAGTAATGGAAGCTAGTACCAAACACCAGGGATGGGCAAGGCTGGCCAATGGAACATGTGCCAGGGCACAGATAAGCAGAGGCTTGTTAGCCCTGCAAAGGACGCGCATGTGAGGGGACCGAGAATATTCATAGGAAGGCGGGCATCCCAAGTACAACGATAAGGACAAATTCAAAGCCAATTGGAGGTGACCTGGCATCAGAACACTAAGATACTGGGAACTTGGTGATTGTAACTGAGTGGTGTTTTGCTTTGTTGGTGACTTTCTGTATAGCTAGTTCAGAACCCACTGCTCTTGTAAAGAAACATAAATTAACAGCCAAAAATCCATTCACCTATAGAAATGACACTTTCAGATACCAAGTGGGAACCAGAGAAAACACAGAATGCAAGCAGCGTTACTGAGGTCAAGCAAAACGCTCATTAGCAAATGTATGTGGGTAAAGCTTATAACATCGTTTTGCCTCTAGAAGAACATGGACACAGGTTAGCTCACATAAATTAGTAACAGGACAGAGTACAAAAGCCAAATTATTAGTACATGTGCTTTTACTCATTTTCAAAATACAAACATCCTCCCTTGACTAATTTTATAACTACTTTTTATTGAAAAGAAAGCCTAACACTCCATGCGATGAAACACCAGTAAGCAACCCAAAATGCAGAAGAGAAATGAAAGCAACTTCAATGAGGTCAAATAACAGCATAGAGTAGTGTTAGAGAAGGAATAAAAGACAGCATAGAGCAGTGTTTGAGGAAGGAAAAAAGAGGGAGGAATAAAAAGGATCAGACAGACTGTACGAATGGTGTCTCAGGTCAAAAGTGGGAGGAGAAAATCTAGACTATCAATCAAGTTACTTCCAGGCATTCTGCTGAAACTCGCTTTGTGGTGGTTATTTTTAAAAACCACAAATTGCAATGTTCCCCTGAAAAGCTTAGCTGTTAGTGTCTCCTACTTCAAACACCTGTCACTCCACCTTGTTTGTGGTATTTGTGGACCTCACACCTTTCTTCACCGCATGGTGCTCAGCTCCATGTAGTCAGGTTCCTTGTTTTGGTTGACCACTGAAGTTCTGACCTCTGGAACTGTAAAGCCTGTAAATGCTAAATAAATATCCTAGGGAGGGAGGTGGAAGGAAGGAAAGGAGGGAGGGAGAAAGAGAGGGAGGGAGGGAGGGAGAGAGGGAGGGAGGGAGGGAAGGAGAGAGGGTGGGTTGGAGGAAGAGAGGAAGAAATGAAGAGGAAAAGCCAGGGAAGGAAGGAAGGAGAGGAAGGGGGAGAGCAGATAACATGGAATTTTAAATAATAACCCACATCCCTAACTTCTAAACGGCGTAATTTGGTGTAAATTATTTGTAAATATTTTTGAGAGAACATTAATATCACTGATGCACCAAGAATGATGGCATGTGCAAAAGAATAACCCATGTAGTGGAATAAGAGATTCATTTATAACATTTGGAAAACAGGAGTTCACACAGAATGTCAATTTAACATGGAAAATGCCAGAAGTTAGGTAATGGTCAGGCAAATGAACCAACGGAATAATTAAATGAAATAATGCAAGATTCGATGGACGTAATTGCTAAGTATTTTGACATTAACCCTTCTTCGGTTTTTTTGTTGGTTGTATTGTTTTGCATTTCTGTGTTTGTACTTGATTAAAATTCTTGTAAAAAAAGGAATTGCAGCTAGCATTACAGTAGCCCTTGGAAGATTAATAAAGTACCAGGTCCAAGAGCAGTGTGACATTAAGGTATAGTCTTTAATTCAAGAGATTTGGATATTTAATCCCAACAATATAATCAACCAAATACGTTTCAATTTCTTCAACTATAAAAGGAAAGTAATGAATCATATTTTTACTCACTCAAATTATAAACATTTCCTATTTATAAAAATAAATATAAAACCAAGTTTATAGTTGATTACAAATAGGAACATTTGGAAATCAGCAACAATAGCATGTGTTATTATTCAGAGATACTTTTTCTGTTTTAATTTTTTAAAATACTGTATTTTGTCATATTTTTCCTTTATCCCAGTTCTTCCTAGATATTCCCCTACTCACCCAACTTCATTTTCTTAAGATGCAAGAACCAAAAGAACAAAACAAACAAAGTTAAATATAAACTATGCAGTCCTTTTTGCATCTAACTTCCAACAAGAAAATTGAAGTTTATAGAACTTCAGCAAATTGGTTATGAATGTCCAGGTAATAAAGGATGAAACTAGGCTTTGCACCCAGATAACCTTGTTAACTATAATAATGACCTGCCTGGCAAAATATCCCCACTGGTATTTGTATAAGAATGCACAAATATATAAAGATAATCTGCTGAGTTTGTTTTTGTTGGTGGTTTGTATATGATTTCAGGGCAGACCACTTTGTGGTGGATAACTAATTAGGAGGTTTATCCCTGGAGAAGTTAATTCCCCCTCATTAGACAACTGTCGTCCGTAGTTCTTTGTCTAGGTGTAGGACCTCATGAGGTGTTGCCCTCCTATATTACCACGTCTATTAACATTGACATTGTTCTGGTCATGTACATGTAGCCATTTCTAGGAGAAACTTTTACAGCAGACTCTTACAGCAGACTCTTATTCTGGCTCTTACAATTCCCCATCCTCTCTTCCATTATGTCCCCTGGACCATAGATGCAGGAGTAATTAATAGACCTACTAAGCTTTGAGTCCTATGAACCACAACAGAGACTACCATGGCAAGAGAGCTACAAAGGCGCAATAAATAGTACTTGACTATTGGTGATCACCAACAGCTGTCTAGTTGGATTTATGACCCACTCAATAGGATAGAAATCATGTCTGGTACTAGAAACTTGGCCAACTTCCTAAGGCTAGCGAGGTCAGGGATCTTACATGGGAATCTACTACTGCCACTTTGGTAGACCAGCACAATTCCTAACTACACTCTAAATATTATCCAATGTGACCTATGGTGGCCCATAGCTTTAATTCTAGCATTTAGGAGGCAGAGACAGGCATATCCCTGAGTTCAAGACCAGCCTGATCTAAAAAATGAGCTCCAAGACATCTCAGGCTGCCCAGAGAAATCTTGTCTCAAATAATAAAATAATAATAGTAATAAACTTTTGTTCTTATACCCACAGATAAGTAGCTACCACCTCTCATCAAAGAAATAAAGACCTTCACCAAGAAAAAAAAGGAAAGAAAAAGAGAAAGAAAAAAGTAACAAAAAAGAAAAAACCAAAAAAAAAAAAAAAAAAACAATTCGACATAATGTAGACATCAAAAGATCATGGGAGTCTTGCCCCAATGAATACATCCATTCAAAATTCCCGACTAAAATAAATAAATAAAATCTGTAAGTACATTAGTTATTTGTTTCTTTGACAAAATTCCCTACAGAAGCAATTTTAGAAGGAACTTGTGGCATATATACATCATCACAGTGGGGAAGGCATGGCAGTTGGATGAGGTGGTCATGTGGCTTTGGCTGTCAGAAAATGGAAAGCAAACAGAAAGTTGTCCCTCAAAGTCCATTTCCCATGACCTGTCTCCTCTGTCTCCTCCAGCAAGGCTTAACTCCTACGAGTTCCACAGCCTTTCCAAATGGTGCCACCCTCTAGAGATGTGAACCTGTTGACAGGAATTTCACATGCAAACCTCTTCAGTAGTGACAGAATCTGATCTGTGGTTGCTGAATTATGAAGTAGGGATTGAAAGGGGAACAAATACCATTGGAGATGATGGAAATTTGCATATTCTTTATATGGTGAAGGGTTGTATATATGCCTGGTTTTCAAAACTTGTTGAACTAAAAACTCATTCCCTACCTCTTTTCCAAAGAAATACCTAGAAAGGAATTCGGCTTATTCTCCAACTTTCTAACAGTTATTTCAATAATGAAGTTAATTTTTCTTTGCTATCAAACATTACACGAAAACCATGCTGCTTCTCTTACATTACTGGTGAACTTGTTGGCCTTGCTTGTCTCTATCAGTGATATACAGCAGTGCAAATGGAGCAATGTCCACTGCATTCGACTTCAGCAAAGCAGATGCCAGAAGAATTTGTTTGGGAGCATTTCCCGTGAATTTATATTGCCTAGGTTGCCGAGTTTTCATAGCTTGGGATCAGGTGGCAAATCCTGAGTTAAAATATCTTCTCATGCCTCCTACCTGACCCATAGTCCAGGTCTCTTCATGACTTGGCTGGAATATGCTGGAAAGCCAGCTGAAATTCAATCCCAGTATGTAAGCCTTGGCAAAGCATGCATTTGCTTCCCTCTCCTGAGGACCCTGGGGCCCAGATTTTCTGTGTTTGTGTTGTAGGTGTTCCCAAGCACAGGTTGTTGTCACTTTTCCCAAGGTTTCAAATCTATCATCCTTGATATTGGTCACTACACTCCAAAGAAAAATTAAAAATTCAGAGACAATGATGAATATGAAATTTTCTATGGCATTTTCCAAAATGGTCAGTTTTTTTAAACTTGCTCCCTTGCCAGCCCCAACCCTCACCCCAAGAGCATTCTTATGTGATCCCACATCCTGCAATGTACTGAAAGAGTCTTGCTACCCTTCCTTCTGCAGTGTCCCACAGTCCTATGTGAAAGTCTATCAGGTACATAAAGACCAGAAGGAAGTCTCCAAAGTGTGTTACTCTCACAATTAAAGTGAGATGGTCTTCAACACAGTATTTCCTTGTGCTATGAGAGACTAGTCAAGGAAATCTCATAATTTAAACCTACGTTTCCATTAAAAATATCTGTGGTTTCTTCAAGTTAACAGGGAATATTGCAATTTTCATTTTATGATTGCATTGCACTCCAAACTGTTTTTCTAAATGAAATGACTTTAAAATGCATGACAATAAAGCAAGTGAAAGAAAAAATAGAGATGGGTACAAGGTCATAAAAATATCAGAAAGCTATAACAAGGATCTCCCCTCTGGCTACCATGCAACTCAGTAGACTGACAACAAGTTTTTCAAAAATCAAGAATAAATAAGACTCTAATCAATATCAAAGTAAAGTAAAAACTTTAAGCTGAAACTTCTTCTATTTTTCCAAGGAAAAATAATTTCTTATTTCCAGCACATAAATAAAATGCCTCATGGATTCTAATTTTCAAAGGGGTTCACCTCAAATTTTCTTGTTGAAGCAGTGATGCAAAATATAACATTTCAAGAAATGTAAAATTCAATTTTCCTAGTTAGTTCACAAATATTAAAGAAAGCACAAGGTTAATGGTGGCATATAACATTTCTCATCCATGACTAGTAATGGTTCAAAGTGTTATGATTTTAAATGCAACTCAAAAATATGTTTCAGGGGTCTAGGGAGATTGCTCAGTAGGTAAGAGCACTTAACTGTTCAATACAAACATCTGAGTTCATGTTCCAGGCATCCACATAAAAGCTTGGCATGGCTACAAGGAAGCATGTATAACCCTAACCCTAACCCGACCCCAACACTGGGGGTGGATACACACAAAGCCCGAGAGTTCATTGGTCTCTGATATCAAAATGCCAAGCTTCTGGCTTAGTGAGAGGCTCTGCCCCAAGGAATTAAGGTAGAAAGTGACAGAAGTCACCTGGTGGCCTGCTCTGACCTCTACACAAAGATCTCTGATCTTACACAAATATACACACAATAGGCACACATTCATATAACACATGCACATACAATATACACTACACTACACACAAAAACAACCTAAAACAAACAAAAAAAAATCCTTAATATTCCTTAGAATAATCCTGACTAAGGTTGGATCAAATAAAAGGACAAAAAGAGATAAATACTTGGGGCCAAATTAAAAAGAAAATTTGAAATTAAGATCACATAAACATTGACAAACTGGAAAAATACCATAACTAGGAATGCATTCAGGCTTTTGGACTCAAAGAGAACTGTGTGACTCCAAATGTACAATAACATCACCCACCACTGAGTTATGTAGGAATGACATACTAGCTGTGGCCTGCTATCAAGTCTACCCTGTTAACCTAATGACCTAGTTACTTTGGTGATCAAACTCCACACAGCTATACGGTATTTTTGACACAGTGGAGTGTGTTGATGTTGGAGAGCATTGAATGAAATAGTGCATCATACTCCATTACCATGCTTGCTGAGGGTGTGGTCCATTGTATCACACTATTTTATTCCGATCTCAGGATAGGTACTTGTCTCTGATTTTAGCTATGGCATGGCTGCTGATCTCCTGAGTGTCTGTATACTTTTGTCTTCTGTATTCTGAACTGCAGATTTTGTTCTATTTCCCACTTTCCACTTCAAGATTGTCAGACATTTGGAAACAAATATGTGATTTTCTTTCAGCCTGATCATGACCTTATAATGACAGAAAATAAATTATTAAATCCTTAATTTCACTTTTGTCCTCCCTGCCAGACTGCCAGTGCTCATTCTCATACATAGGCTTAGAAATACAGCAGAACAGAATGGATAAAATTAGAAACCCTAATGACAATTTATGCTGGAGAGGATGTGGATAAAGGGGAACACTCCTCCACTGCTGGTGGGAGTGCAAATTCGTACAGCCATTTTGGAGATCAGTATGGCTGTTCCTCAGGAAAATTTGAGATCAGTCTACCACAGGACCCAACAATCCTCTCTTAGGCATATACTCAAATGATCCACAAGTGGATGGAACTTGAAGAAACCATCCTGAATGAGGTAACCCAGTCACAAAAAGAGAAACATGGAATGTACTCACTCATATATGGATTTTAGACATAGAGCAAATGATCACCAGCCTATAATTCACACTGCCAGAGGAACTAGGATACAAGGAGGATTCTAAGAGATTCATATAAGGTCCGTCTCAGAAGTGGGAAGGGACAAGATCTCCAGAGCACATGGGAGGGTTCAGTGAGTGGAGAGGGAACTAAGAGAAAGAGAAGGGTGTTACAAGTAGGTTTTCCCGCCACTCTGGTCCCACCACCACGATAACCCCAATTAACACACAGAGACACTGTATCAGATATAACGCTGTTGGCCAGTTACTTGTTTCTTATTGACTAGCTCTATCTTAAGTATTAACCCATTTCCATTAATTTAAGTATTTCCACGTAGTCTTACTGGAGAGTGGGCCCGGACCTCTGTTGTCTCCAGTCTCTCAATGCTGACTCCTCCATACTACTTCCTCTCTCCTCCTTGTCTCCTAGTCCCACCTATCTTGCTTTCCTATTGGCCAGCAGTGCTTTATTCATTAACCAGTATGAGAAACATATTTACAGAATGACATCTCCCATCAGAAGGGGAGGAGAGGAAAGCATGTGGGACTAGGAAGATTGAGTCGGGGGAGGAATAGAAGAGAGGAGAGAGAGAGAGAGAGAGAGAGAGAGAGAGAGAGAGAGAGAGAGAGAGAGAGAGAGAAATACCATAAAAGAAGGAGCCATTATAGGTTTGAAGAGAAAACTGAACCTAGAGAAATGTCCAGAGACCTACAAGACTGACCCCAACTAACAATTTGAGCAACAGTGGAAAGGCTACCATAAATGCCCTTCCCTGATAATGAGATCGACGACTAATTTATCCAACATCATGGAGCCCTCATCTAGTAGCTGATGGAAACGGAAGCAAACACCCACAACTAAACACTGAGCCGAACTAGAATCCAGATGCAGAGAGGGAGGACAAGACCAGGTTGTAGAAACACATAGAGATGGCAGACCTGAACAAAGAGGAGCTAATGAGTCCCCAGACTGATAGCTGGGAATCCAGCATGGGACTGACTCAGACCCCCTGTATATGGGTCTCAGCCAGAAGGACTGAGCAGTCTAAGGGACCTCAGACACTGGAACCAGGATGTATTCCTAGTGCACAAAATGACTTTGGGGGCACATTCCCCATGGAAGGATACTGCCTTAACCTAGAGACAGGAGAGAAGGCCTAGTCCCTACTCCAAATGACTTGACAGATTTAGATGACCCCTCCTGGAAGGCATCGCTTTATATGTGGAGTGGGGGGTGGTCTGGAGGCATGAGAGGGTGGGAGAGAGGGAGAGAGGAAAGGGGGGAGGGAGGGAGAGGTATCTGGAATCGATATGTAAAATATATATATATATATATATATATATATATATATATATATATATATAACCATATGCTTAAAACAAAAAAGAAAGAAAGAAGGAAATACGGCAGAAGCGTCTTTCCAGCATTCCTACTAAGTAGAAGCAATTTTCTGTTCTTTAAAGGAGAGACAGAAAAGCACTCAGAAAAAACTCCTTGCCTGTCATTCCCCCGTCGACCACACCTCTTTGTTTCATTTCTTTGTCTTTTGAGACAAAGCATTTCATTGGTCTGGCACTCATCCAATGGGCTAGCCTGTTAGGGGGAGGAGTCTCCTCTCTCCACCTCCCCCAGCACTAGGTTTCCAAGTGTGGACTACCATGGCCAGCTTCTTCTTCTTCTTTTTCTTTTTCTTTTTTTTTTTTTTATTGTATACTGTATATGCATACAGATTTTTTTATTTATTTTATATAACCAAGTCCATTTAAATGAAAACAAACATTTATAGACAATATTTGGGAATTTGGGCCTCGTTCTTTCCAAACTACTTCCTGCTGGTAAGGGGCGCTGCCAAACCACCTGAAACAGAGTAGTACCAGGTGATCCCACATTCAAAACAAGTGGACAAAGCAGCCTTACAGACTACAGCCCGGATTTCTGAATCTTCTTCGAATCCCCCATGACAGGGCCAGCTTCTTTTATATGTTCCCTGGAATCAAATCCAATTCCTTATGGGTGCAAGACATGTACTGACTGAGCCATCCTTCCAGACCCCACATTTTTACACTACAAATGTGGTTAAGTGACAGCTAGTGTAAATCATGATCATCAGGTCAAAATGCAACCAGTCTGCCCTGTACTGTATGAGGAACACACCGTCAGGGGTCACCATGGTAACTCCAAGCCTTATCTGAGTATGAGTCCCTGCAACAGCTCTCTCCTATCTGCTTCTGGGATTAAGTTTGTTTTGTCGGTTCTGTAGCCACTAAAGCTGTCACTCCAAATAACCCCAGTGTACTCAATCTCTGTGATATAGCTTTTCTTCCCATTTTTTTTTCAGGTGGGATAAGCAATTATTGGCAGACCTTCGGATTATCAAAGAGAGCCTAGGATTGACTTCTGCTATTTGTAACAGTGTTTGGTGGGAAGCAATAGCATAAAACCACAGAAAACAACTAAAGGATTTAGACAAGATAGTTTCTTTCTTTCCTAATTTCTCCTTGGACTAGTTATCATTTCCTCAGTTATAAGTGCACATTTAAACATATACTGCCATGCTATAATTATACATTTCATAGAAACCTAAACAATTCTGAGACACCTGCTGTCTTTTGTCCCATGCTCCGATTGTTGCTTGCTCATGTTTCTAAACAAACTTTATGGTTTTCCATGCTCTAAGCACATGACAAGGTAGAACTTCCTGGCCCTCTGCTCCTTGCAGGGGCTGTTCAGCACGGTGGGGTTTGAGTCATGATGAACAAAATAATGTCTCCATTGACTTCACAGGGTATACGAGTGCATGAGATCTGAATGTGTTCCACTTTCTAATGTGCATTCCACCCATAGACCTCATAAAAATCTCCATCCTCTCTTTCTAACTTGAGTTTTACCTTCTCCTCTCTTGCTAGGAGTCTTAGCTGAAGTCATCCTTGTAGATTCCTGGGACATTCCCTTGCTCTGAGTTTTTACCAGACCCTGAAATATTTTTTCCTATTCACTTAAAAAGCTCCATTTTACTGTAACCTGTTGATCTTCCCAATGAGAGACAAACTGGTGAAGACTTATGTGTATAATTCATTTAAATTATTTGATTTCAAGTTAGTGTATTCAAATAATTTCTATTGTCAAATATTGTAGACAGATTTTTCTTTGGGCTGCCAGCTCACAAATAATCACATGGAGACACAGTATTCATTATGAAGGTTTATGAAGGCTTGCCCAACTAGCTCTTATAACCTAAATCTCCCCATTTATATAAATCTACATTTTGCCTCATGGCTTTTTGGCTTTCTTTCACTCTGTATGTCCGACTCCCTCCTCGTCTCCTTGGTATCTCTTTCAAAAGCCTAGAATCATCCCAAGTTTCGCTCTTTTTCCCAGAAGTCCTGCCTGTCTCTCCTGCCTATCTATTTGCCATTCAGCTTTCATTACACCAATCACAGCAACGCATCTTCACAGTGTACAAACATTCTACAACAAAATTCGTTTGAAGGACAGTGTTCATTTTAACCCTGTCATCTGTTGTTCCCTTAACACAGTCATTCTTCAGCTTGCAGCCCTCTCTGGTGAGTGATAAACCCTGGACTAACTAGATAGGAGTTGAGTTTCTATCAGTCAGAGCCTGGAGTTGCAAACAACAGGGGTAAACTATGGCTAAGAAGTAAGAAAAAAGTATTAAGATATTGTCAAGCACTTCACAATCCATAGAAGACTGAGCTGTTGTGCAAATTTCTTCATCTAGAACCCAATCTGTTGAAGAAATAGATTCATATGATTAGCTCTCCATCTACAAAACGAAAGTTATTATTCTTTATTTCTTTAGCCTAGCTCCTAGATCAAATTCCAATGTGGGTACTCGTGACTGATATATTGTGTGGCTGTAAAGAAGGTCGGAAAAGCAAACCACTGGTATTTTTAGCTTCTATAATAAGACAGCCTTTGTTCTGCCTCTGCTGCCCCACATGAGGGATGGAGAGCTAAACATTCCATTGACCTTTTACTATGGGTTTAAATGCTGAACCAAAGAGAACAAAGCCGAAAATATGAGAAGTACCTATTCTCAGCATAGCAATCCAATACATCAGTGCAGAAGACATGTGGCTTCCATCAACTATGGCAACAAATACCCATGGTCCTATTCTTCCCTGCTCACTAAAACCATTGCTACTATTTGGAACATGAGATTCATTCATGAACTCTACAGAAATTTTTATATTCTTCCTTTACTATTGGCTATGTAACAAATACCCTCTCTTTTACCACACACAGACACACACACACACACACACACACACACACACTCATACATTCACATGTGCACACTTATGCAAAATGTCAGGAGTGACATTTCCATCCATACATTCAGGCAGAGTAACTACTTGTCATGAGCACAGGTGAGCTCAAAGTAACAAACCCATTTGTCCACTCACCTGGTGGTTTCCACTGGAACTCCATTTGCCAAAATACAGGCTGTATGTCAATGTTAAATCGAAGTATTTTATTCCAGGCTGAGGAGATTGCTCATCATGTAGAGCACTTTCTGGTGAAGCAGGAAGACCCAATCTTGAATCCCCAACAACCACATTAAGAAGCCAACATGGCCCATACACCCTGCAACCCACTAGAGTAATGTAGACAGGGGGCTATCTGGGGTTTAGTGGCCATTAGTGTGGTGGGGGAAAGAACGGTAGTTTTCAGTTCCATGATAGACTTTGTCTCACCAAAGTAAGGTAGAAAGCAATGAAGGAAGGCACCCAAGCCTGTGTTCACTACAAGCATGTGTGCCTTAGCTGCAGGAGTTGTATTGTAGATTTATAATTAGAACTTGGCTCCACAACTTTGCATTTTGACTAGCTGGAGTTTTCTGTAATGGCCTCTGTAGGTTGCAAAGAGACATTTCCTTGATGAAGTGTGAGGCTTACTTACTTATGGGTTTAAGGGTAAATATTAAGAACAGCGGTCTGTGGGTTACAGCCCCCTTTGAGGTTAATCATTTTCACAGGAGCTGCATATCAGATATCACCCTATGTATCAGGTACTTACATTACGATTTATAACAGTAACAAAATTAGTTATAAAGTAGCAACAAGATAATTTTATGGTTGGGGGGGGTCACCATAACATGTGGAACCATATTAAACAGTGGAGACATTGGGAAGGTTGAGCACCACTGATTGAGAATGTTCAATTATGCTGATTTAGTAAAGTTGTGGTCCTCAGGGAGGCTTCATCCAGCAACTAATAGAAACAGATTCAGAGACTCACAGCCAAACATTAAGGGAGCTTGGGGAATCCTGCAGAAAAGGGAAAGGAAGGATTGTGGAAGTCAGAGGGGTCAAGGGCATCACAAGAAAACCCACAGAATCTACTAAACTGGGCTCATAGGGGCTCACAGAGACTTAAGTGAAAACCAGGGAGCCGGCATTACTTACCCCTGGTTCCTTTGCAAAACTGTTATGGTTGTGTAGCTTGATCTTCTTGTGGGACTCCTAACAGTGAGTGTGGGGCTGTCTCCGACTCTGTTGCCTGCTTTTAGGACCCTTCCCTTTTCCTCCGACTGGGTTGCCTCATCCAGCCTTAGTACAAGGGGAGGGGCCTAATCTTGTTACAACTTGATGTGCCATGTTTGATTGACATCTCTCAGAGGCCTGCTCTTTTCTGAAGGCAGAGGAGTGAGTGGGCTGGGAGGAAGGAGGGTCAACCAGTCAGGATGAAATACATGACAGAAGAATACATTTTTTAAAAAAAGTATTTACAACTTAATAGACATAGTATATTTTTAATTCTACAGTTTTCTTCCATTTCTAAGCTTCTAATTTCATTCCACATGGTCTGAGAATGCATTATGTAAGATTCCAATACTTTCAGATTTATTGAGTCTTGTTTTGTAGTCTTGTGTGGATCTCTCCTGGAGAATGTTCCATGCCTGCACATAAAGAATACATCTTTTATAGTTATATGGGTTGTTCTATCAGTCAGTTTTGTTCTATGTAGTGTTAAGAGGGGCATAGTAGAATATTCAAATATTACTACTGATTTGTCTATATCTTTCTTTCATTCTGCCAGATTTTGCCTCGTGTATGTTGTCTGTGGGAGAGAGATCATCCTGCTGGGTGAAGTTCTTACCATCATTGTGAAACGTCCCTCTTTATCTGCAGTAATCTTGTCTGTCTGCTTGTTTTAAAATGTATTTTGTCTGATAGTGATAGAGATATTCCGTGTTCAAATTGTTATGGTTTAAGTGACTTATCTTCTTACATCCTTTTGTTATTAAAACATGTTATACATTTAAATTTATTGTATATCATATATACATACATATATATATATAGTTACTGTGTCCTTATTTTTAATAGAATATGACAATCTCAGCTTTTTCAGTTCATTTAGTTCTTTCACATTTAGTGTCATTGTGGATAAGTTTCTTTATTCCATGTTTAATTTGGTTTGTCATATAATACATCATTTTTATTCTTTTTCCATTTTTCCTGTTTTATTCATAGCAAGTAAGCCAACATTTTGCATTCATTGATTTTAACACTAACTTTTCTAGCACTTCTCTTACTACTTTTTATATATTTCCTCTAGGACTATGCACTCGGACTTAAAGGAGCACACTTCATATGACTCTCAGTAAATCCTGATAATATATAAAAAAAAGTTTCTAGCACACTTCTATTCCTAGTCCTCTTTTGCACCATTATTGTTACACATTATATATATATATATATATATATATATATATATATATATATATATATTTCATTCAGAAGAACTTCCAATTTATTGCTATTGGATTCAGCACTAACATGTGTGGACTAGAGCTGGCCTGTGATTGCTAGATATGTATAAATATATGATGTGGAGAATTAGTTCTTAGCATAGCCTCACACCTACGGAATCTGATAATAAATTTGGAAGTGATGTTGTATATTTTTATTTGGGAACTTCACTCTCATACTGGTTTGTCTCAATGGACTTTGAGAAAGTATCAGTCAGTGATAGATTGAAAATGAGCAGAGCCAATGCTTCCCCTCAGAAAGTTCCAGATTATTTACCCCAGTCTAAGTCCTCTCAAGCCTTCCTTCTTATTATTGTGGGAAGAATGCTAAACAATTAGAACTTCAAGTTTCCCTTTGGTATGCTTCTTACAAAATGTTAGTGTATGCTGTATGTATTAGACTGTTAAGGACTCATCATCACATTGTTTGCAGGCTAAGATATTATGGATTTATCGGAAGTACTGACCAGGAGACTGCATGGTGCAGCTGGACTCTTTGCTTGGGACATGATGTGAACCATATCATCAATATATTAACTGAACTGAGTTCTTAACTGGAGACTCTAGGAGAAAGTCCAACATCCTCCTCCTCAGTGTTAACAGAATTTAGCTCCTTGCAATGATAAGAGTCCCCCACTTCCTTACATCCCGAGTCTTCTCTCAGCTTCTTGACACTGTTCACAATTTCCTTATTTTACCACTTGCCTCTTGGACTTTAAGGTAATAGAAAGCAGTGTAGGGTGTTTCTTCTACTACAAACCCTTGATCTTCTCTGCTTTGACTAATCAGAAAGAGCCTTTGGGGTGGGTCCATTTGGCTTCTCTCCTTACCTTAACATTAGTCTTGCCATGTGGCATAACCCACCAAGCACACAGACCCAGCAATTACATAGCAACACATCATGTACCCACAACACAGATCAGACAACAGGGAACACTTGGGGCCATCTTGGAATTCCACCTACCACATGCTCCATGGAACTCTGTATATGAATTCAGAAACTGTTTCCTTGAATTCTGGCTGATAAAGACTCTTGACTATTAAGGAACTATCTTTACATCAATCTGCCCTTTGTTTGGAAGGAGTCTGTCTGTGTATACAATAGGCTGAGATTGTTTAATTTCAATGACTAAACTAATATTCACTAAATACCTCCTGTTTAAAAGCAAGGAGCAATAGCACCTGTGTGCTATATCACAGATGTTTAATTTCAGTGCCTCCGATTTCACAGGGAGTGTGTAAACTAAAATCGCTTTCTTTGAAAATTCATTTTGTACATTTTTGATACTCTTGAAGCTTCCCATTAAGAGGAATTTCAAAGGAATGTTATGGCTCCTGCTACCTAATTATAGAACCATCCCTTTATAACATAAACTGAAGACTGTGAGATAATTCATTCCAGTTAGAGATATAAACAGATTACTACAGATAACTTAAGTAATGTTTTTCTCTCCTGTGAATACAATTTGTGTCACTTAAAAGCTATAATCAAAAGAAGCTTAGCTTTACAGATCTTTAGAGCTGGTAGAGAGAGAAAGCAACAGCATCACTGCCCAACTAAATAATATGCTATGCATGACCTCTGCTAGCATTTGAGGATCTGTATGAAACGAGATGGGGAAAGTGTGTGTACCCTTGATAAGTATCATTTGCAACAAGCTGGCAAACTGGCAGGCACTAAAAGCCAAAAATAGCAGTTTTTCTGTGGAATTAATTTTCAATGACTTCATGGCTCCACAATCCAACTTGCATTTCTATTTTTTTTTAAGATAAAAAACTCACTCTCTCAAAGTAGATTATTCTAGAAAATTTGTCACTTTTAAAAAGTATTTTATTATGATGTTCTTGGGGCTGTGGATGACAAAGAGAAAACCAACCATTCTTTGACACTGAGCACAGCAAAGTCAAACCTTCACCTCTGGTTGATGACACAGATGTTTTAGGTGCACCTCAAACACTCCAGCTAATGCCTTGTTTCTGAATTCATTTAACTTTACTAATGTTTTCAGCCCCTATCCCTGCTTACATTTCTATGCCAAATGCATCTTAAGCGTTGCAGCCAAGAGGCCAGACATGTTTTATAAAATAGACAGCTGGTTAGAGAGTACCACACATGTCATAGTGCCCTTTGCTGTGGGAGGAGACAGAGTCACACGAAGCTAGCTTTTTGTTGGATGAGTTGACCCTTGCCTGGGTCTGGCTCATGAGGTGTCTTCCTAACAGAAGGGATAGAAGGTCAGGTTTGTGCCTTTTGGTGTCTTACTTCATGTACTGGCTTTATGTCTATGCCCTCAGGGAGTGTTCCCAGAAACTTAAAGATGTGCTTGGCCACAAGTGAAGCCAAGCTCTAGCCCCTGATATCACAGTGCCATAGCCTCTCACTCACCCTGTTCATGCAGAAGAGATCACCATTCTCAAAATTACCAGACGGCAGAGCGCAAGCGCTACAGCGGACAGATGAGAGTGGTGGCAGTTTATCAGTCCCATATGCTCCTAATGTGGGACAAGAAGTCACCACATGCCATGCTTGGCCTCACGGGAATCACCTGTGATGACCACCTAAGTAACTGGGACTGTGAAAGGCAGGCTTTGTGGGATCACAAGGGTGTGGTGCCCTCCATTCCGATGGGTAGATGTCCTTGGATCACTTGAATTTCGTAGAGTCACAGGGAAATGGAGCCCAGTGGTTTGGGGACTGGGCTGTGTGCAGCTGACAGAGCTAACATGAAAAGTAGCTGAGTGTGCACATCTCCACTGGGCGGGAGTACAGTTTTGAGTATAGTGGGCTCGCAGCTAGGTCTCTTGTAACTTATTAGATTTAAACATGTCTAAATAGCCCTTAAATGTTTCTTTCTAATAGAGTTCAGGTGATAAAACTGAACTAATTAAGATTCAATAGAATCAACTATTCTTTTGAAGATAACAGTAATAGCAAGTATAATAGCAGCAATAATCCCAGAACCTCCTTTTAAAGTTCTGAGATGGAGGAACTCCTAAAACCTCCTTGCCTGGGAGCTTTGTCGCTCTTTCTAACAAATGGTCATGGTTCTTAGCCGCCTACATACTGGTTCCTCTTACTTTTCTTGCCTGAATAATCTCTTATTTTCCACCCTGAGCAAGATTAGATGACTCCCGGAGGTGACCAGGTGTTCAACCCCCTGCTCACTTCCTTCTTGGCACAAAGTCTACCATTTCAATGATGCACTGTTTCTGTGTTTTTCCAGAAAAGTTCTATTGAAGTTGTATTTACTTGAAGTGATTCATTTCCACCTTTTTGTCCCCCTCCCTGGTAGCTTAGAAAATGCCAAAAAACTCAAAGTGCCTCATGCTTATGCTGAATCGTCTTTAGGTGTTCTTGGAATACAAGTCCGAGTTCATCAATGTGCCTGTCACCAGAGAAGTGTCCCCTGCACTGGGACTCAGACCCTAATGGGGTCATTTCTTCATATCTGTGTACCACCTCCAGGGAAAGAAGGGGTGCATGTGACAGAGGGGGACAAGCTTCAACTTGATTCCAAGAAGCAGTGCCATCAATAACATGTGTCACTCCTGATGACATTAGGTGCCAAATTCTGGACTTCATGGCCAGCCACCAGGGGACGTTTTTGCTGGTACAGTCACTATGTAAACTCCCATTTGGTCTTTTTTGATACCCCCTGCTCTGCAAGCATCCTGTAAATTTTCTTGACTTAATGTCACTAGATTTTTGAACCTGCACGTCCTTCCTGTGTACCCAGTGCCAACAGGCCTGAGGTCACAGGCACAGGCACCGCTGGGGTTTGGAGGAAGGTGACAGGAAGCAGCTGCCCTACTCTCTACTCTCCATTACTGAAAGTCACCTGCTGCTTCAGTGCAGCTGAATGCCAACTGCTTCGGAACACTCCCGCCAGCCTGCCAGTGGCCAGCCTTGCTCTCTTCATTCGTTTGCAAAGCACAAATACGAGCTAGGCACTCCTGCGCCCACTGTTAATTCCTAGCTGGGTCCACACAGGGGAAGAAAAAAAGAGGAATCATGGAAACCCATCCACAGACATGATCTCAAATCCCTTTGCGTACAATTCAAGTCCTAGATAAAATAGATCCTGAAATTTTAATATGTCTAAGTTTTTATGTTGGAATCATTTTGGGAGTGAATACTTTTCTTCAGGGTTTCTAACTGGGAATGCTAACGTCCAAACGTGGACCTTTACCATCATGTCTCACTCTGGGTGGATTAGAATACTAGCTGGCTAGAGAGATGGGTCAGTGGTTAAAAATCACACACTGCATGCTGTTCTTCCATAGTTCCAACCACCATGTCAGGCAGCCCACAACCTCCTGAAACTTCAACTTCAGAGTATCCAGTGTCATCTCCTGGTGTCTATGAGGACCTATTCTCATGTGCACATATCCATACACTGATATACACATAAAATCTTTTTTAAAAAGAACATCATCAACTAAAATGTTTTAAAGCCTGTGGCACTTTGAAAGAAAATGGCCCCAAAAGGGGGTAGCACAGTTAGGAGGTGTGGCCTTGTTATAGGAAGTGTGTCACTATGCAGGCAGGCTTTGAGGTCTCTTTTGCTCAAGCTTCCCTCAGTGTGACAGTCAGTCAACTTCCTGTTGCCTGCAAGATGTAGGACTCTCAGCACTAGCAACACATCTGCCTGCCTCCACCATGCTCCCCATCATGACGATAATGGACTGAACCTCTGAAACTGTAAGTGATTTACCTCAATTAAATATTTTCATTTATAAGAATTGCTACAGTCATGGTGTCTCTTCACAGAAATAAAGACAAAGCCCTGTGTTGACTGCAATCCTACATGAGGCCCAACTAGCTAAGACTAAGTGGAGCTATCCACACTGAAATTCTATACAACCAACCACAAACTAAACTGCTTAACTGACTAGGAAATGAAATGGGGTGGATTTTAGCCTGTAGGGGGAAAGTAACTGCTGCAAACTCATAATCCTGCCCTCTGATTCTTTCTTGGTCCTTTTCTGGCTACATAGCCATCCTCATCTGTTCAACTCATTGGATCTCTAATTCCAGAATTACAAATAAAAATAAATCCTTGAATCACATCTGTTTCTGTGAATGCTTCTTTTAAATATCTACAAAGTTCTCATAAGGGACTAGGAATAGCACTACATACCTATAATCCTTGCATCTGGGAGGCTGAGGCAGGAGGATTATTGAGTCTGAGACTAGTCTGGACTGCATAGTAATCTCTTGTCCCAAAAAATTTCCATAAAACTGCTCTAATTTTCTAAGACATTTTTATTTATGATTGGCACTTTATTTATGATTTTCTAGATAGATGGATTAGATTATACTTCCTGGTGTATGTATTGTTTGTAAAATACCATTTACATTAGCAAGCTATTAGATCCCTTAAATGAAGCTGAGGGAAAAGTTATACAGAAAATTTAAGAAAGAAATCAATGTTTATTGCTGCCCTATATTATAAAAAGAAAGCAACACCTTCACTTGTTTGAAAGAAAATTGTAGCTTATTTTCTTCTGAGCAGTATGTTATAAATATTAGATCATATTCCTACCCTAGTTCTACCCTAGTCCTTTGGCTTGTTAAGCCTTCAGGCATCTTCAAATGTCTACCTCAGAAGTCAAACATCCAATTAGCAAAATCATGAATACTTTTAGAAAGCAGGGGAGAGGAAGGGGGATTCATGTGTATCATAAATCAAAAAGTAAGATTTGCTTTCAATAATTTTGGTAAAGTATGTAAGAAAAACTTTCTGAAAATCGTCTAGATTGTTGAAGTGATCATGTGTAAAGTACATGAAATATCCCAGATGGCCCTGAGGTCAATGAGAAGAGACAACAGGCTTTAGCATCTCAATTTTCAATAGGGTGAGGTCATAAAGTCACAAGAATTTAATTTAAATAAAAACCTACACACAAAGCATTAACCTTTTAAAACCTATGAAAGAGTCTATGTGTGTTTATTGTTTTAATGAGCAAAGTGCATGGACAATTACGTGAAATAAGGGGACACTAACTTTATGAAATAGATAGGCATATCATGGAATCATGGTGGAGCAAACCACCGAGGGAGTAGAAGCCATCCCCACAATTTGAGGCACCTAAAGAAGTAATAGAAATGATGACCGATCCCACCATGCTCTAATTATGAACTCTAGCTTACAAAGACTCACTTTTGGAGAACTTTCCAAGCTGCCTGTGTTTTCTGACCTTTGGGATTTGAATAAGTGGGTTTTGTTTAAAAGTGATAAATTTGTAGTTTGTTACACAGCAAGGAAGCTATCAAGTAAAGCTAAGGAGCAAACACTGATCCCCTGCTTCCAACTGTTGCTCTGCATGGATCAACCAGTGCCATCCCTTATTCAGTTCTGTCACTCTGCATTCCTAGTCCCACCCTCGCCTCCTTGGCCCACTTCCTACTTTCCCCACCCAAAATACAGCATGACATTTTCTACCTATGGCTTGGGTTCAGTCTACTGCATTCAGTGTCTTATCCTTGGAGCTACCTCATGGGAAGGAAGCCTTTCCTGATAAAATCCTGGATCCCACGCATCCCTTTAGCACTGCTAGCCTCTCAGTTTGCACCAGAGAAAGCCTGATCCATATGAATTTTTACATGGGTTATTTGTACTTCATTCCAGAAGGCTGCCTTCCTGGAGAAAAACAGATGGGTATGGAACATTTCAGGAGAAAATTAGCCAGATTTGGAATTGGTGAGATACATAAGATGAAGGAAAATAGTCAAAAGTATGGAACTCTGGAAGCATGAAGACTGGTGATGTCACCATCCAATATGAGTAGGACATTAAGAAGGGCTGGAATCAAGACAATGAAACGGATTGTATCAGGCTGAATGTGCAGCATTACAGGAACACCCACAACTGCTATGAGCTCCTTGGAGCAGTTCGATCCCTAAGTCCAAGAGAAGTGTCTATCTTCTTCATGACCTCTAATGCTAGCTATAATTTAAGTTCTCGTTAACTGTTATTCAGTGTCTTCATGGATGTGTTACTTATTCATTTAACATCTGGGCTTCGGAGGGAAGAGTATTGGAGACATCTCTAACAGAGCAGGAAACTGTGAATGCAAAGCCACAAATACACGTTTGAGAAAATCAAAACCTTACAGGAGGTTTGGAAGGCATAAAAACCAAACCATATTGAGTATTGGTATTCTGGGTTGATAATGTGTACGGACTGAAAATGTTTTCATGCATATAGACACATTTTAGAGTATTCTTCTACTACATACTACATACTAAAATAATCATAGGTATAATTATACAATGTCTATATTTTTATTTAAATTCCCACACTGGACCATTTGAAAGGAGGAAATGGACCAGAAGGAGTGGAGGGTAATATGAAAGGATTAAGGGAGTATAGTTAAAATGCAGTGGAGATATGAATGGAAAAGAAATATACTTAAAGTGCAGTGTAAACATGGATGGAAATGTCACAATAAAACCTATTTTGTATGCAATTAATATACAGTAGTAAAAATGAAGTCTAAATACCTTGAAAGTGTGTAAGGAATAAAAGATAGTAAGAAGGAAGAAAAGATAGAGAGGGGCTCAACTGTTAGAATAGTTGCCTTTATCTGAAGACTGTCTGAAGTTTTCACTGTACCCTTGTAGTCTAGTGTAAACCCATCTCATAGGATTTGCACCTATTTCTGTCTTCAGAGATTCCATCCTTACATCATCAAGTGTTACTTCATGATCACCCCATGTGTGGTTTTATATTAAAATTGAACAAACATAAATAAGAAATAAGAATGTTATGTGTAAAAAGTATTTGGTGTTCTATTTTTTTTAACCATACAATGTATTTGGTGTGCAATTAAACATGGGACAGTCCCCCACGAACATCTGAAAATGCATGAACACCACGTTCCTGCAACAAGGACTCTCCATTAGCTTCTCATCGTGTCTCCATCAAAAGCACCTATCTGATCTGACTCCATCAGGAAAAGATAGATTTGCAAGTAGAGACCACCTGCTTCAAGAGGGGAGTTGGGAGGGGCAATGCCCAGCCAGCCAGCCCGGAGCAGCACCTTGACCTCGTCCTATAACAGCAACCCCAACAGAGAAGTTAATCTACTTAATGAAAAACAGATACGTTTCTTATTTATGTCTACTACAGTTCTGATCTTAAACATTTCCTGCCTTTGACATGTTCTGCTCAGCTAAGGAGATGAAGGTTGTGGCAGAGTAAAGTGAGGCGGGACCCAGCAGATAAGATTGCCTCAGAAAAGCGTTTCTCCTCTCATTCTTATTGTGATTCCCAGGAGATTCACAGAGAAAGATGAGCTGACGTAGTTAGTATAATAAAATGTGGCAGTTATTCTTCGTTTGTGGCTTATTCTGTCCCTCTGGTGGACTATGACCCACAGTGAATTGTGCTGGGTTTATTAAATGTCATCACTGTATTTGGAAAAGGTGTACAGCACTCCAGACCTTTCCGTGATCTCTTCTCATGAGAGGAGAGGGTAATAACACCCACATAAGAGTCGGTTCTCAAATCAGACACAAAAGACTGATGTTGCAGCCATCTGGCCCTAGTGCCTTGAGAATAAATCACAGTATAATGATGTTCCGAGTTTGGGACAAAACCTTTATGGTTTAGTCCTTGACAGATGTCTATGTGATAGTTACATCTTCCTCATTCGTGAGCTCCCTAGCTTGGAGATGGAGTCATCCTGCATTCCGAGGTAGCTGTGATGGTGAACTTAGACATTACAATGGGTAAGGTGCTGTTTAGTATAATAAATTAAGCACACGTGAATTCTTATCAGGCCAAAGTTTAAATGTGTGAAAGTGCAAGTGTACCCTTTGTGACTGCCCCAAGATGATACCTCAAGCTCCCATTTGTTCCTTACAGTGACAACATTTAATACTAATCTGTCCCAGGTAGGTCAGGTGGCCTCAAGAAATTCACAGTCAAGAGTGCTGGACACTGTCCCTTTCAACTATATGAGTGAGGCTTGCCCTTCTTTGGTTGTGATGGGTGGTATGGCCATAAAGAATAAAGCTAAGTGCGGGCTCCCTACCTGTTTTCAAATAGCAAAAAATGGGAATGAGTGCAATAGTGTTGGTCAAAAAGACTTACCCAAGAGACCCAGACCATCCAGAGTAGGAAGGAAGGAGTCCTGCAGAATTTGTTCTGGCAACACCAGTAGCAGTAGCGTCCAAAGCACTATTCTGGGCGTGGTGGAAGTTCACTGCACTGGTGTCCTCTGTCCACTTCTGACTGTAGTATTGCCAAGGGCAGTGTCATTGGCATCTAACCAGATGCTTCCTGTGCTGTGGTTTTGGCTGAAGGGAGTCCCACCCTTTCTCTAAGCTCATTGATTTTGCTCTCCTTCTCTGCTTGTGTTAGAGTAGCTTTTCTTGTTTATAACCAGTCCTGAAACCCCTCTGAGAGCGTAGTGGAAAGATGCCATCAGGTATGCGGAGTTCCACAGAGCAGCATACATGAATGGCAGTTGCTAACATAGGTGATGACTTGTTCTATACATATCTGCTGAGGTGCATACTGTTTTACCTCATCAGACGTTACCCCCTCCCTATGAGACAGACTTTTCCTCATTTGGCCCCTGATATTATGTATCACCTAGGAGCTATTATAGCATCTTCATCACCCAAGCCTTCTACTGTCTCTCTTTGGCTCTGGACAAGGTTGATCACATGGAATGTCCATAAATTTGCCTTAGGTATTGTTTTGGTCTTTTTGGCACTAAATGCTGGTGCTACCATTTCCATGAGTCTAACTTACAATGAAGTAAGGAACTCTGGTTATTTCCTGCTTCCCCAGTTCCCCACTGTGGCAATTTGAATGTATTTGGCCCCATAGGCTAATAGGGAGTGACATCACTAGGAGGTGTGGCCTTGTTGGAGGAGGCTGGAGAACACACCTTTAATCTGGGCCACACCTCCCGTTGGAAGTGTGTCACTGTGAGGGCAGTCACAGGGGGTGTGACACAGGGGGTGTCAGTGTGACAGTCAGTCGACCTCCTGTTGCCTCTGAGTCAAGACATAGGACTCTCGTCTCCAGCACCATGTCTGCCTGCATGCTGCCAGGCTTCCCACCATGATGGACTGAACCTCTGAACTGTAAACAAGCCCCCTCAATTAAACGTTTTCTTTTATAGCAGTTGCTGTGGCCATGGTGTCTCTTCACAGCAATAGTAAACCCTAACTAAGACACTCACCAAGAAGTAGGACTCCTCTATGTTTGGATTTCCAAATTGTCTGGACCACACACTAAGGTTTATACCAGGGTAGGACTAAGGCTAGCTTCATTACTGGAGATGTCACCAGATTCTGACTCTTCTCTTGTTTTCTACCAGCCTCCCAACAACTCCATCTTGGAGGATCTTATTGACAGGCAAGGTGAAATGGTCACACATAGCTTGTGTTCTCCTGTATTTAATCCATGTTCATTTTTTATACCAGGGCTTTTATATGACTCTATGTGTCACATTTTGTTTTAAAAATATATTCACAGAACTAGCTTATTACTTTATTATTAATTTTTAGTTATGCAAACAATTGGTTTCATCCTTTTATGTGTATTTATATCATACTTTGTTGATATGTGTCACTGTGATGGCTAACATTGTCAAGCTAACAGGATCCAGCATCACCATGTCCATGAGGGATTTTCTACACACAATTAATTGACGCAGACAAACCCATTGTAGTGGTTTGAGAGACACCAGAGGCTCACAAATTTGAATGCTTGGTCACCAGGGAGTAGCAGGATTTGGAAAGATTAAGAAGTGTAGCCTTGTTGGAGGAAGTGTGTCACTGGAGGTGAGCTTTGAGGTTTTCAAAAGCCCAAGCCAGGCCCAGTGGCTCTCTCTTCCTGACACCTGCAGCTCTGGATATAAACTACTCAGCCATTTCTCCAGCTCCATGTCTGTCTGTGTGCTACCATGTTCCCTGGTGTGGTGATAATGGACTATACCCCTGAGCAAACTCCAGTGAAATGTTTTATTTTACAAGATTTGGTCATGGCGTCTCTTCACAGCAATAGAACACTGACTAAGACAACCCCTCTGACTGTGGGTGGCATAATTACATAATCTGAGGTCCCAGGACGTATAAGAAGGAGAACCTGAGTTGAACCTGTAAATGCAATGTAAGCAGCTGCCTAGAGCTCCTGCCACATGATATTCCTGACATAAGGGACTGCACCTGCAGCTGTGAACTAAATAAGTCCTTCCTTCCCCTCCCTTTCTCTCCCTTCCTTCCCTCCTTCCCTCCCTTTCTCACTCCCTCCCTCCCTCCCTCTTTTCCTCCTTCCCTCCTTTCTTCCTTAAGTTGCTTTTTACCAGGTATTTTGGTGCAACAGCAGGATAAGTGACTAATACAGGCATTAACTCCTCCCCAATCTCTGCCTTCCCTCTCACCCCCCCCATAGCATCTTCTTCTGCTTTGATGATGCATGTGTTCTATTATGCTTTATTGATCCCCCCTCCACTTAGGCCTATTCCTCTCATAGTCATCTCTATACGTTTATGTTTTTCACGGATAGATGATATAAAAGAGGAGTGGGGAGGAAGGAAGAAGGGAAAGAATGAAAGAAAACATGACATTTGTCCTTGGCCTGGCTTATTTATTTATTCATTTATTTATTTATTCATTTATTTATTTATTTTGCTCATAATGATATTCAGTTACCTTTGCTTTTCTGCAAATGTCATAACTGCATTCTTCCCTGTAGATGAGCAAAAGTTCATGTGTGTATCGCTGTATTTTCTTTATCTATTCATCCACTGATGGACCTTTGGGCTGTTTCACAAATGTTAATAGTGCAGCAATAAACGTGATGTGTAAGTATCTCTGCGGTGTGCTGACTAAGAACCCTTTGAGCATATAGCCAGAATTGCTATACATGGGCTAAATGATAACAGGCTGACTTTTCATTCTATTGTTTTATTGCTTTGGAGAAGCTTTTAAATTGTATGTGATACTATTTATCAGTGTTTGGATTTGTTTCTTACGCTGATAAAATCCTTTTTAGAGAGTCGTTGTCTATGCCTCCATGTCCTCTAGTATTTTCAGCTTTAGATCTCACATTAAAGCCACTGATCCATTTTAAGCTGATTTTTGTACCAAGTAAGAGATGTGCATCTAGTTTCAATCTTCTAGATATCAGTATACAATTTTCCCTGCACCAGTTTTTGAAAAAAAATATTCTTATTCCAATATATGTTTTTGATACCTTCATTAAAAAGTTAGGTGAGGAACAGTAAGATGGGTTCATCAGACAAAGGGCTTGTCTCCAAGCCTGACAGCCTGAGTTTGGTTCTCAGAATTCATAAGGCAGAAAGAGAGAATCAACTCCTACAAGTTATGCTCTTCTCTCCACACCCACACCATGGCACACATGTGCACGCACACACACACACACACACACACACACACACACACACACACACACACACTGTACTGGATGGTTTTATGTCAATTTGATACAAGCTAAAGTCATCTGAGAGGAGAATACCGTAAATAAGAAAATGCTTGCATAAGATCAAGGGTAAGTGAGCCTGTAGGGCATTTTCTTAATTAGTAACTGTGGGGGAGTGCCCAGCCTAATGTGGGTAGAGAAATAGGGCTGGTGATCCAGGGTTCAATAAGAAGCAGGATGAGCAAGTCATGTTAAACAAGACAGTAAACAGCATCCTCCATGACCTTTGCATCAGCCTGCCTTCAGGTTCCCTTGCTGTTTGAGTTCCTGTCCTGACTTCCTTTGATGATGAACAGTGATAGGGAAGTATAAACCAAATAAACCATAAGCCCTTTGTATTCCAAGTTGTTTTGGCCATGGTGTTTTATCCCTGAAAACACACACACACACACACACACACACACACACACACACAAATAAGTAAATAAATATGAATTATGTGGTTGTAGTTGTACATAATTATTCTGGATCTTTGATACATTGATGCTGGTCTTATGTCAGTACCATGCCACTTTGTTATTATGACTCTATAATACAATTTGATGTCAGATATTGTTATCCAGCATTGCTCTCTGCTTAGAATGGTTTTTTTGGCTATGTGGGTCTTTTATGCTTCTATATATGTTTAAGAAGTGGGTTTTCTATGTCTGTGAAGAAAGCCATTGGAATTGTCACAGGGCTACATTGAATCTGCTGATTACTTTTGTAATGCAATAATTTTCACAAGATTAACTCTGCCAACCGAGGAACATATAGGTCTTCCCATCTTCTAGTGTCTTCATCAATTTATTTCTTCAGTGCCTTGAAGTTTCCATTGTAGAGGTCTCCCACCTCTTTAAATGAGTTTATTCATAGGTATTTATATTTTATTTATCAAAATTAGAGATTTCTACTGATTTATTTCTCAGCACATTCAGTATTGGTATGTTAGAAAGCTATTCATTTATTGAATTATACGGTATACCCCAATATTTTGATGCAAGTATTCATTAGGTTTAATGTTGGGACACAACCCAAAGATGAAGTCATAACAAGAATTCTAAGTACTTGTGAGAAAACTTCAATTAAGACAAAAGTCTTGTGACCTCAGTTTCTTCAGAAATACGGAGCTGTTCTTGGAATGTGTTCTCATGTCCCTCCTAGGTGTAGTGCATACGAAAGAATTTACTTCAGATTCTCCATCACAACTGGCCATCGCCATTTGTTCATACTCCCCTGGGGGTGGGGGGCTTGTTTTTGCCACTTTCAGCTTATCTGCCATGTGTCGCTTGTCCTTGTGACCGGACACTTTACTCAATTGACTGCTCTTAACCCTCAGAGTATAAATTGTCTGGTGCTCTGAATAAAGTTGGTTTTTGCATGAGACTTTAGTCCGCTTCCTTTATCAACGCCATTCTCCCAGGTCCAAATGGTGCCACGAATCAGGGACTAGAGCTGGCCACGCCCTCACAGAAGGAGGCAAGAGAGAATTAACGGGGCATAAACCACAAAAGGCTTTGCCTTCTGTCAAGCTCGTGCATCATTTCTTAAAGGAAGGAGGGGCACAGACATCAAAATCACAGCTATCAGAATGCTTGCAAGTAGTTTACAATTGTAATACCTGGTTTTCTGAAGAAGGAACTTTAGATGAGGAAGTATGGAACAAAGTTAGAAAGAATGCTAAACAGGCATATAAGCAAGGGGAAATGGTCCTGTTCAATTCTGAGTTACTTGGTCAGCAATTTGGACTGTTATTAAAGTGCTTAAGGAAGATAAGGAGAATAATAATCATGAAGAAGAGAAGGCTAATTCATTGAATGACTATCAACTAGGCAGTCAAACCTGAAAATTGGTAAAAAGGGCAAAAAACATAGACTCTTTTTTTCCTGGTCAGTAAAAATCAAAAGTGAAAAGACGCCACCAGCAACAATGTGGATGACAACGCCCTCTGCTCCTTTACTAGAACCTTCTTTAAATACGTATCCTCTGTTGCCTGAAAATGACTCTGAAAGCATGGGGTAGAACTTATAATCAATCTAATCTTATATTCCCTCCATTTCCTGATGAGGATTTATGGTGGCCTATGAAAATGCTAACTTTTCAACCTGGGCAAGCTAAGGCCTGACAGAGACAAATCTCGTTTTCTAGTTCCTCCCTACCACGTGAACTATGCTTGGTATTTCCAACACTAATCAATCTATTTAAACTCTAGAAGGAGAGGTGGCTTTGGACACTCCTCTAAAATTATCTCAAAAGGCAAGAGAACAAATACAGCTGTTTGAATCCAGGCTGAAAGAGGCCTTTGTGTATCGTGTGGGTTCTTCACTGCCTTAAATTACTTATTTTCCCAGCTAAATTGTCTCCCACAGGTATTATAACACAAGAGGATAGACCTTTGAATGGATGTACTTATACCACAAAGGCCATAAAATACTATCTGCTTACCGTAACCTTCTTGCTCAATTAGTAAATGGGGGAGGACCTGGTGTCAGCAGCTATGTGGATTTGGTCCTTGCTGCATTATATTACACTTAACTCACAATTTGTTTTTAAGAATGTTAGAGATTTCTGTGGATTTTCAATTTTCATTTGCAGATTACTATAGAAAGATAGGAAGTCATTGTCCAGATGACAAGCTATGGGATTTCCTCATAGGAACTGAATTTGTGATTACAAAAATTGCCCAACCTTCTCCCATTCCACAGGCAGATACTTATTTTATGGATGATTCATCTAAGGGTATAGGAGGGATTCATGGTCCTAGTATTCATCAATCTACTAATACCACTTTTTCTTCAGCTCAGTGGATTCATCTATTAGAGTTAAATCATAAACCTTTAAATATCATTTCAGATTCTGATTATGTTATATAATTCTTTCTAGCAATAAACCCACATTCATGCATACTCTAATCTCCCTGATTTTATTGCAGAAGTAAATAGGCGAGCTGATACATTAACGTGCTTTATTTTTACTTCTCCAAAAGAAAATCAAAAAGGGATATCCATCTGTCATTGCAGATAGATCCACTGAAACATGAATTCCTCTTCAGCTTCTCCAGCCCCAGGCCATCAAAGACAGTGTCAGAGGGTGAAGAGACAACGGAATTCACCAGCAAGATAGCAATCCTCCAGCTAAATAATGGGTAAAAGAAGATATAAACCATGTCATCAGAAGTTGTCTGCCCTGCTGGAGCCAAGTTAAAACCCTGTGCACCAAGGGAAAGGATATTCTATGAAGCACACAGAGCCATCACCTGAGAATCTCCTGGCAATGCTTGCTACTTTGATCTGTGTGTCTTCGATGAATGCCTTTGAGCACATTGATCTTATGTTCCTTCTGTGACATGTGTGTCTGTGATGAGTGACTCTGAGCATGTATGTTGATCTGATGTTCCTTATCCTCCTACTTCAACTTGTATATTGGATGAATTCAACTCCTGTTATTTTTACTAAGGACTCCGTTTATGACTGGACCTAAGGACCATAATACACTCACTCATTCATGGAGGAGTGGCTGTATTAATTTACCTTGGGTTGTAAAGCACTTCCTATGTGCATAGGACATCACAACAATTGTAATCCTAGTAAAGGCAAATATGATCTTACACTCTACAATATACCAGAACTACTAACAATGAGGACCTCTTTATAAGACATTCTCTAGGTTTTTCCTACTCAATATAGTAATGTAATCAATAGTAATGGACGTGGTTTGAATCCCTGTTGTCATATACTACTGGTTGTTATATATAGCCTTTACTATGTTTAGGTAGTTTCCTTCTGCTCTGGGGTTTGTATAATAAAATGATGCTAAATTTTGTAAATACTGTTTTCTGGATCTACTTAGATTAACATATAATATCTATTTTAAGTTTAATGATGTTACATTTATGGTGTGAATATACTGAACCTTCCTTGCATTCCTGGAATGAAACAAACTTGGCTATGGTGTCTTGTCTTCCTCACATACGCTTCAGGATTTTTTACTGAGAATTACTGCCTCTACATTCACTAGCAAAATGACCTGCCTTTTTTGCTGTTATTTTATGTCCTTCCATGGCTTTGATGTAGGAGACATTTTGGCTTTGTAGAGTGAATTAGGTAGTGACCCTGTTCTGGTTTACAGAGCAGTTAATGGAATACAAGTGATGACTCCATTTAAGGGTTAGTAAACTTAGCAATAAATTCATGTGGTCCTGGGATCATTCTTACTTCTTTGATCTTATTGTTTGTGGTGAACTTACTTAAACTGTTTGAATCCTCTGGATTTAATTTTAGTAGGTTATATGTGCATAGACATGTATCCATTATTCTGGATTTCTCATATTTTAATATGAGAAATAATATTTTTCACATTATTCCCTTATGATTCTCTAGAATTCAATGAAATTAGTTGTAACATTCCATTTTTCATCTCTAATTTTACTAATTTGTTATTTTTTTCTGTTTATTTGTTTATCTGACTAGGGAGATAACAACAGTACTTACTATTTTGAAGAACTAATTCTTTAAGTCTGAGACTTGTCCTTTCAGTGGCCACTTAAGTAATTTCTGCCCAAATATTTATTAATCTTGGTCATTTTCTGCTTTGGAGCTTGGCTTATTCTTGTTTTTCTAAGACTTTGATGTTCATCTTTGGGTTAATCGTTTTATATCTCCCTGATATTTTAGTTTAAGTGTGCACAGTTGTATATTTACTCTTAAACTTTCTTATCTTAATCTAAGACGTCCTATTAACTTGTGTTTTCATTTTCCTTTTTTTTATAATTTTTTAAATTTATATTATAAACAGTCATGTTTTACATCTCAATGCCAGTTCCCTCTTCCTCTGCCCCCCCGCCCAATGACCTCCTTTCTCATCCACTTTCTGCTCTACAAGGAGGGTGAGGCCTTCCATGGGGGAACTTCAAAGTCTGTCACATCATTTGGAGCAAGACTTAGGCCCTCCCCCATGTGTCTAGGGGAATGGGCTCCCAAAATCCATTTGTGCACTAGGGAGAAATACTAATCCACTACTAGAGGCTCCATAGACTACCCATTACTCCTAACTGACACCCATGTTCAGGGTATCTATGTTGGTCCTATACTAGTTTTACAGCTATCTGTCTGGGGTCAATGACTACCCCTTGTCAGCTGTTTCTGTGGGTTTCTCCAGCCTTGTCTTAACCCCTTTCCTCCTCCCTCCTCCCCTTCTGCAACTGGATTCCAGGAGTTCAGCTCAGTGTTTGGCTGTGGGTGTCAGCTTCTGCTTCTATTCACTACTGGGTGAAGGTTCTAGGATGGCATATAAGGTAATCATTCATCTCATAGGGGAAGGGTATTTATATTAGATTCTTAGTTGGGGTCGTCCTTCCAGATCTCTGAACATTTCCCTAGTGCTGTATTTCTCTTTAGACCTATAATGGCTCCCTCTATTATGGCATCTCTTTTCTTGTTCTCCTGTATTCTTCCCCAGACTCAATCTTCCTGCTCCCTCCTGTCCTCCTCTCCCCTCCTCTTCTCCCTTCATTTTCTCTTAACTCCCTCTCCCCTCCCCCCCCATGCTCCCAGTTTGCTCAGGAGATCTTGTCCATTTCCAATTCTCTGGGGGACTCTATATGCCTCTCTTAGGGTCCTCCTCGCTGAATAGCTTTTCTTGTGGTGTGGATTGTAGTCTGGTAATCCTCTGCTCTGTGTCTACTATCCTTATATGAGTGAGTACACACCATGTTTGTCTTTTTGTGACTGGGTTACCTCACTCAGGATGTTTCTTCTAGTTCCATCAATTTGCCTGTGAATTTCAAGATTCCATTGTTTTTTTTGGGGGGGGTTGTTTTGTTTTGTTTTGTTTTTTTCTTCTGAGCAGTACTCCATTGTGTAAATGTATCACATTTTCTCTATCCATTCTTTAGTTGAGGGGAATCTAAGTTACTTCCAGGTTCTGGATGTTACAAATAATGCTGCTATGAACACAGCTGAACAGACATCCTTGTATGAATGTGCATCTCTTGGCTATATGCCTAAGAGTGGAATTGCTGGATTTTGTGGAACTGCCATATTGATTTCCAAAGTGTCTGTACACCAACAGTGGAGGAGTGTTACCCTTTCTCCACATCCTTTTCAGCATAAACTGTCATTGATATTTTTATTGTAGCCATTCTGACAGGAGTAAGATGATATCTCCGGGTTGTTTTGATTAGCATTTCCCTGATGGCTAAGGTTGTTACAATTTCTTAAGTGTTGTTCAGCCATTTTAGATTCCTCTACCATAATAGAGGGAGCCATTATAGGTTTGAATAGAAAACTGACTCTAGAGAAACATCCAGAGACCTACAAGGATGACCCCCAACTAACAATCTGAGCAACAGTGGAAAGGCTACTTTAAATGTCCTTCCCTGATAATGAGACTGATAACTAACTTAAATGCCATCATAGTAGCTGATGGAAACAGAAGCAGACACCTAAAGCTAAACACTGAGCCGAACTCCTAGAATCCAGTTGCAGAGAGGGAGGAGTGATAAGAAAAGGGGTCAAGACTAGGCTACAGAAACCCACAGAGACAGCTGACCTGAACAAGAGGGAGTTCATGAATCCCAGACTGATAGCTGGGAAACCAGCATTGGACCTACTCAAGCCCCCTGAACATGGGTCTCAGTTAGAAGGCTGGTCAGTCTAAGGGACCTCTGGCAGTGGAACCAGGATGTATCTCTGATGCACCAAAGGACTTTGGGAGCACAGTCCCCATGGAGGGACATTCCCTTAGTCTAGAGGCAGGAGGGAGGGCCTAGTCCCTACTCCAAATGACTTGACAGATTTAGATGATTCCCTCCTGGAAGGCATCACCCTACCTTTAGAGTGTCCGGGGGGGGGGGGAGGAATGGGAAGAGGATTGGGGAGCGTGGGAGAAAGGAAGAGGGAACTGGGATGGATATGTAAAATAAGAAAAAATTATATATATATATGAGAATTTTCTATTTAGTTCTGTACTCTTTTTAATTGGATTATTCATTATTTTGGTGACTAGCTTATTGGGTTCTTTGAATATTTTAGAGATCAGTCCTCTGTCAGATATGGGGTTGTTGAGTATCTTTTCCCATTCTGTGGGCTGCCATTTTGTCTTGTTGACTGTGTCCTTTGCCTTACAGAAGCTTCTCAGTTTCAGGAGGTCCCATTTATTAATTGATGATGTCAGGGCCTGTGATACTGGTGTTATGTTCATTAAGCAGTCTCCTGTACCAAATCATTAAAGGTTTCTCACTTTCTATTCTAAGAGGTTCAGTGTGGCTGGATTTATGTTGAGGTTGTTGATCCATTTGAACTTTAGTTTTGTGCATGGCAAAAGCTGCGGGTCTATCTGCAATCTTCTACACAACAGCATCCAGTTGTGCCAGCAGCATTTGTTGAAGATGCTTTCTTTTTTCCATTGTAAAATTTTAGCTTCTTTGTCAAAAATCAAGTGTTTGTAGGTGTGTGGGTTAATATCAGGGTTTTCAATTCAATTCAATTCAATTCAATGGTCTGTCTATTTTTATGCCAATACCAAGCTGTTTTCAGGACTATAGCTCTATAGTAGAGCTTGAAGTCAGGGATGCTGATGCCTCCGAAAATTCCTGTATTGTGCAGGGTTGTTTTGGCTATCCTGGGTCTTTTGGTTTTCCATATAAAGTTGAGTATTATTCTTTCAAGGTCTGTGAAAAATGTGCCTATATTTTGATGGGGATTGCATTGAATCTGTAGATTGCTTTTGGCAAGATTGCCATTTTCACTTTGTTGATCCTACCTATCCAACAGCATGGGAGATCTTTCCATTTTCTGGTACTTAATTTCTTTCTTTAAAGATTCAAAGTTGTTGCTATACAGATCTTGTATCCTGCCACATTGCTGAAGGTGTTTACCAGCTGTAGGAGTTCCCTGTTAGTGATGTTTGAATAACTTATGTAAACTATCATATCCTCTGCAAATAGAGAAAGTTTAGCTTCTTATTTTTTCCAATTTGTATCCTCTTAATCTCCTTTTTGTTGTCTTATTGCTCTAGCTAGAACTTCAAGTATAATATTGATGAGATTTGAGGAGAGTGAACAGCCTTGTCTTGTTACTGATTTTAGAGGAATCTAAATTAATTTCTCTCCATTTAGTTTGATGTTGGCTATTGTTTTAATGTCTATTGCTTTTATTATGTTTTGGTATGTTCCTGTTATTGCTGATCTCTCCAAGACCTTTATCAGGAAGGAGTGTTGGATTTTGTCAAAGGCTTTTTCAGCATCTAGTGAGATGATTGTGTGGTTTTCTTTTTCAGTTTCTTTATATGGTGGATTACATTGATAGATTTTCATATGTTGAACCATCCCTGCATCCCTGGGATGAAGCCTACTTAATCATGGTGGATGTGTTCATGGATTCGATTTGCCAGTATTTTATTGAGTATTTTTGCATCAATGTTCATGAGGGATATTGGTCTGTAGTTCTCTTTCTTAATTGTGTCTTTATGTGCCTTAGATACCAAGGCAATTGTAGCCTTCTAAAAAGAGTTTGGCAATGACCCTTCTGCTTATATTGTGTGGAACACTTTGAGGAGTACTGGTATTAGCTTTTCTTTGAATTTCTGATTGAATTCTGCACTGAAACCATCTTGCCCTGAGATTTTTTTGGTTGTGAGATGTTTGATAACTACTTCTATTTCATTAAGGGTTATAGGTCTATTTAAATTGTTTATCTGTTCTTGACTTAATTTTGGTAAGTAATATCTATCCAGAAAATTGTTCATTTCTTTTAAATTTTCCAATTTTGTGGAATACAGGTTTTCAAAGTATGACCTGAAGATTCTATGGATTTTCTCTGTGTCCATTGTTATGTCCCCCTTTTCGGGATTCCATTGTGTTTTTCCACTGAGTAGTAAGTACTCCATTGTGTAAATGTACCACATTTTCTTCATCCATTCTTCAGCTGAGGGGCATTTGAGGGGATTGCAAATCAAAACAACTCTGAGATACCATCTTACTCCTGTCAAAATGGCCAAAATCAAAAACACCAAAGGCAGTTTATGCTAGAGAGGATGTAGAGAAAGGGATACACTCCTCCACTATTGGTGGGAGCATAAACCCGTACAGCCACTTTGGAAATCAGTATGGTGGTTCCTCAGGAAAATGTGAATCAGTCTACCTCAAGATCCAGTAATCCCACTCTTAGGCATATATCCAAAATATGCACATTCATACAACAAGGATATCTGTCCAACTATGTTCATAGCAGCATTATTTCTTTCTTTATTCTATATGTTTGGTGTTTTGATTATTAGGTGGTGAGAGAACTTTGTTTGTGGTCCATTCTTTTTGATATTCTGTAAGCTTCTTGTACTTGCACTGTCATGTGTTTCTTTAGGTTTGGAAACTTTTCTTCTATGATTTTGTTGAATACATTTTCTGTACCTTTGAGTTGGGTTTCTTCACCTTCTTCTATACCTATGATTCTTAGGTTTGGCCTTTTCACAGTTTCCTATATTTCCTGGATATTTGGTGTTAGGGATTTGCTAGACTTAAGATTGTTTTGGTAGATGTATCTATTTCTCTCAGTGTATCTTTAATGCCTGAGATTCTCTCTTCCATCTCTTGTATCTGTTGGTTATGCTTGCATCCGTAGTTCCTGATCATTTATCCAGATTTTCTAATTCCAAAATTTCCTCAGACTGTGGTTTTGTTTTGTTTTTTAATTGTCTCTGTTTCAGCTTTCAAATCTTGCACTGTTTGAGTTGTTTCTTGCAATTTTTGGTTTGTCTTTTCTTCCATTTCCTTAAAGGATTTTCTCATTTCCTAGTTTAGGGTCTCTATCATCTTCCTTCATAAAGTTGTTTCTAAGGTCATTCTAATTCTGCTTCATCTGTGTTAGGATGTTCAAGTCTTGCTGGTGTAGAGTCCCTAGACTCTGATGGCATCATATTGGTTTTTCTGTTGTTGAATGTGTTCTTATATTGTCGTCTCCCCCTCTCCTGGTGGGTATGGATCCAAGTTCTCTTCCAGTGGGTACAAGCACTATGGGTACAGGGGAGTCTGAGACACTCTCTTTCCTGGGGGGGGGATAGAGTTGGGATTAGCACTGTGATGTCATCAGACACTGGATTGCTTGGTCCCCTGGGGGTGAGTCAACCTGCCTGTATTCCTCAGGCCATGAGATCCCAAAGAGGGCAAGCAGAAGTTGGGCCTGAGACAGGGGACGATGCTTACCTTCCCGAGTGGGGGTGGTACTAGCACAGTGATGTCAGCAGACGCTGGATTTCTTGGTCCACTGGGGGCAAGTCGACCTGGCCACAGTCCCTGGGCCAGAAGATATCAAAACTGTGTTTTAATTTTCACTTTTCTTTTCCAGGTTCAAAAATGTATTGTCCACTCTCCAAGCACTTGTACAGTTTCTCTTGTTACTGACTCCTACTTTTCACTCCACTATGCCTTGACAAGATTAAAAAATTTTTTAAATTATTTTGCATTTTTTAAGACTCACTTTGTGACCTAGAATGTGATGTTTGTGGAGACTATTATACACACAAATGATAAATATGTGCATCATATCTGCTGGGTGGAATATTCTCATAGAAATATTGTACAATACATAACCTCATTAAAATATATGTGATGGAAACAGTGGTTTCTGTCTCATCTTCACAATCCCTAATAACTAGTTTTAAATACAGTGCCTATTTTCTAAAACAACACAATATTGGTACGTATTATAGATTTATTTGCTCCCTCTTATTATGAAGTATATGTTTAGATGTACTGCATTTCCTTCCTTGCAGCTTCCCTTCCACTAACACTCCAGTAAGTAGCTAAGAATTTTAAAGATATCACACACAGACAAAAAAAAAAAAAAAAAAAAAAAAAAAAAAGCGCAAGAGCAGCAATTTATCTGCCAAGGAACATATTGAAAAAATGTGGAGACAAGTGTGACAAGAGCATTATATTTGTAGAGCTAAACAGAGAATTATTCTTGATAAAAGCTGAATGCAAACGCTCAAAAATATTACCAAGAGGAACATAGAGAGAATGTGTATATTCATAAAATTATACAAATTTAAGATCATCTAGGGCATTTATAAAACAAAACCATGCTACAATATTGTGCCAGTTAGGTTAGATTCTCTCTCTCTCTCTCTCTCTCTCTCTCTCTGTGTGTGTGTGTGTGTGTGTGTATGTGTGTGTGTGTTTCTTTTGTTTTGTTTGTTGACTTGATAAAAGCTTAGGTCATCTTGGAAGAGGGAACTCAGTTGAGAAAATGCCCCATCAGATTTGCCTGTGGACAAGTACATTATGTTGCAAATAATAAATTGTAGAAAGCCAATGAAGTCTTGAGAAAGTCTGTTTTCCTACAGAGACTTCCCCTACTGATAGTTACTAAACCTTATTCATATATATGTACATACATACATATATTGTAAACCCTGTCTCCTTGTTTATCTATAATAATTCTGCTTCTTTGTTCAGCTATATACAATAACCATGCTTCCTAGTTCAGCTGTATACAGTAGCCCCGCCTGCCTGTTCAAATGCATCTAATAAATACGCTGAGCTTCCCGATGACAAAGCTTTTCCATCAGAGAACTCAGACCACAACCATGTGATTTCAGCTTTTCTCTATATGTGTGCCTGTCATTTCTTCATTTTCTTACCACCTCAGTTAGGTCAGTTGCTGGAGCTTTGTAGAGCATGGCAAAGTGGTGCCTGAACAGGGATCTGAACAGTAGACACATAACAATGGAGAACTTACCTTGGTCAGACTTGTGTATTAATCAAGGTAATGGAAAAAATACTGGAACACAACAGAAGCAGCAGAAAGGAAAATCAAAAGACAGAGGGAAGCTTTTCTCTATGTCCCCACATCTGTCCTTTCTTTGTTCCCTCATTGCCCTAGTCAGCTCAATTCTCAATTCTCTGGAGGACACAGCAATAAATACTTAATACCTTCCACAAATAAAAATATGCATTTGATTCTTAAATGCTTAATTTTTTACATCATCTTCCAAACTCTACCTAATTAGCAATCTGAAAATGGGCATTATTTCACTGGAGGAATACTGCTGTCCCAAAGAGAATTTATGATTAGATTAAAATGTAAATCCATAATGTGAATAACCGCCTCCTGGTGTCTGTACTTTGTGCTTGGATTTTGGTTTTTGGGTTTTTGTTTTGTTTTGTTTTCATTTTATTAAAGCAAAGCACCTGCCTGTACTCTTAGGGTCTCCAAGGACTCCAGTGTGAAACTAGATCCCACAGAAGAACCCCTTGATTGTTCCAAACCTTCCAAAATAAGGTTTTCTTTTTCTCCTGACACTTTAGAAGTGTTATTAAAGCTTGCTGGATTCTTCAGATTTGGAGAGTGAAGAAAAGAAAGAATGGAAACCTTGGTTTTCCTCCCCTGGATATCATGTTTGTTTTGACATGTGGGTGTGGTGTGCTTTTCTGGCAATGACTGTGAAAATTCAGCCTTGGGTGTCTACAGGACACAGCACAGTCATGTCTAGGTTGCTTAGACAAGAGATATTGCTTTCCTCACTACAAGTTATTCACACACAGATGTTAGAGTCAGGTGTCATAGGACCAAGTTGTTTTACTCTTTAAGCTCCCTAGTTACATATTAATGTGTTTGATAACAAAAAGCAGAGAAGAGACTAGTTAAAATTTTAATGAAGCATGGGTTTTGGTAGGTACGGATCTGTAGAAAAGATACAAATTAGAAGTATGATGTGTTAGACATCTTTGAAAGCTTGATGCTTGCTTCTATTTTACATAATTTGCAACATGATGTAGACAAATAGCATGTAAATATTGTTTCAGAATTTCTTTGTTGAAATAAGTTCTAATCTTTTTCTATTCCATTATTTATGGGTGATGTCCTTCTGTATGTAAGTTTCTCTTAATGAATGAAACACTGTTTGGCCAATAGAGGCAGGAAGATAGGTAGGACTAGGAGAGGAGGAGAATCCTGGGAAAGGTAGTCAGAGAGGTGCTGAAAAGAGATGTCATGTACCCAAAAAGGAGTAACAGGTCCAGGCATTCTCCACTAAACCAAGACCATGTGGAAATACTTAGATTTATAGAAATGGGTTGATAATTAAGAAAGAACTATCCAATAATAAACACTAGCCATTGGACAACAGTTTTATAATTAATATAGTGTCTGTGTGTTTCTTTGGGGCTGAGAGGGATGGCAGGACCTGGTGGGACAAGAAAACTATAGCACCAAAATGGTGCCATCATACCATGTTCCTCTTTTTGTGATTGGGGTACCTCACTCAGGATGTTTTCTTCAAGTTCCATCCATTTGCCTGTGAATTTCAAGATTCCATTGTTTTTTTTTTTTCTAGTGAGTAGTATTCCATTGTGTAAATGTGCCACATCTTCTTTATCCATTCTTCAGTTGAGGGGCATCTAGATTGCTTCCAGGTTCTTGCTATTACAAATAATGCTGCCATGATGACAGTTGAACAGATGTCTTTGTTGAAAAGATGTGGATTATTTGGGTATATGCCTAAGAGTGGAATTGCCAGATCCTGTGGTAGACTGATTCCCATTTCCCTGAGGAACCGCCATACTGATCTCCAAAATGGCTGTACAATTTTGCACTCCCACCAGCAGTGGAGGAGTGTTCCCCTCTCTCCAACTCCTCTCCAGCATAAACTATCATTGGTGTTTCTCATTTTAGCCATTCTGACAGGAGTAAGATGGTATCTCAGAGTTGCCTTGATTTGGATTTCCCAAAAACTAGAATGCAAGGAGGACCCTAAGAAATTCATACAAGGTCCCCCACAGAGCAGGGAAAAGGACAAGATCTCCTGAGCATATTGGGGGGGCAGTGAATGGAGAGGGAGTTAGGAGAAAGAGAAGAGGATAAGAGGATGGGTGAGGAGAACATGAGGGACCAGGAGGATTGAATCAGGGGATGAATAGATAAGAGCAAGAAAGGAGATACCATAATAGAGGGAGCCATTATAGGTTTGAAGAGAAAACTGACACTAGAGAAATGTCCAGAGACCTACAAGGATGATCCCAACTAACAATCTGAGCAATAGTGGAGAGGCTACCTTAAATGCCCTTCCCTGATAATGAGATTGATAACTAACTTATATGCAATCCTAGAGCCTTCATCTAGTAGCTGATGGAAACAGAAGCAAACACCCACAGCTAAACACTGAGCCAAACTCCTGGAATCAGTTGCAGAAAGTTAGGAGTGATGAAAAGGGGTCAAGAGCAGCATGGAGAAACCCACAGAAACAGTTGACCTGAATAAGGAAGAGCTAATGGACCCCCAGAATGATAGCTGGGAAACCAGCATTAGACTGACCCAGACCCCCTTGAACATGGGTCTCAGTTAGAAGGACTGGGCTGTCTAAGAGACCTCTGACAGTGGAACCAGAATGTATTCTTGGTGCACAAAAGGACTTTGGGAACACATTCCCCATGTAGGATATACTTCTTTAATCTAGAGGCAGGAGGGAGGGCCTAGTCCCTACTCCAAATGACTTGACAGATTTTGATGATCCCTCCTGGAAGGCCTCACCATCCCTCTGGAGTAGGTGGGGAATGGGAGGGAAATCAGGCAGCATGGGAGAATGAGAGGGTGAAGGAACTGGGATTGATATGTAAAATAAGAAAAAAGTAGAGGGGGAAAATGGTGCCATCAACATGGGTTGCACAAATTTCCATGTAAAAACTGACAAAAGTTTTAAAAGTGATTCTAAAAACAAAGGAACAAAGTCAAGCATGGCTTCTTGGTAGCAGCATTTTCTTGGCTGGGTTGAGTCTTTTAAGAGGCACTGCTACCAATTGAATGATGTGGTGTCTACATCTCCAAATCAGCAAGCAGCATGCTGCTTAATGGAGACACAGATCAAGGGTTTACAGTGTGTTTAAAAATATGTAGGCTTAGGAGAGAAAAGAAAAAGGATAAAGTGGTTAAAAAAGAAAGAAAAGAAGGAAGGAAGGAAGGAAGGAAGGAAGGAAGGGAGGGAGGGAGGGAGGGAGGGAGGAAGGAAGGAAGGAAGGAAGGAAGAGAGTAGCTTGGTGTGATGGCACATGTCTTTATGCCTTTAATCCCAGCATTCAGGAGGCAGAGGCAAGAAGATCTCTGGATTTCAAGGACAGCATGGTCTACAGAGTGAATTCCAGGATACCTTCCTGCTTCAGAAGATGCCCCTCCAATCCAATCTGTGACCCAACAGAGTGAGAGAGAGAGAGAAAGAGAAAAGAGAGAGAGAGAGAGAGAGAGAGAGAGAGAGAGAGAGAGAGAGAGAGAGAGAGAGAGCCTGCCTTCCACTTCTTCCCCTTCTGGTGACCTGAAGCCATGCCCAAAGGGATGTGGCCACTAACACAAATTCACTGGCAAGGTGAGATGCTACGACATATTACTCCTGTAATGCTTTTTCTGGTGCAGTCATATCTGATAAACCTGATGCCGTTTCATACCACCAGATCATCTACTTGCAGTAATTTAAACCATCTCCATTTAGTGCTCATTCCCAAAGCAACTGAGAGATAAGAATTTGTTTACAGAATTGTATCCATGTTAAAAGGAGCAGCCATAGAGGAGTGATGTAGTGATACAGCTCAGAAATCTGGGGCCCTAAAGTTTTGAGTCTGTTTCCTATTGCTTTAACAAACTACGTGGGACTGAGACATATATAGAAAATATAGAGTTAGTTGGTCTATGATTCTACAACAGCAGTTCTCAACCTGTGATTCATGACCCCTATGGGGGCCAAACGGCTCCTTCACAGGGGTTGTCTAAAATCATCAGAAAACACAAGTATTTATATTACAATTTATAACTACAGCAAAATTACAATTATGATATAGTAACAAAAATAATTTTATGGTTGGGGGCACCATAACATGTAGAACTGTATTAAAGGGTCACAGCATCAGGAATGTTGAGAACCACTCTTATAGAAGTTAGGAAATCATGGTAATGATCAATGCATCATTATATGGCAACACATGACAAACATGCCAAAGTGAGCTCACTTGTATATTTTTAAAAAGCCACTCATTTGAGAATCAATGAGGTGGTTGACAACCTGAATTCAATCAATGGAATAAGGTGAAAGGAGCCAAGGAAAAGCACCTGACTTGACCTCAGGACCAGGGCTTTAAATTCCATCAATCCCTGAGCTTGCCCCAGAATTGGGTTACAAATATCCACCAATCCTAAACCACACTAGAAAACTCTGCCCCTTACCACCACCACCACCACCACCACCACCTGCAAGAAATCTTATATAAGCTCTGTAGCCTGTTCAGTTTGCTGCTGCTTCTCAGCAGCAGCCACCCTCTGGATTCTTCCTTCCCAATAAATCTCTTGTGGAGGGTTTGTTTGTGGTGTGACACTTTCACCAGAGCAGAGCCCAGCTGCAACAACCTTTGCTAGAGCAGGGAAGAGCTGTAATACTTTTACTGGGGAAACTTTTCCTTAGTAGAGCAGAGCTGTAACACTTCCACTGGGGAAACTTCCTTAGTAGAGCAGAGCCGTAACACTTCCACTGGGGAAACTTCTCCTTAGTGGAGCAGAGCTGTAAGGCTTTTCTAAAGCAGAGCTGCAACAACTTTGCTTGGGAAACCCTCCCCTGCTGGAGAAACATTTCCCTGGAGCAGAGTTGTAAGCTGCTATGCTTACAATAACTTTGTGGTATTCCTTGTCTCTCAACTGCTAAGATACCTTTCCATCTGAGCTACAACACTTACACACGGAACCCAAATGGTGGAAGAAGAGAACCAACTGCTGTAAGTTGTCTTCTGACCCCTACATATGCACCTTAGGACATCCATCCATGCACACACACACACACACACACACACACACACACACACACACACACACACCCCAATGTAAAAAAAAAAAAGTGGTCTTTAAAAAGAGCCATGTATTTGCTAATTTGTTACTTCATTAATCCACAAATGTATTAATCCACTCATAATGGAAGACCATTATGTTTTGATTATCTTTAATGATCCCATGTGATCCCTCATAATATCTACAATTAAATTTCAAAATGATTTTAATGAAAACATATCACAGCATTTAAAGGATGTGTCAAGCAGTTAATAAGTACAGTTATGTGGCACCTTGAAACAAATGTGGATGCATTAATAACCCCATTTAAAGGAACAAACTAGTGATTTACATGAGGAAAATATGACTGAGACCTATGATGATGAAAGGAGGGATTAAACACTTGCCAGACATTTGAATGTAGGAGTGAAAAAGATATATGGTACATTAATAATGAAGCTATAGAACTAGACAGTGATTAGGAGCACTTAGGAGGCAGACGCAGGTGGATCTCTATGAGTTCAAGGCCACCTGGTCTACAAAATGAGTTTCAGAATAGCCAGGGCCATTACGTAGAGAAATCCTGTCTCAAAGAACCAAAAAGAAGAAGGAGAAGAAGGATAAGGAGAAAGAGGAGGAAGAAGAAACAGCTATAGAAATATAGAAATGTATCACCCAGCTTAAGTAGAAGGTTGGACTAAAATACGACAATGGAAAAATTGTGGATAAGATAACCAGGAGAGAACAAATGAATAATGTTCATAATAATACAGAAAAAGAAAATACAACCTAAAAAATAAAATTATCTAAAAAATATGGGAAAATAATTATAGAAAATAATACTTGCCCACTAGAATAGTGTGGTTTTTCATATTGGCTGAAGAACAGAAAGGATATGGTAGCATCTATAATGACACCAATATGTTCCAGCCCACATACTCTGTGTTAATTCATTTAAGATGAGTCTCAGTATCTGTAATTTTCAGAAAGCTCTATAAGAGAGACAAATGTCATACTAGGACTCAAGCCTTTGCCATATGAGCTGGAAAACATGAAAAGTTACTATCTATAATTTAAAAGACAGGCACAATGCATACAAAAATTCAAGGAAATGCTTGCAAGCCAACTTCAAGAATACATTAAGAAGACCATAAGCCACGCTCAAGTTGACTTTATATTCTAGGAATGAAAGTTTGGTTTAATGAAGAAAATACTTGGAACCCTGTCCTTATACAATCAAACATTGGAATCGACCCAAATGGCCACTGACAAGTTAATGATTAAATAAATTATGGTATAATCATGCTTAGTACTTTGAAGAAAATAGGAACAATGAGTAACTAAGACTGCTATATGACCAAGTGAAAATAAAAGTAATTTGGAGAAAAACATGTGTGGCATGACAATAGTTTTCCTTACAGGTACAGTTTATAGGCCACAAGTGGTAGCAACAACATGTTATCCCAGCACTCAGTAGGCTGAAACAGAAGAATTCAATCCCAGCCTCAGCTAAAGAGAAAAACTCTGTCTCAAATTCAAATAATAATAATAATAAAGTATATTTATGGATGAGTATACTATATATAATCCACCATTAATATGTCTTTATGCTGATAGATAAAAGGTAATTTGTATCATTATAGACTATACATTTTAAAAAGTTCTCTTATAAAAGAAACTCAGAGTAGTAGCATTTGTTGTGGGAGAAGGAGCTTAATGTGAATCAAATATGAATTATAACAGCAAATTGTAAACCTTTGCTCTCTTAAATAGCAATTAACTCATCATTTCTAGGAAAATGAATACTCTTTTGAAGAAAGGTAGAGCAGACACAATTTCAGAGAGTGAAATGGAAATTTCACCTCCTACTTACCCTCTGGATACACTATCTCCACACTCTGAGAACTGAGTTTTTCTTCAAAAACTCACAGCTGCTCAAGAGTAGATGTCTCCACCCATTCTGTGCATTATATGTATATATCCTACTTTTATATAATGTCTACATATTTCCAATAAATGGAATCGTAACATAAAAAAAGAAAAGAAAAAAGTTTGGTTTAACATCTACACAACAATAAGTATAATTCATCACTTAATTAGACTTAAATTATAATTCACATGACCATCTCAATTAATGTAGAAAAATATCCTTTGACAAAGTTCAAATCCATGATAAAAGCTCTCAAAAAATTGGGAAAAGAAGAAACACATTTCAACATAGGAAAAGCTATTCATGGCAAACCTATACCAACATTATTCTAAACGGAAAAAATGGGAGCATTTCTTGTGAAATCTGTGTCCCTCTCTAGTCTTATCTGATGCAGTGCTCTGAGTTTTAACTACAACAATAAGATAAAAAAAAATGGGGAACACAAATTGGAAAGGAAGAAGTCAAATTACTGTATTAACAAATGGCATGGCTCTCTAAAGACTACAACTCTAGCAGGAAATTCTTGGACCTCATAAACATTTTCAGCAAAGTAGTAGGATACAAAAAAAAAAAAAAAAAAAAAAGAAACAAACAAAAAATACAGTTGCTTTTCTATAAACCAATAATAAACTTGTCAAAAAAGTAAAAAGGGGGAAACCATCCACAGAAGCTCCCCAAAATAATTAAATGCCTAAGAATAAACCTATGAGGTAGAAGAGTTCTATAATGAAAACTTGAGGAAAGCCTCAAGTAGAAAGCCTCTCCATGCTCACAGATAGGAAGAATGAATATTGCAAAAATGGTTGCATTATCAAAGTTATCTACAGACTAAGTGAACTCTCCTTGAAAACTCTGATAGCATTCTTCAGAGAATGAGAAAAAAAATCCTAAAATCCACACAGAAGACACGGGAAATAGTCAAAGCGATCAGAAGCAGAAAGGGCAGTGCCAGAGGCAGCACAGCACCTGGCCTCAAATTATGTTACAGGTGTAGGAATGAACCAGCATTGGACTGGTGCAGAAACACAGAAGGTGAGACTCTGAATCAAGTATCAGATGGGGAATTAGTGAGCTAACATGATGCACAATGAACTCCATCCTGAGCATCGTCATGGGAATGCAAAAATCAGTACATTTCTAGGCTCATTGTTGGAACATCCGACTCAAACCTTATTTAGCTCTCTCTGTTTATGACTACATCACAGCTCTACAAGGTAAGTAAGCACTCAATGCAAAGGAAAAGTCAAAGATTTCAACAGCAAAATGGAATGTACTAATGCCTTTAATAGAATTCACTGCTAGATAAGCTGAAGGTCAAGAAAGACAAACACCAAAAATAAGCATAACCAAAAGATACCTCAAAACATAAGTTTCTAGGCTGGAGAGATGGCTCAGAGGTAAGAGCAATTAGCTGCTCTTCCAGAGATCCCAAGTTCAATTCCTAGCAACTACATGGTGGCTCACAACCATCTGTAAAAAGATCTGGTGCCCTCTTCTGGTGTGCAGGAAGAACACTGTATATATAATAAATAAATAGTAAATCTTAAAACACACACACACACACACACACACACACACACACAGGCTCCCAGACTTTGTCCATCTTGTTCCCAACAGATTCCCCAACACTCAGAACAGACCTGGCCTGTGAGTGGTGACTTGACTGGGAATATGGCACATATCAGATTCTTACACAGGTTCAGCCTAGAAGGTGATATGAAGTCATCAAAACATGACCAATGAATCAAAAATATTCACAAGTCATCAACAGTGCCATCTGTATAACTGATGTCTTCCACGGGTATTTTCATCAACTTATCTTGGTCACACCACATGTGGCAAGTACAGCAGGGGTAATTCACATAAAACATTAACTTGAAGCTGAGTGTGGTCACTTGGAATTAATACAGATAATAAAAACACTTTAAGTTGTAATACTTGCCAAGTTAATTTCTCTCTTCAGCCAAAGGCATGTGCTTTTCTACAGAGGGCCAAGAAATCTTGATGTTGAGTCTATACTCATAATGCAGGGCCAGCCCCTGGGAGCACCTCAGTTGTGGTCAAAACCTTCCCAAATGCCCTGATATCTCTACGTTCTTGTTCAGTTTTTTTAAACAAGAAAATATAGTCCTCCAACTTAGAACTTTCCAAAGAATAGGAGCTCTCATAGGAATCTAAACTACCTGTCATGACTTTGAACTGGTACCCCTATTTGAATTGCCCATCCTGGCTCTATCACGTTCCAATCGAAAAAAAAGAAAAGTGAAAGCCAAAATGGAAGCATATGCATGCCAGTAAGTTAGGCTAAGTTTTCCAAGACTGTCCTTTCACCCAGCACCCAACAACATGTATTAACCACCTACTTGTATTGGCCACTGTACTAGTGATGGGAGCTAGAAAGCTCAGGGAGTACTATCTGTTCTAGTGGGAGAAGCAAGCCCATGTCTAAAGAGGAAGATAAAAGACAGGAAAATGATATTTGTTAAGAATATGCTGGAAACAAGATGCAATGTCATATTCATTTTCTACTCTACTTTGTATCACCACACAGAATCTCTTACATAGAAGAAACCGAAGGTACAGACTGGGTATTCACTCACCCCAAGTCTCAGACCTGAGTACAGCAGAGTACAAAGGATAACCTGATTTGCCCTCTTTGGAAGTCTACATTCCTGGCCTCTACTATGCATTTCCAAGCACTTAAGCTATCAGTGACTGTTCAGTGCCATTCCAGCAGCTTAACACAAGGGAGCACAAAGGGCTCAGTGACACTGTAACGAGAGTGGCAGGTCAGGAAAGGCATCACCAAGGATGTGACATTTGAGTTAGACCATGTTAAACAGCTGGAGTCAGGCCTGCTGGATTACTAATGTGTTGATTTTTTGACTACACCTCTTGGGCACTAACCAGAGCCACAAAGTGAAGGAAGCAATAATTCTTCTCTGGCCACCAAAACTGCTGAAACGGAGTCACCTGCAATTGCTACGCCCACTGTCTCCACACAAATAAGGCTATGTGTGGAGGATGTTAGCTTAGGGAATAGCAGGTGTGTGGAGTAGAGCGGGGGAAGAGATCTGCTGAGTACCAGAGGATCCCACATTAGACAAATGGAAGTAAGCATCCCCAAAGGGGCTTTGCAGAAGTATGTGGGGCAACTGTTTTCTGAGAGTTGTTAAAAAAAACAAACAAACAAACAAAGAGATCAAGCATGGCCTCTAAAAAGTCCCCGCATACATGCCAATGACAAATCAGTGCTGTTGATAGGGCCAAATGGGGCTTTGAAGGTGCTATTTCTTTTTTTATCATGAAGTCCAAGGAGAGTCCCATAAAATGGGGAAAAGACAAGCTTCACGAAGCCAAAATCTGAGTGTGTGATCCACTGAATAAAACACACGGAGCAAACAGTAATGGAAAGTGCCCTCTTGTAAATTGTGACAAGTTTAGTGACTCGGAACTCTGAAATGAAGGTAAATAGTGGAGTGCCTCCAAAATGTACAGATTTTCTCCAAGAGGGGAAGGAAAGGGCATAGCAAAAGACTTGCTATGCTACTTCTCTACAGGACATACTTCAGGGACACCAAAGCACTTACGGAATTAAGGGGGTAACTGAGACATCTCGCCACTGACTTCTTGTCAACTGATACCAAGTGTCATTTGCTGATGAATACTTTCTTAGTATTTGTTGGGATGGGAAAAAGTTTCTCATATCAAATTTCTGTTTGTGTGACTGATCTTTGGGACGTGGTTTCATACTATATCCAAGGCTACCCTGGAGCTCTCACCATGTAGCCCTGGCTAGATTTGAGCTCACCAGCATCTTCCTGTCTCAGCCTCCTGAATATTAGAATTACAAGCTGAGCCACACTGCCTGGATCTCACTTCGGTTTTACTTGTATTTTCTTAATTACTGGGATTCATTATATCATAACTAATTTATTGACCATTTGTATTATATAAATCTAAGGATTTTATTCAATTTTCTTTTAATTCTAGGAATTCTTTATTATTATAACTATTAAATCTTTGTGACTTTGTTTTGCTGCAAATACTTTCCCATACTGTGGATGTTTTCTGTCTTTAATGAACAGAAAATTTCCATTTAAATGTGGTTAAATTTAGCAATGATTTTGTTTCACATTTATGAGTGATAAAATGTCTTTTTTCTGTCTTTAATGAACAGAAAATTTCCATTTAAATGTGGTTAAATTTAGCAATGATTTTGTTTCACATTTATGAGTGATAAAATGTCTTTCCTTCGATCTGGATCTGAGTGCAAGTTCCCTTCCTTCTAAGTAACTTCCTTGGTGCCATAAAGTACAGTGTGAGTTCAGGGGAAAAGTAATCATCAATGGTCCAACCCAACTGCACACCTCACAAACCATGCCTAGCAAGATACCCTCACTGGTGAAATAGTGACATGACTATTATGAGCAGAGGTTCTCAACTTGTGGGGTCACAACCCCTTCACAGAGGTCACATAGCAGATATTCTACATGTCAGATATTTACATCATGATTCATAACTGTAGAAAAATTACCGTAGCTAAGCATCAATGAACTAATTTTATGCTTGAGGGTCACCATAACATGAGGAACTGTATATTAAAAAGTCGCAGCATTGGGAAGGTTGATTATGGGGCCAACCAACTGCCTTCTGATTGGATCTGAGACCTACTCCACTGCCTGTTCTATAATCCTAAGAACCCATGACTGAAGAGGTCATAGTCCCAAGGGAAAACTTACTATAGCTGTCTTGCTAAAAAGAATATGGTGTTAAATCACCTTCTAAATACGAATGTTTATGCACATAGATAAGTGCTACTCTAGGCTTTCATTGAGGAATCCTCCTATTGCAGCAGATGGTGCTCAGTACAGAGATTCACAACTGGATAAAGGGCAGAGAACAAGTTACTCTGGACCGTTCAACACTAAATGGGATAACTGTGTTACTCCTCTTCCCCAAGGCTCCGGGAGCAGCAAGCAAAGGAGAAGGAAAAGAACGTAAGAGAGCCAGGGATTGCTGAGAACTGCTCTGAACAGGGTCTCCTAGGCATAGCCTGCCCATGAATTTAGGAACTCATTGCCCATGAAGTTTCGTACACAAGACTTGCACAGCACTGGCCCTGTTACCATTCCATCACTCATGTGAGGAGGAACCTAACACTTAGGACCTAGAGATAAAATGGTCCCATCAAAATAGGAGGGAGATTGTTGGGAAGAGGACGGGCTTCATCAAGGATAGAGGGTAAGAAGACAGACAGATGATATTTGGAGTGGGGGCTCAATGTGCAAAATATATGCAATATATGTGCAGGGTATGAAATCATCGAAGAATTTAAAGAAAGAAAAATGTCTTCTTTGGAAGTTCTAAAGATGATATATAGGCTGTCCTTTCTCCTGGAATGCTGTTGATTTCATCTTGCCTTGTTCCAGCTATAACTGAATGGTATATGTAGTGTGAAATAGGAATCTAACAATATTCCCCCACAGAGAGCCAGTTATTGCAGTAATAGCGATCTGCTATGCTAGTCCTAAAAGACTGATGAATCCACACAGGCCTGAGTCCTTCCTTCCACTGATTTAAAATTTTCTATTTATTGCCAAACAGTCACTGTTGTAATGACCTGTCAGACATGTGACAATCCCTGAGATCAGTTAGGCCAAATGGCACTTAGTTCTTTAGCGTCAACTCAGCTATCTGGGGCCCATCTGTTGGCGTCATTAGACTTAATCTATCAAGTTTTATGAAAAAATCAGGCTGAGCTCTGTTTTGGAATTGACTAGATTTGGGTACAAATATGAGGAGAATTGATGTAACTATAATCCTGAATATTTCACCATAGGAGAAGAAAAGGTATATATCTCATTAATGTTTTCCTACACATTGCCCCTATTTCCTTGCTAAAGGTTGCCCATATCTCTCATTATATTATTCTTAAATTACAACCTTACTTTTGTGGCTAATGTAAATAGTAACTTTCTTTTTTTAATTATTTTTATTTTTATTTTACATATTGACCCCAGTTCCCTCTCCCTCCCTCCCTCTTTCCCTCTCTCACACCCTCCCATGCCCCACCACCACCCTCCCTTTCCATCCCCCCCCACTCCACATGTAGGGTGATGCCTTCCAGGAGGGGTCATCTAAATCTGCCAAGTCATTTGGAGTAGGGACTAGGCCTTCTCTACTGACACTAGGTTAAGGGAGTATCCTTCCATAGGAAATGTGCTCCCAAAGTCCTTATATGCATCGAGTATACATCCTGGTTCCATATTCCAAGGTCCCTTAGATTGCCCAGGTCTTCTAACTGAGACCCATGTTCAGGGGCTCTGAGTGGGTCCAATGCTGGATTCCCAGCTTCAGTCTGGAGGTCTAATAGCTCCTCCTTGTTCAGGTCAGCTGTCTCTATGTGTTTCTGTAGCCTGGTCTTGTCCTTCTTCTCTGCATCTGGATTCCAGTTCAGCTCAGTGTTTAGTTGTGGGTGTCTGCTTCTGTTTCCATCAGCTATGAAATGAGGGCTCTATGATGGTGGATAAGTTAGTCATCGATCTCATTATCAGGGAAGGGCATTTATGGTAGCCTTTCCACTGTTGCTCAAATTGTTAGTTGGGGTCAGTCTTGTAGGTCTCTGGACATTTCCCTAGATTCAGTTTTATCCTCAAACATATAATGGCTCCCTCTTTTATGGTATCTATCTATCTATTTCTTTCTCTTTCTCTCTCTCTTTTCTTTTATTTATTCCTCCCTGACTCAATCTTCCTAGTCCCACGTGCTTTCCTCTCCTCCCCTTCTCTTTCTCCTAGCTCCTTCTTCACTCACTGCCCCCTCCCACTCCCAATATGCTCAGGAGCTCTTGTTCCTTTCTCCTTCTGTGAGGGACCTTGTATGATTCTCTTAGACTCCTCCTTGTGTCCTAGTTTCTCTGGCTATGTGAATTATAGGCTGGTGATCCTTTCCTCTATGTCTACAATCAATATATGAGTGAGTACATACCATGTTTCTATTTTTGTGAATGGGTTAATGGGTTACCTCATTCCGAATGGTTTCTTCAAGTTCCATCCATTTGCCTGTGAATTTATAGATTCCATTGTATTTTTTTTTTTTTTTTTTTTTTTTTTGCCACAGAGTAGTATTCCATTGTGTAAATGTGCCACCTCTTCTTTATCCATTTTTCAGTTGAGGAGCATCTAGGTTGCTTCCACGTTCTTGCTATTACAAATAATGCTGCGATGAACATAGTTGAACAGATGTCTTTGTTGAAAAGATGTGGATCATTTGGGTATATGCCTAAGAGGGGGATTTCTGGATCCTGTGGTAGACTGATTCCCATTTTTCTGAGGAACTGCATATTGATCTCCAAAATGGCTGTACAAGTTTGCACTCCCACCAGCAGTGGAGGAATGTTCCCCTTTCTCCACATCCTCATTCTCATTGGTGTTTCTAATTTTAGCCATTCTGGAAGGAGTAAGAAGATATCTCAGAGTTGTTTTTGATTTGCATTTCCCTGATGGCTGAGGATGTTGAGCACTTTCTTAAGTGTCTTTCAGCCTTTTTGATTTCCTCTATTGAGAATTCTCTCTTCAGTTCTGTATCCCATTTTTTAAGAGGGTTATTTGGTGTTTTGGTGACTAGCTTCTTGAGTTCTTTGTGTATTTTGGAGATCAACCCTCTGTCAGATGTAGGAATGGTGAACATCTTTCCCACTCTGTGGGCTGCTGCTTGGTCTTGTCCACTGTGTCCTTTGCCTTACAGAAAGCTTCTCAGTTTGAGGACGTCCCATTTATTAATTGTCAATCTTAGTGTCTGTGTTACTGGAGTTATGTTCAGGAAGTCATCTCCTGTACGACTTTGTTCAAGGGTATATCCCATTTTCTCTTCTAAGAGGTTCAGTGTGGCTGTATTTATGTTGAGGTCTTTGATCCATTTGGACTTGAGTTTTGTGCATGGTGATAGACATGGGTCTATCTGCAGTCTTTTACACACCCTCATCCAATTGTGCCAGCAGCATTTGTTGAAGATGCTTTCCTCCCCCCATTGTATACTTTTAACTGTTTTATCAAAATCAGGTGTTCATAGGTGTGTGGGTTAATATCAGGATTTTCAATTCAATTCCATTAGTCTATCTGTCTATTTTTGTGCTAATACCAGGCTGTTTTCAGGACTATAGCTCTGTACTAGAGCTAAAAGTCAGGGATGGTGATGCCTCCTGAAGTTCATTTATTGTACTGGGTTGTTTTGGGTACCCTGGGTCTTTTGTTTTTCCATATAAAGTTGAATATTATCCTTTCAAGGTTGGTGAAGAATTGTGCTGTGATTTTAATGGGGATTGCATTGAATCTGTAGATTGCCTTTGGCAAGATTGCCATTTTTACTATGTTTATGCTACCTATCAAAGAGCATGGGAGATCGTTCCATTTTCTGGTATCTTCTTTAATTTCTTTCTTTAAAAACACAAAGTTCTTGCTATATAAGTCTTTACAACATACTAGAAAATTCTGAGAAGTTATCTGTTACATAATTTTAAAGTATTTGGTAAAACTTCCATATGAAAAATATTTAAGCCCAACATCTTTATGATTTTTCTAACCATTTTACTTTGTGATGACTAAGGCTTCCCACTTTTGTTTTCTCTGTAAGTCTGTTCCCATTCATGACCTTTCTGCAGCTTTTTGCATTTCTTCTAAATATTTGTTTCAGGCACAGATTCCTGTATCCCAGGCTGGACTGAAACCCACTTTGTGATAAAAGCTGAGCCTGACCACAGTTCTTCTGCCCATCTGCACATCGCTGGGACTAAGGCATGACCACCAGAGCCAGCTGAAGCTTTCAAATTATTGTCATAAGTTCTATGTGTACTGTTCTTATCTTTCCAGTTTACTTTGTGCAAGGCCTTCAAAGGTTGACCAGTAACTTACTTTAAGGTCCAATATTTTTTGTTCTTCAATTCCAGTGCCTTGAAGTCTATACTTTCTCTAATTTGGGTTATCATCACCAAGTGTCTCTTAGCTGTACTAACATTTTCTATAGCCTTTTATACTTCTGTTTTTAATTTAATATTTAATTGTATTTAATTTATGTGTACTTTATGTATACATATATCTTTGTGTGTGCATACATCTGCCAGAGATAAATTTTGATTGTGTTCCTCTAGAGCTCTCCACTGTATTTATTGACACAGGGTCTCTCCTTGCAACTGGAGCCCAGAGAGCAGAAAGACTGGCTAGCTGGTACATCATCCTCTCATCTCCATCTTCACAATGCTAGATGCTACAGGCCATGGTGCCATGCCCCACTTTTTACATGAGTGCTGTTGATCCCAGTCCATCCATCATGCTAGCGCAGCAACCGAGCCATCTCTTTGGCCTCCATTTTGTTTTTCAAAGCAATATCTTTCTGTGTAGCCTACAGTGACATTAAAATAATGATTTCTCTCCTACCTCAAACTCCTGAGTACTGCAATGGTAGGCATGCGACTACATCGAGTCCTTAATTTTTCTTTAAGTTTAAAACAAAATAATGTTCATTTCCCATTTTGTATTTCTTAATTGAGTTAGCTAAGTCTCCTGATGTTTCATTTAGCTTTGGAATATCTGTGCTAATTCTCAGCCATGATTCTTGTTCCTACACTTCTTCTATTGTGTTTCAATATTGAATCTACCATTGATACAGTTTTGTCTGAAGGAATTTGAGAGAGTTCTAAAATCAAAGGTTCTTTAAAACAGAGAAGATTTCTACTTTCCCATTTGCCAACAACATTAACATGACTTTTTCCCAACAAATTTCTTTTGCCTGGATCTGAAGTACAGATGGATGTGTTTTCTTTGTAAAGTAGAACTTTGCTCTCCTTTGCCATTCAGTGTAACTGGGACTTTCTGGTTGGATAAGGCCTCAGCTTCAACAGGAGGACTTTGATCTAACTCCCTTCATTATAGCCACACTAAGATCTGTTCTCTATTCCTATGAGACCATTAAAGTCTAATCCCTGGATTCCCACAAATTTGCAAATGACCCGAGAGTCATCAAAGGCTTTTCTCCCAGGCTTTTGGCTTTTCTTTAAGTATGACTCCTGGGGGTTCTCTTGCCAGATTGCCAGCTAGGTCAGACACTAAAAAGCTTTCTGAAGCTGGGGAGGTAGTTCAGTGAATATCAGGGCTTGCAGTGCAAGCATAAAGACCTGAGCTCACATCCCCAGGACCAACATAAACAATCCTAAATAGACACAGCAACAAACTGCCCTCTAAATGCTTATCTTTATACCCAGAAATTAGAGCAGCCCTCAGACTTCATCAGAGAAGTTTGTTCAGTAGATAGTGGTTAACTCAGAAGCCCACAACTGATCAAAATGCAGAGAATAAGCATCATTGGAACTCAGCTACAAAATGGCTTGTCTATACTACTAGTGTGTGTTCATGTGTATGTGAGTATATGCACACACACACACACACACACACCCCAAAGGATCAAGTGACAAAGTTTGGGAAGGTTTTCTGGACATGATAGCATCACCTGCATAAGACCTGTACAAGATCAAGCCAATTAGCATTCTAGCATGGACAGGGTAGGGTCCACAAACCTCCATCCCTAACTGAGGAGTTATGGGCTCCAAGGCAGCTGATGGCTTTTATGGAGGGGGTCAATTTTCTTAAGATGTGTTCTCTGTAGGTTGACCACACTCCAGTCATACCCAGTCATATTCCCATACCCAGGAGTATATGAACACCAAAGATTGGACTCAGAGTAAATGTGATCAAAATAAATTGTATGAAATTCTCAAAGAATTCATTTTAAAATATATTTTTAATACAAAAATCTAGGCATAGCCACATAGGTCTTCAACTCCAGCACTAGACTGTGAAGTGGTAAAGACAAGAAGATTACTAGGACTTAAGTCAGCCTAGCTAGAAAAACAAGCCTCAAGTTCAGTGAGCCACCCTGTCAGAAGGAAATAAGGCCGAAAGTCATAGAACACAACATTCATGCGTGAACATGGACCCAGATGCCTGTCCATTCATGCATTTGACTGTTACACACTTTACATAGTATCTTGGATTATTCTTCAGTATAAAAATGCTTTAAAGTGTCCAATTTGTAATACTGCTCAGAATCAAAACTCTTATTTTGTTTTTATGAAATTATAGCAGTTCTTTTTTTAAATGAGAGGCTTATTTTCTATTAAAATTATTCTCATAATTATGAAAATTTGATAGGTTTCTAGAAAAAATGGAAATTATAAAATTGCACAGAATGTTACTGAGAATGTTATCTTTTCCTGTAGATATGCATGTTATCAATATTAGACTAAACAATGAAAAATCAAGAACTTCAGAACACAACCATGTGTTCCCCTACTGCCTATCTATCTCCAGTGACAATTATACTCATTTGAGGTGGTAATTTGACTCTATGTTGTTACATGTAATTTTATCTTTGCAGAAATGGCTCTCCATTTGGATCTCAATAAATATCACACCTACCATAAAAGTCTTGTTGTACTAACTTTTAACTTTAATTTTTTAATTTTTCTCTATTATGATTATTATCTCCTTATGCACAGAGAATTTCATGAATTTTACATTTCCTCTCAGAATGGTACACAGGATGGAACTGGTGATTCAAACAGTAAATGTTTTAACAATCTTGTTACCTGTCAACCAATCAGACTCAGCTGCAGGCATCAAATACCAGAAAATAAGTATCTGGAGCCCCTCTCAGTTTCCTTGTTTGGGACTTGAAATAGAACATAAGTGTGATGCTTTGTACCCTACATTGTGTCTCCTGTGATTTGTCCTCCTTAATATACACTAACTGTTCATAGTTAAAACTGTTCCCAGAGACTCACCTCACTCTATTTCATGAATACCTGAAAAATAAATCCACCAGTTCTCCCTTGGAACAGTATTCAAATGTCCTATAAAGTCAAATTACAAATTCCTAACAAAAATGTGCTCTCAAAGAGGCATGCTAATTCCTACAAATGCCTAAAATTCAGTTTCAGGCAAGTGTATATTACATTGTGTTTCCATTAGAAGAGAAATCAATTTGTTTGTCTTGCAAATTCCTTGTTATCTAAGCAGAAATGTCCATAACCTCTACATTTTCCCTCATTAATGGTAATTGGTATTAATAGTGAAGAGAGATATTCTTCACTGTTTTCTTTCCCTACCAGGACTCATGACAGGTCTTCATGTGTTTGTCCCCCCCCCCACAGTAAAAGTGCAAGGTAAAAATACTACAGTTGAGGAAAACTAAAGCCCAAAGAGGTTTAAGATTGACAAAAAACAATGAGGTGTTCAAAATTGAAATGGATTTGGCATAAGACACTGACTTTACAGAAATAGACATACATGCAGCCTGTTAAAGATACAGCTCAAAACACAAAAACAAAATGCAATCACTTTTGGTGTCCTGAAACAATCTTAGGGCAACATAAAGGCATGTGTTTTTAAAATAGGATTATTGTTGTTGTTTTGAAGTTTAATATGATAAAAAGAGAAAGAGATTCTTTGCCATTTAGAGTCGGTCTTAATCTGAAGACCCAGAGCTCAGTGTTTCATCTTTGTGTTCTGCATGGAGTTTAAAGGATGGATGCACTGGGGACCCTTAGCTACCAAGCTTAAGGAATCATGGCAGGGAAACGAGGAAACGGAGCTAAGAAAATGAATACATGGCTCTGACATGATTTTCCCTGTGGCTCTAGTTTAATCAGCAAGTAGCACCCCAGAGCAGCATAGCCCTTTCATTCAGTGCCATCATCACAAGATGCCCTCTCACAATTTTAACAGTCCTGTCCACAGCCATCAGGAAATCAGGGCACCATCCAGAATCCTGCCATAAAACACACTGCCGCCTTTAATGAGTGTTGTGCCGCCGTCAGCAAACCCGGGCTTTCCTATGTTGCATGATGTCCCTCACTCTCACCTTCCTCTCACCAAGACTCAGATGAATCCAAGGGAAGCAGAAAAGTGTGAGGCAACTGAATAAACATTCTTGGGTAGGTTTCACAGTAAACACGGAGTTTTTGATGCCATCGCCTCTTTAGAAAATAAATAGAGTATGGTAGGAAAATCCAACTCTCATGACCATGAGTTATAGATGCCCTGCACACTGAACACAAATTCAGTGAAGCAGAGGGACCCAGGGATAGGTCAAGAGTCCAGAGACACCAAGGTCGACACACACCTACGTATCTCCACAAAGAATTGGTACACACACAGGAAACAGGGAGGCAATTTTGATGAGCTGGTTTTGTTATTTCTTTATAAATAGTATTGTTTACAAAGAGCCTTACATTTGCACTGTGTTTTCAAAAATATGGTAAGTTTTCCATAATTATCATGCCAGGTTTCTGGATAAATCTATGTACTCACTAAAACATGAACATGGAGCTCTTCACATTACCTGAGATTCATCAGCAAAGTGTACACTTGTTTTTCCTGGATACCTGTGCAGCCTAGAGAGTGCTGTTGAGGCCACATTTCAACCTGGTCACTTTTTAGTCAGATGCTTCCAGTGTCCTTGAATTAAATGGGAAAAGTTTATTCCTTTTTTAAATCTTGACCTAAAGCTAGTTCTTCATTTAAAAATAAATACTACTGGGTTTAAGGTATAAATCAATGGTAGAGAACACGACTAGCATGTGAGGCGTGCTAACTAGCATGATTAGGAGCACTGCAAGAGCAGCTGTCTGTGTTGGGAGGGAGGGCGCTGAGTCAGGATCTCACACTGGAGCCTGAAACTCTCAGAAAAGAAGATGTGGCACATTTATACAATGGAACACTACCCAGCAAAAGAAAGCAAAAACCAATGGAATCTTGAAATCTGCAGGCAAACAGATGGAACTCGGAGAAACCATCCCGGGTGAGGTAACCCAGTCACAAAAAGAGAAACATGGTCTGTACTTAGCAGTCTTCTACCTCAGCCTCCTGAGGCAAAGACATGAGCCACCTGCACCACCATTGCCCCAGCACATCTTGCAGGCAGGACAAATTGTAGGTCAGTGGTTATGTAGCTGGGCTGATGTCCCAGTCCCAGCACTAGAAGCCTTGCCTGGTTACAGAAGATGGCCAGTTTAGGATCCGTAACCCGCATTACTAGAAGTCCTTGCTGGGGTCACCACATGTAGATTCCAGAGACTTTCTGCTGTACTAGGTTCCCACATTGCTCCAAAATGGCCCCAATTCCAGTAATCTCTCACAGTACTCTTCCCCCACCCCCCCTCAACCCTACTGATCCCTCATCCTCAGTGTACCTGCAAAGTTCTATTTGCCATTCTTAGGGAGATCTATATGTGCCCAGCCCCCAGCTGCTTTGGGCCCTTTTTGTTACTTAGACTCTCTGGGACTTTGGAATATACCAAGATTATTCCTTACTTAACGGTTTATGTCCAATTATAATGGAGTGCATATCATGTTTTTCTTTCTGGGCCTGAGTTTATCCCAGGATGATTTTTTTTTTCTAGTTGTATCCATTTGGCTACAAATTTTATGATGTCATTGTTTTTGACTGACATTTATTGTGTAAATGTACCACATTTTATTTAGGCATTCTTTGCCTGGAGGATATCTAGGTTATTTCCAGAGTCTGGGTATTATGAATAAAGCCATCCTGAACATAGTTGAGCAAGTGTCTTTGTGGTAGAATCGAGTGTCCCTATATGCCCAAGAGTGGCGCAGCTGGATCTTGAGGTAGATTGATTCCTAGTTTTCTGAGGAACCATTATATTGATTCCCATAGTGGCTGTACAAATTTGCCCTCCCACCTACAAAGGAGGAATGTTCTTCTTGCTCTGCATTCTTGCTAGCATGAGCTGTCATTTTTGGTTTTGATCTTAGCCGTTCTGTCAGAATGTTAGATGGAATCTCAAAGTAGTTTTGGTTTGCATTTCCTTGTGACTGGTCCAAGGTTTGTACCTTGAGAGGGAGCCCACTCTTAACACTTCCTGGAGGGTCAGGACCCAGAGGCTGAATAGAATCAAACAGAAGAAGAAGGAGGAGGAAGAGAAAAGAAAAATTCGATGAAACAAATTGTTGGGTTTTTTTCCTCTTTACTTTTTTGGCTCTTTACTCTTTTAGGGGGCCTGCCCACCCAGCTCCCAAATTAATCATACAGAATCTTACTCATTCTTATGAATGTCCAGCCTTAGTTTGGCTTATTGCAAGCTAGCTTTCCTTAACTTAACTTATCCCATTTACTTTTTGCCTCTGGGTTTTATCTTTATTCTCTATGCCTTTCTTTCTTACTCCATTGCTGCTTGTGCAGCTGGGTGGCTGGCCCCTGACATCTTCCGCTCCTTCTTTTTCTTGCACCTCAGTCTTCTCTTCCCAAATTTCTCCTTCTATGTTTTTCTCTCTGCTTGCCAGCACCCCCATCCTTTCTCCTGCCTTGCTATTGGCCATTCAGCTCTTTTTTTTTTTTAACACCAAACAGGTGTTTTAGACAGGCAAAGTAAGACAGCTTCACAGAGTTAAACAAATGCAGCATAAAAGGACACAACACATCTTTGCATCATTAAAACAAATGTTCCACAGCATAAACAAATGTAACACATCTTAAAATAATATCCCACAACACTGATTCCTAAATGATATTCTGCTATGCTCATAGATGGAGCTTAGCCCAATAGTCATCCCAGAGGTACCATCCTGTAACTCTGGGAGCAGAGACCCACAGCCACACATTAGGCAGAGCTCAGGGAGCTCTGAGGAAGAGGGTGAAGGAAGACTTGTAGGAGTCAGAGGGGTTGAGGTTACCATGAGAACATAGCCCACAGAATCAGCTAAGCAGGGCCCATAGCAACTCACAGAGACTGAAGCAGCCATCATGGAGCCTGCATGGGTCTGAGCTAGGGTCCTCTGCATACATGTTGTGGGTGTGTAGTTTTGTCTTCTTGTGGGACTCCTAACAGTAGGTATGGGGCTGTCTCTGACTCTGTCGCCTGATCTTGGGATCCATAAGCTCTGACTGTGTTGCCTTATCCAATCTTGATATAAGGATTTATGTCTAGTCTTATTGTAACTTTATATGCTGTGCTTGGTTGATCTCTCTGGGAGACCTGCTCTTTTCTGAAGGGAAATGGAAGGATCTGAGAATCAGGGGAGATGGGGGACTGGGAGGGCTGAAAGGGAAGGGAGGCTGCAGTCGGAATGTATTGTGTAAGAAGACCTCAACATAAATCCAGCCACACTGAACCTCTTAAATAAATTTGTATAGGAGACTGCTTCCTGAACTTAACTCCAGGAGCACAGACACTGAGATCAACAATTAATAAATGGAACCTCCTCAAACTTAGAAGCTTCTGTAAAGCAAAGGACACAGTCGACAAGACCAAACAGCAGCCCACAGACTGGGAAAAGATATTCACCAATCCTACATCTGACAAAGGGCTGATCTCCAAAATATACAAATAACTCAAAAAAATAGTCACCAAAACACCAAATAACCCTATTAAAAAATGGGATACAGAACTGAAGAGAGAATTCTCAATAGAGGAAATCAAAAAGGCTGAAAGACACTTAAGAAAGTGCTCAACATCCTTAGCTTTCAGGGAAATGCAAATCAAAAAAAATTTGAGATACCATCTTACTCCTGCAAGAATGGCTAAAATTAGAAATACCAATGACAACTTATGCTGGAGAGGTTGTGGAGAAAGGGGAACATTCCTCCATTGCTGGTGGGAGTGCAAACTCATACAGCCATTTTGGAGATCAGTATGGCGGTTCCTCAGGAAAATGGGAATTAGTTTACCACAGGACCCGGCAATCCCCCTCTTAGACATATACCCAAATGATCCACACCCATGCAACAAAGACATGTGCTCAATTATGTTCATAGCAGCATTATTTGTAATAGCAAGAACCTGGAAGCAACTGAGATGCCACTCAACTGAAGAATGGATAAAGAGGATGTGGCACATCTACACAATGGAATACTACTCTGCAGAAAAAGTAATGGAATCTTGAAATTCATAGGCAAGTGGATGGCACTAGAAGAAACCATCCTGAATGAGGTAACCCAGTCACAAAAAGAGGAACATGGTATGTACTTGATCATATATGGATTTTGGATCTAGAGCAAAGGATCGCCAGCCTATAATTCACACCACCAGATGAACTAGGATACAAGGTGTATTCTAAGAGGTTCATATAAAGTCCCTCACAGAAGGGGGGAAGGACAAGTCCCCCAGAGCACATGGGAAGTGGGGAGGGGGCAATGAATGGAGAGAGAAGTAGGAGAAAGAGAAAGGAGGAGAGGAAAGCATGTGTGACTAGGAAGATTGAGTCAGGGTAGGAATAGAAGACAGAAGAGAGAGACAGAGGGAGAGAGAGAGAGAGAGAGAGAGAGAGAGAGAGAGAGAGAGAGACAGAAAGAGAACACAAAAGAGGGAGCCATTAGGAACATAAAGAAAGTTCTAGAAACCTACAAGACTGCCGCCAACTAGCAATTTGAGCAACCGTGGAAAGGCTACCAAAATGTCTTTCCCAGATAGTGAGATCAACAACTAACTTATCCACCACCATGGAGCCCTCATCTAGGACGTATTGGAAACAGAAACAAACACCCATACCGAAACACTGAGTCGAAGGAGAATCCAGATGCAGAGGGGGAGGACAAGACCAGGTTGCAGAAACATATAGAGACAGCTGACCTACACAAGGAGGAGCTAACAGACCCCCCAGACTGATAGCCGGGAATCCAGCATGGGACTGACTCAGACCCCCTGAATATGGGTCTCAGCTAGAAGGACTGAGCAATCTAAGGGACCTCAGACAGTGGAACCAGGATGTATTCCTGATGCACAAAAGGACTTTGCGGACACATCCCCCATGGAGGGATAACTGCCTTAACCTAGAGACAGGAGAGAAGTCCTAGTCCCTACTTCAAGTGACTTGACAGATTTACATGACCCCACCTGGATGGCATTGCCCTACATGTGGAATTGGGGTGAGGGGATGGGAGGGGAGGGTGGTCAGGGTGCATGTGAGAGGGCAGAGAGGGTAAGAGGGAGGGAGGGAGGAAGAGGGAACTGGGATCGACATGTAAAATAAAAAAAAAAGAAGAGAAAAGAAAAGTTTAAAAGGGCACTCAGTCTAAGTAGCTCTTATTCAGTGGCAAGAAGGAAGGTGCACATTTTGAAACTCCACCCACTGATGCTCATGTTGCCATGACCGTTGAGTTTTCTAAGGTGAAACAATACAAGGTGAGATAGCATAGTCTTTAAAAAAAAAAAAAAAAGAAACCTGGAATCAGATTAAATTTAATTTCTTTTAATTTCTTTCATATAAATATATAACATCAAAATGTATAGATATAAATAATCTCAGTCTACCAAAATATGCTTTCATATTTCATTCTCAAAATTAAGATATTTTCCTTTAAAATTTACATAATATTTATTGCCCAATATTTATGTCCAAACTATGACTACTCATTTGTTTGTCTTGACTAAGTTTCTAGTATAAGTTAGGAAATACAACCTTCTGGGGAAAAGCATTTCTGAAAATCAGTTTCCTCTACTCAAAATCAGTAAGCACTTCACTTTACAGAACTTCTTTGCAGGAATACTTGTTTTTCTTGCTAAGAAGAGCTCCAGTAACCAGGATGTATCCCTGGTGCAAAAAAGGACTTTGGGAGCACATTCCCCATGGAGGGACACTCTCTTAACCTAGAGGCAGGAGGGAGGACCTAGTCCCTACTCCAAGTAACTTGATAGATTTGGTTGACTCCTTCTGGAAGGCACCACCCTCCCTGGAGTGGGAGGGGAATGGGATGGGAGGGTGATTGGGGGGGGCTGGGAGGGAGGGAGAGAGGGAGAGGGAGGGAACTGGGATCGATATGTAAAATTAAAAGTAAATAAATAATAAAAAAGAAGAGTTCCAGTAAGACACTCGTTGTATGTGTGAAGCATCTCACTTCCTGTCACATCCCAAATAGCAAGATACAAATTCATGTGATCTAGAATGAGTAAGCTGGAAAGATAAGCATATCCATGGGGTCATATTTCCACTCACAGTGATAATCTGAGAGTACCTCTGCATTTTCACAAATTAGGTTTGAGGCCAGAGTAGAACAAAACAGGTGAGGAAATTGAACTTGTTACGTTCCTTGTAATCGTCGTAGTGGGAAGTGATGTCTCATAAACTTGCCTAAGAATAAAATCCTGCCGTCCCGTAATAAGATCACTCTGTGCAGAGGAACAGTGTGAAGCCAAACTAGGGCCTACCGTGTCTTCCCTGGAACACACACCAGGGCACCTTTGCTCATACATGAGTCTGAAAGGGAGACATCCAAGTGTCTTGTCTTGAACATACTTCTCCAATTCTTCCTCAAGATGTATTATTGACACCTGAAACTCCACCAATCATGATTCATTCACCTGTCATGTGTTGCTCATGCTGTAAAGTACAAATAGCAAACAACAAAATAGCATATGAAGGTGATAGCACTTCTGTCATGTGATGAAGAATTTATTTTAGTTGACACGTGATAACTATGTGCTCACAGGGTGCAGTGTGATATTTGGCAGAAGTATGCAATGTGCCTTACTCAGATTTGCATAATCACCATATCCACCACCTCAGCTGTTTTTCATTTGTTATAGTGGGAACATGTGAACCTGTCTTTCTAAAGTTGAGGGAATATGTCAGTCATTGGTCCAGTATTTTCCTAGATGTATAAGATCCTGGGTCAATTCCCAGCACTGAGTGGGGTGACTTTCTAGTTATTTTAAAATATCTGATAATTTACTATAGTTCTCAAATATAGAACACATAATCCAATTTAACTGTATTCTTATACCCTTTACTGAACCCTCCTCTCCCTACTCTTTCCTAACTCCAGTAACAGATGGAAGAACAGGAACTCACAAAAATGGTGCTGGGAAGTTGGAGGCTCATGTGCAGAAGAATGAAAACAGACATACATCCCTCACCCAATATTAAAAACACGGGCTTTATTAATGGAAGACTTAAATCTACACACAAAATTGTGAAGCAATAAGAAAATAGGAGGAACACTTTAAGAAACTGGTAGGAGTGAAAACTTGGAGGTCAAGACTCCAAAGTCCCAAGGGACAAAAGAACAAAATTAGACAAATGGAACTACAGTGATCTACAAGATTTCCTGCAAAGAAACAATCAACAGAGAAGCCACAACTGGACTATTCTCTAACAAGGGATTGCATCCGTCATGGGATTTCCTCATTCATTAAGATCTGTTCATAGACAGCTTCACACATATGCCCAACGCATGCTGACCACTCCCATTCCTGCCACCCTTATCTGTCCCCTTCCCTCCCCACAAATTGCTCTCCCTTTTGTCTATTCCTCTTGCTTAGTGACCCACGGGCTTTAATCAAGGCCATCTGTGTGGCTATGGCTTTGGAGCTATCCACTGGAGCAGGGCCACAGTTTGCATCCACACATCCCAAGAGACCTTGCTTATTTACCAAAGCTCTGGAATGGTTTATTGCATTCTTTGAGTTTAACCAGGGTCAATATCACTCATGCACCTGCACAAATTTCAGTTTTTAGGAAAATGCTTATTGGCATCAGATTATGCAGACTTCATAGGCCAAGAGAACTCATGCCAAATAGAACACACAAGTTGGGGTTCTCAGTTGTATTTGTGAGTGAGTTAAATACTTACCCACACAGTAGCCACATACTAGGAAGAAGTGTAAGTGCTTTGAGGAAGGCAATTGGATAACAAAGAGTTAAAGTTTATAAAAGATTGTCATATACCAAGAACTATGCTGTGTTTAAATATATTAACTCACTTAATTCTCAAAAGAAAAAAAAATCCATGAAATGGGCACTATCACTAATCTCATTTCCTAACTAAGGAAACTAAGTAATAGATGGGCATATAACTTGCTCAAAATTATAAAGTATCAAATATATACATATATGTATGTAAATATCCAGACACTTGACTTGTATATATTTACACATTCATATCCATATCATGTAATACATTCTCACAGTGGGTGAGAAGTCCAATTCTTCAGACCTTATGATCATAACAAAGGTGCCATCTGGCGTTGGAACCCTCTAATTGCAGAAAAAGCACCAAGTAGAAATGAGAATTCTCAAATAATATAAATTAAATGCAAATTAAATACAAATTAAAATGCAACGTCTCTGGAAAGCTAGCAACATGAACATCAGAGGATGACTGAGCACCCTCACTCTTCTAGACATAACTACTCATGCCTGAAAGTTCACATCAGTGCTTTTCATGCTGCTTCTGGCTCGAGCTTCACAGCCTGCCAGTACCACTCCATGGTGGGACCAGTTTTCTCTTTGTGTCAAGGGACAGAGAACAACAGATTTTCTTTTCTCTCGAGACAATGCCTTGCCCTACAGAATAATATAGACACTCCCATATTTAGCACACAGAGCAGCAGCCCTATGTCAAGTGGCTAAGTTTAGAGGCAACACAATACTTTTTTCATTCATTTACAGTCAGCAAGTAAAATGTGATAATTGCAAACCTTGTCCAGGAATTGAACACATGGGGACCATCTCTGTGTTTAATTTTTGTAGCTGCTTTGTTAAACATTGGCCTTCAAACTCATGTTCCACAATAGAAGAGCTCACCCAAGAGATCCCTTGGCTAGAAGCCCAACCCCAATTTACTTTTCCATCTCAGAACAATTGAACTTGTGTCCCATGAGTTACTTTGACAGTGGAGAAGCAGCAGCATCTGTGAAGATGAAAAATGTTCCAAGGTTGTCAATCAGCAACAGTGAAACTGAAGGAACCCAGTTCTCAAAAGCTACCTGTGCATCCTTGTTTTATAGGTCCGCTTGTAGTCACTAAGAATTTTCTCAGAACTTGGACCCAACTTACATACCAAACCAGGAACAGATGGGGTCCTCTACTCTGCTTCTTTTATATAATCTGGAAACTTCAAAGCTTAAGCTACCTATTTTTGAAAGAGACCATGAAAACATCCCTTACATTAAGTCTAAAGATGCCTCAATGTTTCTAGTTTACCTACTTTTCCTGTAGAGTGAAAGCTTTCCCTTGACTCCATGGACTACAAGTGACTTCCTTTATTCGGGACCTTGGCATCCTTCCACAGGCACAGCATCCCCCATCTAGCATTCTTTCTCTGGGTTTTCACAAGAGCCAGGGTCTGAAGACTAGATTTCAAATTCTAAAACTTGATACTAATACTTGATAGAACTCTGCCATGGCAGAAATGTTACTAATTTCACTTCGAGGGGTAGATGAGGGTTTAGGATTTTTTCACAAGTCATAAACACTAGTACCTACTACACTCTTCTTTACTCTTCTTTGCATGAAACTGAGAGATTTTTTTTTTCTTTTTTTTTTTTTTTTTTTTTTTTTTTTTTTTTTTGAGGTGATCAAAGGACCGCTCTTCTCATTCAGAAATTCTCTTTAGTGAGCTTAATTTTATTTCCTCCATTATGACAGCCATCTACCAGACAAAACTCAGGATGAAAGAAGATGTTTCCACCCCAGGCTCTGTGACTATGTGCTGGTGATAGTTTCTGAAGAGGGACTTTAGTGACCAGGTCCCAACTCCAAAGAGGAATCTCTGCCAGGATGGAGATATACAGGATGCAGGAGTATATGTTTACCTCCAAAGAAGTGACATTCACAAATAAAATTTTATGGTTCTTTAGACACAGGAGAAAAAGGAACCGTTCCTAAAAAATCTCAGTCTTTGGACACTCACTAGCATAAGGAAAGAGAATCAGAATACTTTGCAATAAACAACAAAACTACAGCTTTGAATGGGAGCTGTAGACAGCTCATATAGACCATGTACAAGGCTGTTGGCCATAGAGATGTAAATATAAGAAAATAGGCATTCCCTAAGGGTCAGGAATCAAATTTTGGAGTCTGCCTGAAGCCACAACAATTCCAATCTTAGATTTTCAAAGTCAATGGAAAAGTAGCATCCGAATTCCATTATTTTACAATGCCCAAGTGTGCATTTTCAAGCCAGAAATGAAGAAAATACTAGGCTTCTTTCCAATATTACTATCTCTATTAGGTCTAATAGACTATTTGACTATTTGAATCAACTATTCAAAACTCCAGAATAAAAACTGTTAGTCATATTCTGAAAATGTTTCTACTGAGATGTTTCTACTGAGATGAGAAAATGTTTCTCTGAAATGTGCCTTAGGGAGAAAAGAAATGAACAGTGTTGAGGTGCCTGGACCAGAGATTTTTAGTGGTCTCTACCAAACTTGACCTTGCATGTGAGGCTTCTCAATGTTCAAGTATATGTTATTTTACATTAACAAATTGAAGTTCAACTAAATTCAAAAAATTAGCAATAACAAGTAAAGCTAGGTTGGCAAATCTAGTTATACAACCTAAATGTGCATATGCAACGATGATTAAGTTACTCTAGCTCCTCTAGTCATGACAATTTCTGACTAATTATTGATGTAAGGAGTGTTGCTTTAAAGGTACATTTATATGTCTAAGATTTTAACTCATTACTTTTTTCTGTACTATAGTGTGTATTTTTTACTAGTAAGAAATACAAAATTTCAACGAACAAAATTTTAGTTTCATTTCCAGCCATTAATCTTCTTCAGCTTATCAGTAGAGTCATCATATAGGGAAAGTATTTCAGGCAATCTCTATCGGTATTAAGTATATTGCAAATATAACCAAGAATAAGAAGTAGTTGAGGAAAGTGGAGGTTGTCAGAGGCTATGTCTTAGTCTGACCACCATTTTTATAATCTAATATCTGGCATATTATTATAACGATTTCTCAACTTTTTAAAACAATTCTCTTCACTCCTTATTCATCATTCACATTTTCTCACATTTTATAACAAAATGCCTAAGATTGGATCTTTAATATAAAAAAAGAAATGCATTTTTATCACAACATGGAAGCTTAAGTATGGTACAACATCCTACACATTCTGGTGATTGCACCACATAGCAGTAGGATATGCAAAGGTGGCAATCAACCCATGCTACAGAGGCATTCAGTAGAGGTATCAAGGTCCCGTAAAACAATCCACTCTAACAGGACCTAATCTAGGCCTGTGGAACCTATACTAATCCCCCTTGAAATGGTGCCTCCAGGACTTAATTATCATCCATTAAGCCAAACTTCTTGATAACTGCAACACCTAAATAAGATCATGCTGGGGAAACAATTTGCAGGTGCATAAACCTTTGGAGGACACATTTAAGTTATATTCAAACCACACCAACATTGTTTCTAGATTCTTCCACAATTCCAAATTCTTATTGATCATGGTTAAAATCAATAATAACTCTAATTTGTCTAAAGGAGAATCAGAAATGGTCTTCTTCTTGGAGAAGTCAGAGCCCTTGTCTAAGGCTTAATTTACATAGTATGAGTAGGAGTCCACTTGCAAGTTTATTTGGAGAAATTGGGTGTTGGCAAAACCAGCTAGAATTGGTAGTAGCAATAACAACTCCATCTCTTGAGCCACTCTTCTTCGCTGCCACTTGATAACAATGAAAAACGTAATAACTTCACCACACTAAGACTCCTGGAAGCCCAAGCAGAATATGATCATATCATTATAGAAACAAATATGGAAGTTTCTCAAAACATTAGATACCACAGGACACAGCTATAACACTCTTAGATGTCTACCAACTGTTTTGAATGGATAATGAAAATATGGCATATAATTTTACTCAGCTATGAAGAAAAATGAAATTTGCAAATAAAAAAATATATCTGGAGAGTTATATATTAAAGGGGGTTATCCAGTCTCAGAAAAATAAAATTCTCAAGTTCTCTCCCCTATGTGTATCCTGGCTTTTATTTTATGTATTCATGTATGCATGTATATGATTAAAAAGTGAGGGTAAGACTGAACAAGGAGGAGCTAACAGGCCACCAGACTGATAGCTGGGAAGCCAGCATGGGACTGAATCAGGCCCCCCTGAATATGGGTCTCAGCCAGAAGGACTGAGCAGTCTAAGGGACCTCAGACAGTGGAGCCAGGATGTATCCCTGGAGCACAAAAGGACTTTGCAAACACATACCCCATGGAGGGATAACTGCCTTAATCTAGAAACAGGAGAGAAGCCCTAGTCCCTACTTCACATGACCTGTCAGACCTACATGACCCCTACTGGATGGCATTCCCCTACATATGGAATTGGGGTGGGGGGATGGGAGGATGGTTAGAGTGCATGTGAGAGGGCAGAGAGGGTAAAAGGGAGGGAGGAAGGGAGGGAATGAGGGAGGTTGGGAGAGAGAGAGGGAGGGAGGGAAGGAGAGGGAACTGGGATCGACATGTAAAATAATAAATTAAATTTAAAAAAAAAAAATGCTTTGACTCCAAAATTTAAGTTCAAGGACAAGTTACTGGGGAAAAGGATTTCTATTTTTGTTTCCACAGAAAATGAAAAGATGTGGATTCCTTCCAGACTAATGTGGTTGATCAAGCCAGACCACCTGAAACAGAGTACCAGGTGATCATCCTACATTCAAAACAGCTGGACAAAGCAGCCTTACAGACTACAGCCAGGATTTCTGAATCTTCTTCGAATCCCCCATGACAGCGCCCCTTACCAGCAGGAAGTAGTTTGGAAAGAACAACGCCCAAGTTCCCAAATATTGTCTATAAATGTTTGTTTTCATTTAAATGGACTTGGTTATATAAAAGAAAAAAAGAAATCAGAAAATAGAAAATAAAAAAAAAGACATTTAACTGAAAAAAAAAAAAAAAGTAAGGGTAAGAGTGTGTATAGACCATGAAACTATATGATAGACCCAAGAAGGGACTAAAAGGTGTCAAGGAATAGGGAAAAGATAAAGTACATCTGACATGAACACAAGAAGAAAAAATGTGGGAGAAATGAGGTCAACGAGACATAAAATAAAACAAAAACAAATTTTGTTTGAAAGCTACCATAGTGAAATATTTGTATGATAATATAAAGTTTTAAACACAATTATGCCAGTTAGTCCTGTGGTTGTGGGCATTTTTTATTCTCGATTTTCTCATCTGAAAAGTGAGAGGTGGGGCCAGATAGTCTCCAAGCTCCTCCCAAGCATAGCATTCAATGGTTATGACTCATTGACCATGGCAGCTTAAACTATGGATGGCCCCAGACTTGTGCCAAGTTTACATCGCATCAGAGTAAAGAGACAAACAGCTGCTGAGCCAAACCCTATGAGTTAATCACCAAGGCACATTAGGATAAATGAGAAAGTATCAGATTCCTGTTTAAGGGACCAGGTGTTTTACATAGTGTGTGTTGTTCTTCCATAAATGTTGGGGACTTAGATCATGTCTACAGGCACAATTTCTTCTGTAAAACTGTGGCAGTGTCCACTGAGACAAACTCTGGTGTACTCTCTTTTTGCTACCTAGAACATCTTTCACTCCATTGGGCAAACAACTGAGAAGAAGTAATTTTAAAATTGCTGCATATCAATCTAATTTATACAACAAATATTTCCATATGGTCAAGAGCCAGTTTTCTGGTATTTGGAAGACAGGCCAGATCTTGGAGTGGTCTTTTAAATTGAAAACCAAATGTGGGTGAGCTCATTCGCTGGAACTTCATGAAGGAGAATCCATTTCACTGCCTTGGCATAAATTAGCTGGATGAATTAGTGTGAGAGCCTGTCACCTTTCACTGAGATGTTGCCCTGCAACAGAGGTTAGAAAGAAGCCCGAGTCCCATAGAAAATGGGGTAGAAGAGGAAAGCAAGAAGGAGGGCATGTTGGTTTCCTGGCTAGAATCTTGGAACAGGAGGCAAAGGGGTACTTACAATAAGACTGTAGGCCTGCAATGTGCTCTGGGAGAAGTTGGGGAAGCCGTAAATCCAGCCAAGGCTACAGTGAAAGGAAGAAAATAAGAGACAATTTTCTGCAGGAGTGAAGGTATATCTGTCTATAGATATGAATATCCATCACATTCCTTTCTGCATATTGACCACCCTAACCCAAGGCAAGGAACAGCCAGCTGAAGGGCCCTCTGCCCCTGAAGAGCAAAAGCACTCAACCATCATGCCAATAAGCCTCTGGGGAGGAAAGACTCTGAGAGCCAGAGGATCAGGGAATGGGCTGTAAGATTGTGTCTCCTAATAAGATCAGAAACTACACCCCTAATGTCTGACTAACGTGGCTGTCTAAACATGAGCTGAACAAAGACAACATCAAGAGATATGTCAAAGAATTTGGAGAGATTACAAGGCCTCAACCCCACACAAAGAACTAAGACAACTAAGTAATTCTGAGAATGGGAGAAATAGTCTTCTACAGGAAACAGCACACCAACTGAGTACCTGATACCAAATGATCAACCCTGAAAGCACCCATAACAGTAACATACGACTGAGAAGGCTGTATTTAGGAACATATACGAGATAGATATAGTAACAATTAATGATAAAAGAGGTCACGAATTTGAAAGAGCAAAGATTTGTTGGGAAAAAAGAGAAGACTGACATACTATAATTATAATCTCAAAAAGAAAAAACAAGTCTCCACTATCAGCCCCTCTTTTAGATGGACCCTTAAATTTGGGTAGCCATGGGCTGCCTGCTCAGACCTCTATATTCCTCAGAGAAGTTTCATTAACTACTCGTTTGATGTTGATCGTTACCTGAGCACCACAAAATCCAATCACCCACACCTCAGTACAGGCAGCTCCAAGACACACTATCTTGCCCACTGCATTTTCTCAGAAAGTGCCACCAACACCCTCCTGTTGTTACTGACTCAGTAACCTGAAAGTCGACATCAAGTCCCCTTGCAACAACCAGTCAAAACATCACACAGATTTTTCTTCTCCTTCACTGCTATAAACTTAATACATCCCCTTACATTCTTTTCCTGGCAGAATAATTTCAACTAGACTTCCAGTAGCTGCCCAGATAGACACCAGTCTTGTTTCTTGCAATTGGTTCATCATGCAGAATAAATTTTCAAAATCGTTAACATAGCCTGATTACAATACAATCTGCTTTGCTCAAAATCCTTTAGTGACATTGTGAACAAGTCAGAAGGCAACATGAACCATTCAGCATATATGATAGAAAGTTAACATCCTCAGTCTGTACAGAGTGAATATAAAGTTATGGGATAATCAATGTATGATGAAACAGAAAACTGGACAGAGTCATTTTTTTCTTTAGGAAATGAAAGATCAATACAGCTATGGAAAGCCTCCTAAACTCTAATAGTTAAGTAAGTTCAAATTAAAAGAATGATGAGATTCTAGTATTACACATTTATGTCCAGCAAAAATGAAGAAACTTGAGAACATCTAAGGCTGAGGGGGTATAAAGACTTAGGCACTCTAGTCTACTGCCACAAAATGTGAAGTTAGTTCACTCAATTCTGTCATCAGACCTTCTTGCAGCAGATGGTAATTAACGCAGAGACCCACAACTGAACAATGGGCGGAGTGAAGGACTATGTCATGGTCAATGCTAAGGAGGACATCTTCATCACAGCCCTTCTCTTAAGGCTCAGGGACCTGTGGGAAAGACTGGGTAAGAGGAATGTAACAAACAGTATCTTCCAGACACAACAGGGTACAGACACATGAACTCAAGAGACTGCTTCAGCATTTGCAAGAAGAAGACAATATCCCAGCATGGAAAAGAGGAAGTGGACACAAAGTCCCACCCCCTAACCAAGAAGGAATGTGCAATGAATATCTGCTGGGAAAGACAAAGTCAAATTTCTTCAGTGGAGTGTTACTGGGTATATCAACTATACTCCAGGGCAGGTTCAGTGCCCAGAAGTAGTTAACAAAATTGGACTCCCTCTCTCTCTCTCTCTTTCTCTCTCTCTCTCTCTCTCTCTCTCTCTCTCTCTCTCTCTCTCTCTCTCTCTCTCTCTGTGTGTGTGCTTTTGGTATTTTTTTTTTGTCTTACTGGGTGTTGTTGCTTTTGTTTTGGCCTTTGCTATTGATTTTTTGTTTTATAGGGTTTTAAAGAGAGGGAGAGAGAATAACATGCATGGGGAAGACCTGGGAGGAATTGAGGGGCAGCAAAGAATACGATCAAAATATAACATATGCAAAACTTTTAAGTAACAGTATTCCTATATCAGTTAACATTAATAAAGGAAAAAACCTTCAGATATCTCAGTCAGAGCTCCACCATATATAGCAAAAAAACAAAACAAAAAACAAACAAACAAACAAAAGGAATGGTGGACAAAAGACACCAGAATAAGAAAGGTTTTTATACTATTTTTTCAGAACTGTAGAACTACAGCCACCTAAATTATCTTCAACAGAGGAAAAGTTACAGAGTGTGTCTACAGCACAAAACAATAACAATTAGCCATTTAAAAGAATGAATACAATAATCACATTACCATGAAAAACTATGCTGAAAATATGCATGACAAAGACAGCCCAGATGTACCCCACACCTTGTGGTACCAGACAGATGGCCACCATTGTGATGAGCAAGTGCACAGCAGGGAAATGGTAGAGAAAGAGACCCAGAACAGTCACTGGAGAAGGAGAGGAGGTCAGGAATGGGCTGGTGTGGGACTCCTAGTGGGACCACCAGGGACCATAGTGATGTTGAGGCCTCTTATTAGGGCCATTTGCTTAGAAGATCTTTTTTCTCAACTCTTTACTCTGAGGTAATGTCTATCTTTGATTTTGAGGTGTGTTTCTGGTATGTTTCAGAAGGATGAATCCTGTTTTCTCATCCATTCTTATAGTGGGCTGTACCCTTGAAGGAATAGGTACAGGAGACCACTTCCAGAACATAACACCTGTAGCTCAGACACTGAGATCAACAGTTAATAAATGGGAACTCCTGAAACTGAAAAGCTTCTGTAAGACAAAGGACGAAAGACAAAATGGCAGTCCACAGAATGGAAAAAGATCTTCACTAGCCCTACATCTGACAGAGGGCTGATCCCCAAAATATACAAAGAACTCAAGAAACTAGTCACCCAAACACCAAATAATCCAATTAAAATGTGGGGTACAGAACTAAATAAGGAATTCTCAATAGAGAAATCTAAAATAGCTGAAAAACATGTAAGACATTGCTCAACATCCTTAGCCATCAGGGAAATGTAAATCAAAACAACTCTGAGATACCATCTTGCTCCTGTCAGAGTGGCTAAAATTAGAAAGACCAATGACACCTTATGCTGGAGAGGATGGGGAGAAAGGGGAAGATTCCTCCATTGCTGATGGGGGTGAAAACTCATACAGCCACTTTGGAAATCAGTATGGCGGTTCCTCAGGAAAAGAGGAATCTGCCTACCTCAAGATCCAGGAATTCTACTCTTAGGCATATACCCAAAGGATGCACATTCATACCACAAGTATATCAGCTCAACTATGTTCATAGCAGCCCAGAACCTGGAAGCATCCTAGATGCCCCTCAACCAAAGAAAAGATAAAAGAAAATTCCATTTACACAATGGAATACTACTCAGTGGGGGAAAAAATGAAATCTTGAAATTAGCAGGCAAATGGATGGAATTGGAAGAAACCATCCTGAGTGAGGTAACCCAGACACAAAAAGGCAAGCATGGTATGTACTCACTCATATATGGATATTAGACATAGAGCAAATCCACATTGCCAAAGAAGCTGGGAAACAAGGTGAACCCTAAGACAGGCATGAATGGTCCCCCACAGAAGGGAAAGGGACAAGATATCCTGAGCAAATTGGGAGCACGGGGTAAGGAGGAGGGAGAGAAGAGAAAGAGAAAGGGAGAAAAGGAGAGGGAAGAGAACATGGGGTCAGGAAGACTGAGTCAGGGGGAGAACAGAGAATGAGAGCAAGAAAAGAGATACCTGAACAGAGGGAGCATTTGAAGAGAGAATTGGCACTAGGGAAATGTCCAGCGATCCACCAAGATTACCCTAGCTAAGAATCTAAGCAACCGTGGAGAGGCTACCTTAAATGGCCTTCCTCTAGAGTGAGATTGATAACTACTTTAAATGCCACCCTAGAGCCTTCATCTAGTAGTTGACGGAAGCCAAGACAGAGATCCATAGCTAAGCGCTGAGCTGATCTCCTGGAATCCAGTTGTAGAGAGGGAGGAGTGATGGGCAAGGGGGTCAAGACCATGCTGGGGAAACCCACAGAAACAGCTGACCTGAGCAAGGGGGAGCTCATTGACCCTAGACTGACAGCTGGGGAATCAGCATTAGACCAAACCAAGCCTCCTGAATATGCATGTCAGTTAGGAGGCCTGGGCAGTCTATGGGGCCTCTGACAATGGAACCACTATTTATTCCTAGTGCACAAATGGACTTTGGAAGCCCATTCCCTATGGAGGGATACTCTCTCAGCCTAGGCCCTGCCCCAAATGATGTGACAGACTTTGATGATCCCCTATGGAAGGCCTCACCCTCCCTGGGATGTGGATGGGGGATGGGGGTCAGGAGGCATGGGAGGATGGAAGGGAGAGGCAACTAGGATTGATATGTAAAATAAGTGTTTCTAAATTGAATAAAAATATATAATAAAAAAGAAATGAATATTTAGAGAGCTTTCATTCAGTTTCCATCCTGCCTTTGCCATGAGTCTCATCACCAGGATTCCTACAGCATGGCCTCCTCCAGTCCCAGGGGCTTTCATCTTCAGAGCTAAGAGTCCCTAAGGTCGGAGACCACATCTTACTGTAAGTTGTATTCTGTACCTTATATTCTACTCAGCACTCACGGAGTGTTTGCTAACTCTGCGTTTCAAATACAGATGAGGAAAAGGTGAATGATGACCCAGATCAAAACAAGGGATCTTTGAAAATCTAGCAAGAGTTGCCTCGCTGGTGATCTGCTCTAGGACTTTGGGAAGACCACATACAAAATGGAGTTAACCCTTTACCAGATTATGAAGAAGACAGAAGGAGCTGGGAGGAAGGCTTCCTTCCTTGTGAAGAGCTTCCTTCACAAGCCTGAAATCTGAGTCCTAACCGCCCCCCCCAGAACCTACTCAAAAACCAGGCACAGTAAGGAAAGTGTCTATAATCTCAGTGTGTCCCTATAGCAAAAGAATTTGTAGTTCACCAGCCAGCTAGTGTGACTTGCACAGTAGTAAAAGAAACCCTATCTGAAACAAGGGATAAAGGCCAAGACCTCTTACCAAGGTTATCCTCTGACCTCCACATATGTGCCTGGGCATGCTGCACACACACACACACACACACACACACACACACACAATTTTGAATAAGTGTTCCCTAGATGGAGGCACTGTTTTGGAAGATTACAGGACCTTTAGGAGGTGGACCCTGTCTGATAAGCTCTGGGAGGTTATAGTATTGCTTTGAGCACTCCCTCCACCCCTTGGCCCACCACGTCATGAAATGAACAGTCTACACACACCTTAAGCTCTTGCTGCAATGGACCACCTTGCAGCAAGGATTTCTCTCATATCCAGAACTAAAATAAACCTTTCTTGCCCTAAGGTGCTTTTGATCACATTGACCAAAAAGTAATTAATGTGGAAAATATATGCCAAAAATATAGTCACTAAAATGATAAACCCAACCACATGGCTGTAATCAGGTCTTCAAATAAGTTGGTAAGAAGGATAATGGGTTTGGAGACAAGGCAACAGATATCCTACCATGGTGTGAGCATAGCATAAGGGATGATTCTAGTAGACGATGGAAGACCAGACTTTGGACAGGGAAAACCTATGCTAGAGAGTTCTGCTGGAAATTAGAGAGGCCATTTTTGTCGCATGCTGAAAATGACGCTATACATGTTCTGCTCATGTCCTGAAAACCTGAATGAGGCTAAAATCAAAAATAGTGTATCAATTAAGCTGGTAGTAGACATTTCATTTACATTTACACTGTGGTGTGGTTCATGCCCACTGCTTTCAGTCATATTTGCAGTAAGGATCAGAAACAAAAAGAAGACAAGAAAGATTTGGAAGCCGGTAATTCAGCCAGAAAAGGCTTTGCAGTGATTAAGCACTGCTCCCGAGAGTACCCACACTTCACAGGAAGGTAGCAAGACCTTGCCCACAAAGGGCTTTCCAGTATAAAACTGAAAAGTTACTAAACATGGTTTCCTTTACAAAGAGAGTGATGCCCATGTTTGTTTGGCTTTAGTTTTCAATTTATTTTTAGGGGACTTTTTAAAAAAAAATCTGTGTGACTAAACACTGAGCCGGACTGGAATCCAGATGCAGAGATGGAGGACAAGACCAGGCTACAGAAACCCACAGAGACAGCTGACCTGAACAAGGGGGAGCTAATGGACCCCCTGACTGATAGCTAGGAATCCAGCACAGGATGACTCAGACCCCCTGGACATGGGCCTCAGCTAGAAGGCCTGAGCAGTCTAAGGGACCTCGGACAGTGGAAACAGGTTGTATCCCTGGTGCACAAAAGGACTTTGGGAGCACATTCCCCATGGAGGGATACTCCCTTTACCTAGAGGCAGGAGAGAAGGCCTAGTTTCTACTCAAATAACTTGACAGATTTAGATGACCCCTCCTAGAAGGTGTCACCCTCCATGTGGAGTAGGGGGTAGATGCGAGGGGAGGGTGGTCAGGGGGCATGGGAAAGAGGGAAGGAAGAAGGGAGGGAGGAAGAGAGGAAAGGAGAGGGAACTGGGATCGATATGTAAAATAAAAATAATCTTTAAAAATTTTAAAAAATAAAAAAAAAGTCTATGTGCTCTTAAGTAAAAACAAAATCATAATTCTTCCTGGAGGAACACAGATAGAGTTCAAAACTAAGCTATACATAGGAAAAACAAGTGTTACTTGTTGTCTCTCAAGTGTAAAGTATATATTTTTATATATGTTCAATGGGTATTAGAATAACTACTAAAGAAAAAAGGAACCAGCTAGCTGGAAGGAGATAGATGAAACTAATTGGAGATAAATATGAGCAAAGTGTATGATAATATATGAAGAGTTCATAATGAAACATAGCATTTTACACAATGACGATAGAATGTATAAAAACATCATAAATATAAATAATAATCTCCACATGAATCACAAAATTATTTTAACTAGAATCTGTCCCACGCAACCGTCTCGCCAGCAAGAATGACGCGGCACACTCAGGATCCTTCTGCAGTAAAGCTTTAATGCATCTTGAGAGGGAGAGCATAAGCTTACAGAGCGGAGACGCCAAACATCCAAAACCCAACCCTTATATAGGTTCACAACCTTCGCCTCGGACGTGTCACCTCCTGATTGGCTGCAGCCCATCGGCCCATATGATGCAACAGGAGAGGCAGAGCCCAAGGGATGGAAAGTTACCCAGCACCTGCGCACTAGCTTGTTTACCATTCGGTGCCTGCCAGATGCAGGCACCATCTTGTAATGGAGAATGCAGGGACGGCTCCCTACAAGAATCAAATATAATGAACCCAAAAACAATTTTGAAATGTATCAAGTTAGCAAGGTATGACGGCACACACACTTAAGAATCTGAGGCAAGATGGCTATAGGTATGCAGCCATCATGAGTTATATTGCAAAATCCTGTCTAAAATCAAAACAAAAGAATAATTAAAACATTTTTAGATCCACATGTAAGATATCGTTTTAGAAAGGAAGAAAAAGCTAAAACTAATCACAACCCTTTCCATGCAAATGTAGTTCATTCTAACGTCTATGATCATCTCTTGGTCTGAAGACTTACTCTGAATTAACAAGCAAAACAACTAAGCAGCTTTAGCCAGTGCCATCACCATGAAGTCTTGGTCAAGCTGGAAATGGAAGAAATGTGATGAATTGTCCTGTTGTGTCCTTGGACTAAGGATGAACTAATTGTAAGATTTTTATCTGGGTAAAACCTGTAGTCTCCATCTTTTTACATCGGTGTATATGCTCCATCATAATTACTTCCTCTAGTCTGAAAATTGGGTGAAAAATCAGGTGGTATTCAAATCTGTACTCTATTAAATAACTTAGGGTTTGATTGAGTCAGATTTGTAAACAAATGATTTCCCTAAAAACACAGTCATATAAAATCTTTTACCATTAATGCCTTGTTCTCTTCTGACACCATAAATAAACCTCATTTCCCCCCGAGGATTAGTAAGAAAGGCGCACTTTGCAAAGCCTCTCTTTCTGCAAAGATATTAGGTCATTGCTTTCCTGCCTGTACTTGCTTCTCTTGAGCTCCTAATGGCAAAAGTAAACAATGTTTCAAGTGGAGCATTTCTTGGAGCTTGGCTTCAATTTCTACTATCTTGGCCTTCCTACAAAGTCTGATAAGTGATTTTCAGTGGGACTGGCTGTGGTAAGCGACATCAGTCCTGACAATGCCAGGCAGCATCACTGGCAACATTTTATCCTTGCTCCTGCTGCTTTTGCCCACTATTATATGCCCTTGTAACTCACTGTCTCAGTACTCACAGCATCCACATCAACAGCATGGGCATTCTAATGCCTTCTTTTCTGTATCCAGGAACATGTATAAGTTTCTGTTTTGGCATCACTCCATTCTAGTGTCTGTGAAAAGGCCTGGGACACAAACCCAAATGCCCCAAGTGGCTTACAATAGCAAAGTCAGAGTCCCCAGGAAGTTCTCCTACAAAGATGCAAATAACAGTATTAACTGCAAAATATATATCCAAAGGAAATGAATTTATCAAAGACAGATGCGTTTGCATATTCATCATAGAACTGGTCACAACAGCCCAGAAATAGAAACAAACCAAGTGACCCTCAATGAATGAAAGATACAGCAAGTGTGTTACATAAACATAACTGAATATTATACATCCAAAAAGAGAATTTGTGACAAGAGGGATGGAACTGGAAATCTTTATGATACAAGAATAGAAAGACAAAAACCCATCTCAAAACATGAGTGATCACTTTGGAGGGGAAAGGGGAGAGTACTCAAAGAAACTACTGGAAAAGGGGTTGCATTTCAGGGTTGCAAGGGAATCTCCCAGGAATCTGCAAGGATGGCCCCAGCTGAGACTCTCAGCAATAGCAGACTGTATATATGTAGCCTGACCTGGCCATTTTCTGTGACCAGGAAAGACTTCAAATGGAGGAGAGATTGGGACACCAACACAGCCACCTAACTTTCAACCTGCAGTCTGTCCTGTCTATGGTATGTGCTGGGGCCTAGAGATTGAGGAAACCAAATGAGAGGCCTACCGACTGGTCTAGCCCAAAACCCATGCAGGAAAGTAAGCCCACCCCTGGCACCACCCGAATCACCAGGGCCCATAGGCTGCGTCAGCCAGAGACATAGAATAAAACCAAGCAGGACTGGAGAAAAAAAATAAGAAAGATCAAAGTAATGATGCCTAAGGACATCCTGCTACACTCATAGATGGTGCCTACCCCAACTATCATCAGAGAAACTTTATCCAGCAACTGACGGAAACGGAAGCAGAGCCACAGCCAACCATGAAGCAGGATTCGGGGAATCCTACAGAAGAGGGGTCAAGGACACCACAAGGAAACTCACAGAATCAACTAACCTGGGGTCACAGAGGTTCAGAGACTGAAACAACAGCTAATGAGCTTGAGTGGGACTGACCAGGCTCTCTGCGCATATTTTACAGTTGTGTAGCTTGGTCTTCTTGTGGGACTCCTAACAGTGGGAACAGGGTCTGCCTCTGACTCTTTTACAGGCTTTTGGGACCCTGCACCTCATACTGGGTTACCTCATCCAACGTTAAAACATGGGGAGGCGCTTAGTCTTACGGAAACTGCATATGCCGTGTTTTGTTGATAACTGTGAGAGACCTGTCCTTTACTAAACAGAAATGGAGGAAGAGTGTGTTATGCATAGAGACAGAGAGGCAGTGTGTGGAGGGACTGGCAGGAGAGGAGGGAGGAGAAACTTCAGCCAGGATGTAAAATTAATTAATTCTTTTAAAGTATTTTTTTTTAAATTTAAAAACCCATCTCATAATGTCACTCTTATGGAACCCCGAAATAGTTGATCCTATGAAAGTTGAGAGGAAAATAATGGTATGAAACGCTCAGGACAGTTAGTGTGGAATGAGCTTAAACAATTAGGGGTAAGTTACAGCTAGGCATCAGAGTTAGATGTGCTATTGCACAGGGTATGACCCAGGTAGCTTTGATGTGCTTTACCTTTCACGAAACCAGAAGAGAGGATCTGACTATTTCTCCATAGAGAAATGATCTATGTTAGTGGAGATTGACACCATTAGCCCAGTTTGTTTGTTTGTTTTTGAAAACAGATCTTTTTTTGTCTTGAGAAAAGTATATGGAGTATAAACAGACAAGATACACACACACCTGCCCCTTCCTGAGGGACTATTGACAGTCAGTGATTGCTGGGAAAAGGCATGCCACTATCTTTAGTGGTGTAGCCACTAATACAATAAGCTGTCACGCTCCTGTAAATAACCTTCCAGCCAAGCATATTAAACACAGTGGCTTATACACTTGTCCTTCTTCTTTCTATTATCAAAGGACTTAAACCTTAGCAAAGAATTTGATAAGGGTCCAAGTGTAACTGCCTAAATTCTAAGTTAAAAAAAAAAATGAATGTAAGACGCCACAGACAAAAACTGGATAACAAAAAATGAAAGCAGATGACAAATACCTGTTCAAGACTAGAAAGGAATGAAAAGAAGAAGAAAAAGTTGCTCATGGTGTAATGAGATATTTACTTTGTCTCCTTCTGTGGCACTGAACACGCCCATTTGGGGTGGAGCCATGGGCAGAAGTGACCTGTGGAAGGAGGTCTGAGGAAGAGCCGGGAAAATCTCTCTTGCTGGCTGGACTCAGACAGGAGAGCATCCGGTGGAACTTGCTGGTGTTCATCTGTCTAGGTTGTAAGTTTTTTCTCCCTGAATAAACATCTGTTCAGCCTATTTGTTTATCCTGATCCTTATTTAACCGCAATATCTGGTGTCAGAAGCAAGATTAGGATTTTCACGGGACCTGGGTTTCACCCAGGCGGCAGATGCTGCTCCGCTCCCCTCCCCTACCATCCCCAACGGGCAGGGTCCCTTGCCTAACCAGGTGGACTCACTACATTATGGGATGTTATTTATTTTCTCACTGTTTCCTAAGTGAAACTGTGTTCAAAATAAAACCACCTTAAAAGATCAAAGGGCTCTGTCAACATCAAAACAAGTAATCAGAAATCATTCCCCAATTCTTAACTCATCTTCATGAGTCTGGTTAAATATCCAGGTTTTCTCTCAAAGTTCTATAGACTCCAACTCCAGAAGTGTGCAGGATAGGGCTATTCCATGCCAACATATCTTAAGGAAGTCACCCTCAGTGTTGATAACCTTCCTAAGACTTCCCTTCAATGACTTGCACTTTAGTTTAAATTTACATAGGGAAAATGGATGTCCTAGATGGGCTCTGCCATCATGCCAGGGAGCCCGACACCTACCACACAACAAGTAATCTTTGTCATTATAGAATGCAGTTATAATAAAGTCTTTCTGAACCAGATCTCCACCAATACATCTTGAGACAAGCAATCTTTATCAATCCATGCTAACTTCTTTCATAAACTGTCAATCCTAAGTGGTGCAAATGGAGTAATTCTTGTGATCTCATAGGTCCAGAGCCTCGGTAATGCCATGTCCACTTCAGTTCGATTAACTCTGAATGAAGGAGAGAGTTCTGCTTTGGATACTTGGCAATATAACCATAAACAGAAGGCTAATCTTTCAATAATACTCATTTAAGAAAACAAGAGGTGACTGGAACTCTGTTGTAATGAAATTACCCGTGCTTGGCGGTTTCAGGATGTAGTTTGTTTTTTTCTTCAAGGAGTATAGACAGAGCCCCATTGCTTCTGCCCAATGAAAGTAAATGAGTGAATGATTTCACTTGTTTCTTCTTTGGACTGAATTAGGTCGTTGCCATCTGTGGAGTGTGCTAAATACCATAGGGAAAGTAAGCTGTTTTCTCATGTCATTTATGTAATGACTGTGTTGTCATTTGCCACCTTTGAGCAAAATCAATATGGAGCGGAATCTTGGCCAGATTTTCCATTGCTGAAGTGAAATGGGGAATTGGGGCATTTGTTCAGTTCAGTTGAGCACATTTTAGAAAGGCAACTCTTTTCTTAAAATGAATCCATGCTTCAGGGTACATTTCTAATTGCTGTGGCCTAACCTCATTTCAGCTATTGAAGTCTGGCCATCAAGCCTCTTGAGGTTGGGGCATAACCAACCATATGTGGTAAGTAGTTTTCAAAGAGAAACTTTCTGCAAATAAGACATCAAGGATAAGACGGATGATAGCATCTAGAACCACAAGACAGTAGGTGGGATGTATCACGGGGCAGGATGAAGCTGGCATGAAAGAGGACTCCTGATTTCCACAGTAAATGTATGGCCTGCCTTGTGAAGCCTGAGTCATCTGTATTTGGAAATAGTCAATGAAAAAAAAAGTATCAACAGTTCTCACATTGGTAGGAGAATTCAAGGAAAGATCTAAAACCTATTCCATAACTTATAAACACCACTTCAAAAAATAGAACAAAATGGAATGAAACAATGGAGAATAAAGTAGTAGAAAGAACTGCATTAGAATAATTGTTAAGGTGTCATAAGGTCTCACAGTGAAAACAAAGTCATAAGATAAAAACATCTTTAGTGTGGGCTGCACGCTACGGAGTTGAATCCATACACACACATTGCTCTCAGCGTCCAGTTGATGGAGCACAAGGATAGCATGGAGCTGACAAACTATGTGACTTCTTTCATTTTCATTCTTTTTTATGTGGGGTGTTTAGTCTGCATGTGTGTATGTGTACCACATGAGTGCACTGTCTGCAGAGGCCAGAAGAAGGTAGGTATCAGATTCCCAGCAACTGGAGTCACAGACAGTTGTGAGCCACTGTGTAGGTCCTGTGAATTGAATCCAAATCCTCTGGAAGAACACCCAGTGCTCTTTACCATTAAGCCATCTCTCCAGCCCTGAACTATGAGACTACTGGGACCCAGAAAATAAAGGAAAACACAGTCCCAATGATAAAAGGTCATGCTGTTTCAATTCTAAAAATAAATCAGTTCTCTAAATAAGTAATTGATCCCTGAAACTGGGAAGTAAGAGTTAGGAGTGACTTTACTTCTAGAGTTATATACCTTTCACCAAGGGGAAATGTGTCAAAGGCCCAGCAGCTCAAGGACTGAGTAACCAGCACCTTCCTCTCTGCTTCTCCTAAGAAAGCCGAAGTGCCTTTTGTTTTGTGTTTTTAGCCTCTGAATGTTTACCAATTATATCATTGTCAATTCTTTGGAAAGGCTCTCTCTCTCTCGCTCGCTCTCTCTCTCTCTGTCTGTCTGTCTGTCTGTCTGTCTCTCTGTGTGTCTGTATCCATAAACATATGCGAAATTAGTTCTCTGGAGAAACAGGTACATAAGTTATTTTACTTTCTCAAAGCAGCATAACCCATAGAATGAAGTAGATTCTCCCTAAATGCTTAAGAAATAAGCTGTACAATGGCATGGCCATCTACAGTGAGAAGAGCAAAGGTCGGAAAGAAACACAAGAAGGGTTGAATTAAAGATATTCTAGGCTAATAGCCAAAGTTGGTTGCTCCAACGTTGCAGAGAGACTTTGGGTGACTACCCAGGTAGCCAGCTGTTTCTGTCATCTCTTGCATCTTTTGGAAGTCATTTCCTTGTACTTCCTGCTTGCTCAGGTAATATTTTCCTTCTCAGGTCTTTGATGAGGATGAAGACTAGAGAGTCACAGTCACTGTCCTCTCACATCTTAGCTACGGTGTATCCAGTTCGAGACTTAGACCCTTTAGGATAGAACAGCTATCAGAATAATCTCTGTTATTTGCTAATTACCTATATTTAGTACATGTTTCTTGCTTGATGTTATTCTTGCTGATTGCAGTTTCATTGTGTGTGTGTGTGTTAGTTATTATTCTTTCTTTCTCCTGAACAATACTTGATAATTGTTCTGACTGTGTATAGTTGTGTATTGGATTTAGAACCTTCTTATTTAGACAAAAGTAGGAAGTATAGTATTCGCTCCACCCACGGGCCTGATAGAGGCACTGCTTCTTGCCTGCCAATGTGACCTCTTAAAAGGAGAGGGCTGTCACTCATGTGCTCTCTCTCTCTCTCTCTCTCTCTCTCTCTCTCTCTCTCTCTTCTCTCTCTCTCTCTGGTCAGATATCAACTGGATAGTTCCATTCATTCGCCCCTATCAGATTGGAAGCCCATGGTGGCTATCTATCTTGTTATGTGTCTGTGAGTGTACCCTAATAAATCTCTGATACCCCTTTGAACATGCTCTCATGGACTCACCTACAGGTCTAAGCAGAAAAATCAAGAGACATCTCTGAAAATTCAGGGAAGGCAAGCTAGCTTGGACACAGAAAGGACAACAATGTTTTTGTTTGAAAGCCCTCTTCTCTGAGATCTCAAGGGAGGCAACAAGGAGACATGAACTTCAAAGATTATCCCACTGTAGAGTCCATCGCTTCAATAGACTTGTCTGTTTGTTTATTTGTTTGTTTGTTTGTTTGTTTGAGATAGGGTTTCTCTGTGTAACTCTGGCTGTCCTGGAGCTCACTCTGTAGACCGGGCTGGCCTCTGCCTCCGAGTGCTAGGGTTACAAGGCGAGTGCCATCACCACCCAGCACTTAGACACATTTTATACTGTTGGAAATTGTATCTTTCTTAACCAGCTATTATCACAATACGCTTCAACCTACAGAACTCAGGAAGGTCTTACCAAGGAAAAGTAGAGAGATGAGGACAGAAAGATACTTCATACACTGGGGCGGTGAGGGGTTAAAAGAACCAAGACTCAAGGTGGCAGCAGGGAAGGCTCTGCCGTTACCCCCAAAGGAGGGCATTTCTTGGTTTTATAAGCCAACTAGCAATCCATGCCCCTTTAAAACATTAAGAACAAATATACTCCAAGGAGGGAGTGGTGTCTAGTCATTAGGAACAGGACATAGAGCCAGATTTTTGACTTTTTATTCTTGGCTGTGCCACATGATCTCATTGTAATTCTGGAAAATCTTCCCTTTCAGCATCTTGAGCTCTCTCTTGACACATCTGTAAAGCGTATATAAGTACTAGGGAAGACAAAGGCTGGAGAACATCAAACTACAAGGAGGAATCATGATTCCAGTGGAGAAGGGTGAAGGCAGCAATAAGCTTCATATTATGATGACAAGCTTAGGGAGCCTACCATTGAGAAATATTTGAAAACCACAAGAGTGAATCAAGGGCCAAGAAGACCATACAAAGTAGGAAAGTACTGTATAAACTGTACAGGAGAAGTCTAGGCAAGATACAAAACCAGGCTTTAAAATAAACTTCAAAGCAGAACTGGGAAGATAGCTGGATGGGTAGTGTTTACTGAGTAAGCACAGGGAATTGAGTTTGCCTCCTCAGAACCTTTGTAAAAGCCAGTTGTGATAGGAAGCATCTGTATCCTACAACTGGGATGCAGAGTCAGGCACATCTAAGGGTTCACAGTGGGCCAGCCAGTCCTGCAGAAATGGTGAGATCCAGGTTCAGTGAGAGGCTCTGTTTCAAAAACAAAGCTTGAGAGTAATAGAGCAAGACAGTGAGCATCAATGTCCAGCTTCTGCATGCACACACATTGTCATATATACCCTCATACACATGCATAAAGCACACACACACACACACACACACACACACACACACACACACACGCCACATTTTTAAAAAAACTACAGAACTTGTACAGGACACATGAAATTACCAACAGTTAAGATTTTTAGATGTTCACTTGTAGCCATAATGTTTCTTCTGTTTTGGAGCTACTGGAGAATTTTTAAACTTCAGGCTTAGGAAACCACTTAAAGGTAGTAAAATCCAATCTTTCTTACAAAATAGAAATCTTTTCTTGCAAATTCAAAGCAGGTAATGATTCCCAATGCCACTAAACCCCTCATTGCAACACTCAGTGAGAAAGTGGTTCCTTATACTATATCCTACCAACCTCTTCTCTTTATTATATCCAACTGAGTTGTAAAAAACAGAAGTTATTCTGCAAAACTAAGATAGCCAACTGTCTGCTGTCACAAGACTTTTCAGTGCAAACTGGAATGATGCTCAACGTAAGAGTAAACATACAGACACCTTCAACAGAAGTTCCAAAAGGATATATGCTCTCCCAGAAGATAAATACACTCCTTTGGGCTGAAAGTCCTGTGGAAGCATGACCTCTCAGATCAAAGAACTGCAGGGAAGTGTAGATTTTCCTGGATCTGGATTTTCAATATGATTATTTTATTTCACTTACATGGTACATGACTGCTCTAGTATTCTGGGGAAAATTTTTTTTAAAAAAGCATTTCCTGGATTAATCAGAAAATTTCATTGAAACCCTACACCTTGTAGACAACAATGTGTCCCTTCTACAGAGTGCATGCAACCCAGATTAACAGCAAAGTAGGCCCTTTGGAGAAATTGGAGAAGAAATGGGTAAGAGGTTAGGACTAGAGGTTGGATACTGCTATCAACTCAGCAAACACAAGTGAGCAATTTAATCTTCAGAAATCTTCCCGAAAGAACAATGTTTGTTAAAACGCCAGGGAAAGGAATCTGAGCCCTTTTAGATTTGCTTGGTGGAATGTATTCCGTGAGATTCCAGAAGCCTTGGAGGAGGACCCTCAGAGTTACAGAGGAGAGTCAGTGGAGTCCAGCATAGAGAGGTGGTTCTTCAGGGAACCAGCATAGGGAGGTGGTCCTTCAGGGAAGGGATGGTGAGAATGGGTGACCCTAAGGCAGTAGAGCAACACTGAAAGGAAGAATAGTAGAAACTGGGGAGTTCATTGATGGAGACCTCCAGCTCTACGCGTGCAGAAGCCATAAAACCATCTATATGAGCCAGCTAGCAATTTGTGAAACAGTTATAGAGTCAAGGTCCCTAGAATAAAAGAAATATCAGTTTTCCCTCTGAGCAGGAGAAACCTTTGTTCTAATGAAGGATGAAGGGTAAGAAGAGAGGTTCCTACATCAAGATTCCCTGCTGGCTTCCCTAAATTGCAAGCAGCTTTGCATGAATCAAGAACTTTCCCAGGCTATCAAGGGGCAACCAACTTCTTTCTCCTTTAACTCATTTTCCTACCGGGCAAGAACAAGAAAGTCATTCAGTATGCACTTTTTTTTTTCAGCCCAAATTTTATTTGCAAATACAAATTGGCTGTGTAGCTGCAACTGGCTTGTATGAACTCCATTTGGAATAATGATGAAGTTCAAAAGGTTAATCAAGTTATTAACATTTTAAAAGAAGGGAAATTTTCTTTCCCAGATGGCTTAACAGGTGACTCCTATAAATTACACAGTACATTACAGCGGGCATCCGCTAGCACAGTTATAGTAAAGAGCCTGTCAACATTTCCATTATATAGCCCTATTTTCAAAGTTTATAACTCAGCCATAAAACTCTGCTCCAAGATGGCTCTTGGCTTTCTAGCAGAATTTTCAACTTAGCAGCAATGGTTGTTTTGTTATGTTTTCCCCCCTTTTTGCTTCGATTCTTTCTTCTCATCTCCCTCATCCTTCTTTCCCTAGTGCTAAGCATTTTTAGATGACTGCTCTAGGGCCTGGAGAGGTGGCTCCAGAGTTAAAAAGACTTGCTGTTCTTGCAGAGAACTCATTCCATTCCCAGCACCTACACTGAGTCTAACAAGCTCCTGGAACTCCAGGTCCAGGAGAACTGATGTCTTCTTCTGGCTTTTGTAGGCATCAAGCACACACATAATGTATATGCATACAGACAGACAGCAGAAAAATACACATAAATGAAAAGTGAGAATAAATAAATCTTAAAAATACTGCTCCAAGTTTCAAATGGACTTCCTCATAGGGAAACTTTTCAACCCCTTTGTATTTAAACATCATTTTAAATGCTAATGTATTAAAGAACCTTATTTCTTCCTTTCCTTCTTTCTCTCATTTTAAAGAAACCATTAAGATCACGGTATTTTCATCATAGTCTTTATAGCCATAATGAAGGTGTGAGCTTCCCAAGAAGAGATTTCGTACCAAAGAAAATCTTTCTCTTGTTTTTCTTCATGAATCAAAGTACCATGACTCCCATTATTGTGCATTGGAAAACATAGTGCCAGCACAGTATCTTCCAGAAAGAGTTTAACGGCCACCAGGGTAGAGAGAGACCAACACAAAATACCAAGTGACAAGAAAGGGGCACAAATAACAGAAGGGCCCGCGTTCCAAGTTTGGTTGATCACAGCCTGGGGAGGTTTTATGGCCTCTTCAAGCCTGGGATGCAGACTAAACAAAGTTCCCTTGACTTTGACCATGACATCCTCAGGGGCCAGGCCAGAGGGTGGGGAAGACAGATGCAAAAACAGCCAACTGCTCAAACCAGAGCCTGCCTGCTACCTCACTGCTGCTGACCTCGGAACTTCACCCCACCATTCTCATCTCAGACAGACAGCTAAGCCACATGGGGAATTTCTCTGCCAATGTAGGGGAGGCAGTGTTCCAGGACTGAGATAGAAACACTCTCCCAGGGACAAGCAAGGACAGAGTAGTTCCCGGTGGCCCTCCGCCAAATTTCCCCCAACAACCAGGGCAAAAGGGTTCATCACAAAAAGCTTCAGAGAAGTGGTCTTCCTCAAAATGTCAGCACTTGTCATGACGAGAATTTAGTGCTTCCTAAAGTTAGGCATCAGCTGCCCCCTGGAGGAGAGATGTCCCCGGGCATAAAGCAGTCAGTTTCTCAGGGAGAAACCCAGCCGTCTCCACCTACATCGAGGCCGAAGACAGGTTTCTTGGATTGCTCATCCGACAGCATTTTGGATTGAGAAATGTTCCAGTGGACAGTGCTAAGATTTATCTCTTGAAGTCGGCCCAGGCACATCTGTTCAAGAGCCTCGCTCACTCGGGTCGCTCTCCGCCTGAGTGCCTCCTCATAAGCTGTTCCTAGGTTTTGGTTAACACGCTTACTCATTAGCAAAGAGATTTGGCGCAGAAGAAAGCTGTGTCTCGCTACAGTTCATCTTTTCCTCCTCTGAGCCCTGTAGTCATGTCATAATATTTGAACTTGTGATATACATCACCATCATTTCCATAGCAATAGAAACAGCAGTGGTTGTGGAAACAGGATTTGTATTTCAGTAAGAGAAAAGAGATGGAAAGAACTTAAGAGAGAACATCTGCTCCTGCTCCTGCCTCACACAGGAACACAGCTAAGCAACCTGAGAACTGTTTTCAATCAACATGGTCACACAAGTATTATGCCTCAGCTTGTGGTTCTATAGCTGAATGCATGACCGTCCTAGGCCTGTCTAAGCCAACCAGAGCTTCAGATGGTAGGGATGTGTCCCTTCAAACCCTTTCTCTGTACTGTTTCACCCAATGTCTACAAATAGTGGATACTTACATAAGTTCATTGAATGATGGGAGTGTGGTATATTGAGCCGGAAATCACCGTAATGGCCAAGATTTGACCTTGGTTTGTCTAAGTAAAACAGCTCCTGTTATAATTTAAATATAATAAAAATTTTGATTCTTATATATGGAAAAGTAAACTTTTGAAGTACACTCATGAAATAAGTTTCATTCTGACCCCTGATGTTACTGATTCCCTGCCTAACTCTTTAAATATTCTTCTCAAAAATTAAGTTCTTCATCTTAGTAATTCCCTTTTTGGTACAGCATCTGTGATGAGCTGTTTCTTTGTTTATGTGTTACACTCAGTGGGTGATTTAAAGCATTAAGTAAGGATTCTGGAGTCCTCTGTTCTAGTCCCGATATTGCCGGCTAAGGGAAATCTTTCTATCTTCATTTCTTTTTCACACTGTGATAAAACACTCTGATGGAAGAACTGAAGGCAGGACAATTTTACTTTGGTTCACAACTCAAGGACTACTTATCATGGCTGGGAAATTAAAGTCAAAGTGACAGGAGCTTGGAGCTAAGGAGGTGGGGTGCAGTAGAGGCTCGCTCCTTCTCTCAGATCTCTCAGCATTTTCCTCAATATATGACTGTGGGGGTTTATTATTTAGACCAATTAAGAACTCCATTTACATGTTGGGGCCCACATGGCCAGAACATTAATGACAGGACAGGGGCAAATAGCCCCTCTAGAGTTTCAGTCCCATCCTGAGAAAGCTGCCAGCTGCTGTGGGCTTGTTCAGTCAGGCGGGCTGCACTTGACTCTGTGATGCTCCACTCCACCCAGCGCCATCGGCTTACTGAATTTGGTGGTTTGACCCAGATTTATTTAGACTAAGGGACACATTTCCAGAGCTCAATACTTTCCAGAGCCGGCACATCCAGTCTGGCTCACAGCTTCAACCTGCAGCTCATGGCTTCCAGCCCACTGTGTTCTGATCAGTGATTGGCAATCAGTGCATGTAGGTTGCTCCCTTTTTTACCTTTCTCTTTAAAGAAAAACAGCCCAAAGTGCCACCGGTATTTATCCCTAGTGCTCCCAAAGCCCATTAGAGCACTAGGGACACTGGGGAGGGTCTAGGTCCTTCCCCAAAACGATGTGACAAACTTTGATGATCCCCTCATAGGAGGCCTCACCATCCCAGGAGTGGATGGGGGATGGGTTCCGGGGTTGGTGAGGGGCATGGGAGGATGGGAGGGAGAGGGAACTGGGCCTGGTATGTAAAATAAGATTGTTTTTATTTTAAATAAAAATTTATTTTAAAAATATTATTGGAGCACGATAATAAGAGGAAAAAAGGTGTTTAAATTACAAAATGGTAAAAGCAGAATTTATCTGTTTCAATAGTGAAGGAGGGAAGCATCCTGCTATAAAACTGAGCTCAGTTCCAAAGACAAATGTGTGGGAAATTGATTGCCAAGAAGCCAAGGAACAGATTAGAGTTAGGATTGGGGTGCAGATGGAAAATTAAGACATCAAGGACAGGAGAGTTTCTTTTTCTAAATTGGCCTAACAGTATTCTTTCAAAAGGCAAGCTAGAATCTATATACAAGATGAGGTATGAATAAGTAACACAATATCAAGATATCTTGATTGAGGTTGTTAAGAGTCTCAGCAAATTTAGTAGGACTCTTGCTAAAACTGGGTATGCAAGTCCAGCAAAAACAAAAGTCAACGTGAAGACCTATTAAGCCACATACCCAGAGGACAATATAAGCAATGCAATCAAGATAAACCTTAAACTCAACCTTCCAATTTTTTTTGTAAATGGGACATTGTCTCACTTAGCTTTTTCTGTTGCTATTAAGAGACAACATGACCATGGCAACTCTTAGAAAACATTTAATCGTGCTGGCTCACACTTCCAGAGGTGTAGCCCATTATCTTTAAGACAGGAAGCATGGCGGCATGCAGGCAGGCATGGTGCTGGAGAAGGAGCTGAGAGTTCTAGATCTGGATTGGCAGGCAGCAGGAAGAGTTAATGAGCCAATGAGCCTGGGATTGAGCTTCTAAGACCTCAAAGCCAGCCCACTGGTAACATACTTCATCCAACAAAGCCACACCTACTCCAATAAGGCCACATCTCCTACTAGTGTCACTCCCTGTGGAGCAAACATTTAAAAATATGAATCTATCGGGGCATTCCTATTCTAACTACCACAGATGTGTATTGTGTCATTTCTAGTTAACAGACTGAGAAAATTTCCCATCAGCTCTTTCTTTTCCTTTTCTACTCTTTTATGTTTTATTGTTATTCCTCCTAACCCCTCCAGCTGCAGTAAGAATGAAAATTGACAAAATACAAAATGAAATTTGTCCAAGGTAACTGCAATATTTTATTGAAATATTCTTTGTGAACCTAGAGTCTTCGTAATTTGAATGCAGCCTCTGGGTTCCCACTAGACAAGGAGCCAAATATAGTCTCAATAAGTGCTGGAGAGCAATAGATGCAATATGTCTACAGCTCCCTTTGGGTCATATCCATAATCACTAACAATTTCAAAACTTTAGTCCTGTGATAATTATTTTTCACTGTCAACTAGACACCTTCTAGAGTCTCATGGGAAGAGCCTTCATGAAGGATTATCAGGTGGACCTGTAGGTGTGTCTGGGGGCATTTCTTTCTTACTTTTATTGATAAGAGAAGTCTCAGCCTAACAGTGGTGGCACCATTCCCTAGATTTAGATTCTGAACTATGTAAAAGAAGAGAAAGTAAGTTGCACTCAGCGTGACTAGATTCATTCTCTCTGTTGTTGACTGTGGGTGTGTCTAGCTACTTTGTATAGCTGCCTCTTTGTGAGACTGCTACTTGCACTTGTGAGCCAAATAAAGCCTTTCTTCCTAAGTTGCTTCTTTTTATGACAGTAATAGGAATAACTAAACATCCCCTGATGGCTTTCCCATTCTCTTTTTTTTTTTTTTTTTTTTTTTTTTTTTTTTTTTTTGCCTCTCTGCCACTTTCACCGGACAGAGGGGCATCCATTGGTCTTCCCTATACGATCTTAGCATAAGACCAAGAGATGTCATGTGTCTTGCCTTTCTCTTGTGTATGAGTTAATTTATGAGGAATCTGTTTTCTCATTAATCCTTTTGTATTGTGTGTGTGTGTGTGTGCGCGCGCGCTCGCGTACATAAGAGAGAGAAAGATCATCTTTGTGTCTCCTCTTACCAATATTGATTTCCTAGAATTTCCTTCCACACCTAAGCAAACCTCATTTTCACTTCACATGTTCTTCTCATGTTTCTATCGGTATTTTTTATCGTTCTTTAAACCTTAATATAGTAGTAATAGCTCAACCAGAGCTTTGTTAAATGAATTGGTGAATGAATCCATGAGGAAATAAATGCTAGAAAAACCAGAAGACGTCTAAGCAGACCTATATCTTAGCCAACTGTATGGGAATATGTGCTGATTATAGACCAACAAGGCACCCTGCCTGTCCATGTGATTTCCTAATGATCTGGATCTCATTAAGCACTTAGTGAATTAATTCCCAAGAAGTCAAACAATGATTGGGTCCTAGAAAACTAAAATGAAATAAACCCAAGCTGTGAACATTTTCAGTATGAGTGATCTTTCAAAACATTTCAAATTAATATATCTCTTTTATATTTCTGATGTTGGGAATAAAATCTGAAACAGCCAAAGCAAATACAGCATTTGTAAATATAGCCTTGATAAGTAGAACAGTGTGTGTGGTAGGTAGGAAAGAAGGCCAAATTCATGATCCCTGAAATTGCAATGTCTGCCCCACACCTGTGAAAGAAGTTGTAATTCAAATGATGGCATTTTCTAACAGAGACTGTTGTCTAATGTGAACAACAGTTTCTATCCAAATAAAAATATTTTTAAAACTTCTGACTGTGAGTGTAATATGGAAATGGATTTGAAATAAACATTAAACATGTCCTCATTTGTTGCTGTGCTGAGTCACTGAAGAATAACCCCCCATGTTCATATTTTCAGACTAATTGGTCCATGGCTGCCAGACAGGAAGAAGAAAGAAAATGTGAACGTCAGTAATTCCACTAGGCTGTAAAAGATGCACTGCAGACACATCGCTATGTTGAGATGAAGTCGGGGATTAACACTGGAGTCAGACCAGGGTAAACATTCCTAGGTTGTCAGAACATTTTGTCCCACAATTAATCATAATCAGCACATTCCAATAACCTTGATTAATTGCATGCCTAATTTTTTATATCTCAAAACTTCTATCACAATATATTTACATATCTAATCTTTAGAAAATATTGTTTCCTAATGAGTTTTGGACATACGAGGAAGAATTTGGAGCAAAAGAAGAAAAAGATAAAAAGGGCGGAGGGCACATGAAGTTGGAAGGGGAAAGTGTGAAGAATAGGGAAGGAATTGGAAGGGCGAGAATGTGGATGGATTTGACCCACACATACTGTATGCATATCTGAATACTAAGTTATTTTAAGAGAAGGAAAATAAAGAGAATGGAATGGGAGACGACAGCAGCAAGTCAGCATCACCTCGGCAAGGAAGCAGAGGAGAGGCTTAAAGGAAGCAGGGCACTCACATTGCTCTGCCCAGTTCGGCCTGTTGCTGGGGAAAGATCAACCAACAGGCAAGCCCTACTCCTGTCTCCTCAGGGTAGAGACGCACAGATACCTCCTGCCCACCTGAACCCTGACTGCTTTCAGATTCATCAGATTCAGTGTCGTTGAGTCCACTGAGTCTAAGGTAATCTCAATCACAGGTTCACCTAGCCACTTTTATAGTTTTGATGTCATTGTGGGTCAACAGCACGTAGACCTGGGGTACTCAGGATGATGCCAATGGTAAACAGAGGCAGACATGGGGAAGACCTGTAGCAGTCTCTTTAGAGGATCAGGGAAATGTCCTTAGCCAATGGGAATTTTAGCAATTTTAATTTAAACCTCGGAGGAACTGTTAAGTCTACAAGTTAGTGTTTAAAACTACGGGAAGTCAAAGGGTATATTATGACCAGACTTACTTGAAAGCAGTGAAACTGAGGCAAGAACGGCTGTGCACGTTTGTAATCCCAGCACTAGAGAGGTAGAGACAAGGGTGGAGACACCCGATTTAAGACTCACTCAGAAGTTACAGCAGCCTGCGTAAGACGGTATGGGTGAAAATGCGGACTGCAGATCAATAGAACACGGCAGACTGCAGACACTCAGCACACATGGCAGCAGTGTTAAAGCATCCAAGAGACAGACAAACCCATCGGCAAATGGAGCAGAACTGAGGAAGAAAGTACAAGACACAGCTTAGCCCATGCTTTCCTCGTCACTCAAAAGCACCTCAAAGAAGGGTCACAAGTGCAAAATACAAATCTGTGAAACTCTCAGAAAGCAACGCTCAAGGCAGTTAGAGCTGTGGCCTAAGCAAAGAGTATTCACTGAAGATGTGCGCACATACCACACACACACACAAAACAACAACAATACATTGGTTTTCACCAAAACCAAAAGTGTCATCTTTTTAAAATACAAGGTTAAAGAAATGGAAGAGCCAGACACAAACGGGGAGAAGATATTCACAAGATACCCTGACAGAGACTGTTAGGGAGAATGTAGGAGCTGCTGAAAATTCAGAGAACAAACAACCCAGATATGAAAAGGATAAGAAAACTGGTTTAATGGATTTGAACAAGACAATTTGTCAAAAGGAATACATGGATTAAATAAGTGTATGTAAAAGCTTGGTATCTTCTGACGTGCCCGTTGACTGACACATTGCTGCATACCTGCGGTGCTTTGCAGAGAGTAATACCCAGCAATGGCAGCAGTGATTGACAGCTGATAAACGGCATGATGAACACAAGACTCTAGACTCAAAGGAGTTCTGAGTAAATTGTCTCATTTACATGATATTCTAGAAAATGCAAAACTAGAGAGAGATGCATTAGCTTGCCTGTGTTTATGAACTCGAGTAAGAAAGGATTATCTAGACAGAAACCTGAGAAACATCTTCTGGAACCACGAAAAGCACTCTGTAACTTGAATGTAGCAGCGATTTTATAACTGTGTCAGTTTGTCAAAACTGATTCAGCTGGACACCGAAAATGAAGCATAAATATCATAAATGATATTTCACTCAACCAGAAGTGAACACTACAACAAACCCAAAATTGACTGCATAAATATCAGTTTATGAAACAGATTTTATTGGCATTTAATCAAATTGAATTAGAATTCACTATCATATAGACTATTAATATTTTCCTTTTGATGTGCTGTCAAATGAATAAAATATATTTTCTTGAGTGTTAATCACAAATAGAAGTTGCTTGAAGCTGATGTCTCATTTAACCTTGCTGTTATTATTTGATTTCTATAGCCTGTCACAAGGCCTACAACCGTTCCTTGAATATGATTAAGCTAGAAGTCTATAAAGGATTCTTTACCTGGACCAGTGGGGAGGGGTAGGAAGTCCTTAGAATCGTCCAGTGAGTTTCCAGAAAGTTTGATCAGGTGAGTGCTATTAGAAAAATAACTTCAGGCTTAGTTTGAGCTGCTCTGCAATGATAAAACAGAACAGCACCATTACAAAGACAATAATTACATTTAGAGCAGTGAGACTCACTAAAGACATAGTAAGTGGTCCAGAAACTATTAATTCTCTGGTTACTCAAAAACAAACTGTGGAAAAAGAAAAAAAAAACATCTAACATGGTTCTAATCATGTTTGGAGGCAAGTTAGAAGTGTGGCTTTCTGGCCATCATTCTCTACCAAGGGCATTAGTTCTCAGGCTCTGTGACTTTTGGCCCTGGATGCTACTGCATCTATGACTGATCAGCATCTCCTTATTTCTCATAGCTGTAATAAGCAGCTGCTGGTTTCAACGGCAGTGATTTCTGTGCACATGAACTCCCCAATATTTTGAGAGTGACTTTAGTGTTGATTTCATAAGAATGGCATCTGTGTGACCCCACAGGTGCCTGTGGGTAGAAGGGCCTGAATTTGGCTTAATGTCTTGCTGTCACCATCTTGAAGTTCTTAAACAGCTTTAAACAAGGGTTCTGCATTTCTTTTGCAGTGGGCCCCACAAATTATCTAACTGGCCTTAACTCCAGAAGTAAGAAATCTGATCCAAGGATTCTGAGTTCCTCTTCATGTGTAGTTGGGTCTGTGTTGACTAAAATCAGTCATCTATCTCCAAACACCTAAGAAATTAGAAATTGTAGCCAGATCTGGTGGTGCAAGTCTGTAACCCCAGAGCTAGGATGTTGAGGCAGAAGGTTTGTGACTTTTGTCACAGTATACAGCGAATGTGAGATCTACCTGGACTATATGTGATACCTTGCATCAAAGACAAATTTTCCAAGAAAAAAAATTAAATAACAATTTACATACACTAAACACAGAAAACTGGAAGGTTGGGCTGGTCTCTTGTATTTCCAGGAATGTATAGAAAGTAGGAATGTTACAGAAACGATTTTTTGAAGGCCTGGGAATCCGATGCCTCCAGACAAAAACAAAGCACAGAAAATTCAATAGAAAAACACCTTTCTTTCCTGTGCTCAACTATCTTTACATGGAGGCATGTATTTAGATTTTAGGCTGGGCTTTGATTTTTATCCTTCTTGCTTGCTAATATTTTATATGTTGCTTTATCAACTCATTCGTAAAGATAAAGGAGGCCCTATTATGTGACAGATATCCTGCTTAACCAGAGACATAACAGAGAAAGATAAAATGAAACAAATACACAGCAAAGAAAACATGAAAGCTCACTACATAGTCCTCCCTGGTCTTGCTACTTAGAGCCTTTATAATTCTCTGTCTTTCTCGCCGCCACATTGAGTATCTGACCGGTGACCCTGGGAAATCAATACGTTACATACCAGTGACATTGTGGTGTATTTTTTTTTTTTTAAATGCCAGGTTTTATGATGCAATAATTGGAGAAAGTCCAACTGTGCGAAAGTGCTCAGTATATGGTTAGAAGTGCTCCAACGCTAAATCACATCACTTTTCTTTCCTGTATGTTAAATACACACGGTATCATGGTGCCCACAGATTTGGCTTCCAGCACAGTCAGCCGCGGCAGCCAGCAGGGCCCAAAGCACCCCTGTCTGCCATAATGTGGGTTAAAAGCATTTCACTTGCATTGCAGATGCAGATGCCGAGTCTTTCTGCAAGATGGCAAATACTACCCCGTGTGCTATGGAGCGGAGCTGATGTTAAAAGCTTCGGAGTAACTGAACCTTCTCCGACTTGCAGGCCAAATGAAAACCAGTTGGTCCCCTTCAAGACTTTCTTCATCGCCAGCAGCACTACCAGGGCTCTTGGGTTCTGGAAAAGCATCTCTCTAGTGCCTTTGCCAAAATACAAAGCAGCAGACATCTGATACTTCCATGTCAGCTCCTGGGCTGAGGAAGTGACAACTGGTTGGAATTACACTGGACCTGGAAACATCCTGGGGTTCATTTATACTTGAGGTTACAAAATCACCAAGTGCTGTTTTTCTGGGGTGTAGACAAAGGAGGCAGTGTAAAGGTATCACATGGCACTTGTATATTTGAATGTGAATGAAGGGTCATAGTCCCTGACAGCTCAGCTGGAGTGATGTTGGTGACCTTCCAGTAAGGCACATGGAAGCTTTGGTCCCTCCCTTCATAGTCAAACTACCGCTGTCTCCCTCAGGAGCCTTAGTAACATCTATTTCCCTGAGACCTGACAATTTTCTTTCCCTAAGCCCCACCCCATTGGACACATGACCAGTTGGGGCCAGTCAGAATCCTCCTCCAGGTTTTCTCACTAGCTCTGAAGAAGAGCAGTCTTCTCTGGTCCCTGGACTGTGAGAATGTAAGGACTTAGCAGGCTCTCATGGAGCCCGGTGACTGGAAAAGATGGAGCTAGGATGTTGGCAGAAGTCCAGATCCATTGCACTCTTTCTCCAATGGCCTTTCTGACACTTCCAAGGGCAGCAGTCCTGACCCCTTCACTCCGTGTTCTGAAAGCTACATGTCCACCACCATATACATCAGGCAAATGCAGAAAGAAAGTGTCCAAGAGGACGAGGAAAGTGGCTCTTCTTACCCCGGGAAGGATCTAATGTTCTTTTCTGTGCCGACCGGCTGGCTATTCTGTCAGAGTCAGGAGTAGCAAATAAGCAGAAAGGGCTGAGAGGAAGCAAGGCACAGCTAACAGGCTGCTTATAGGCAGAGCCCTGCAACACACAAATGACAAAATTAAGAGCTGTACATGCTTTGGTTTTTTGTTTCATCGCTGACTTGCCCTGTCCCTACCCCGCCCCACCCCACCCCACCCCTGGCCATCAGTAGCTCCCACACCCACCCACCCAAAAGTCAAAACCAGATTAAACCAGTGCTATTCCATAATTACTAGAGAAGATAGGTCCCAGGCAGAGCAACAGTCTCCAGAGTGATTTCACAAATGTGACTTCACCAAACAAGGTGAATGGGATGAAAATTGAGGCCACAAGAACAGAAAAACTAATGGCAGGCGCATTCGCCTAAAACCTAAAATTACTTATTGTGTCTAACAAGGTTAAAGTCCAGGGGTAATCACAATAAATGCACAGTGGAAAAAAAAAGGGGGGGGGGAAACAATAAAGAAATGGCAAAATAAGGTCAAACTTCCAGTCTCCCTTTGGTGTACAGTCAAATACACAGAAGACAGAATCATCGATATTACTACAAGAAAATCCCCCCCCAAGAAAAAGCCCGAATCTGCTGATTATAAAATACTGTATTGTGAATATACCTGATTTTTCTCCATTGGATCTTTCATATCACTTCCTAACAACATCTTCTCTACATAACTTCTGTGCTTTGGGAGTATTGATCCTAGGCCCAAGGCCAGCTGCAAGCTCTAGTTGGCTTAATTCATTGAGAAATCTGCTAATGGAAGTTTCTATCCAGCCTGGTCCTGCTGCCCCTCAGTTCCAAATAAGCACACAGAGGCTTATATTAATTATAAACTGTTTGGCCTATTGCTCAGACTTATTACTAACTAGCTCTTACACCTTAAATTAACCCATAATTCTTATCTATGCTTAGCCACATAACTCGGTACCTTTTCTCAGTAAGGCATTCTCATCATGCTTCTGCTGGCGACTGCATCTCTGCCTTTCCTTTTCCCAGAATTCTCCATGCCTGGTCACCCCTCCTATACTTCCTGCCTGGCTACTGACCAATCAGTGTTTTATTAAACAAATATGATTGGCAGATTTTTACAGTGACTAAGAGAATTCTTCCATGTCAGAAGTCTTCAATCATTATTTCTCAGAAGAGAGTCTGGATTTTGTGTCTATAACTAAGATGCTACCATTCTGCAGTTTCCCTTCCTTGAGAGCCAGTTTGGCATATTTAAACTTGACTGGGATCCCGCATTTGACCCCGCTTAGATACACTTGCAGAAGCTGATCACTCATGCCATTTCAAATTGCTCTCAGTGAAATCTCCCTGGTAACCTGGAAACAGCTGTGATGGTGATACTTCCTCCACCGAAATTAGCAGGCATTACAAATTAGGCCTAAGTCTTTATATTACACAGCTGATTGTTAAACATTTGCCAATGTGACATAGAGCACATGGTCCATTAAATTAAAAGCTGAAAAGTAGGTATCAGTTTTATATCTTCAAATGATGGCCTTCTACAATCTCTTTTTATTCTGTCTTCTATTGTCTCTTAAACTCTTGTTTAGTTTTTGTTTTTAATCTCTTCATCCAGTGCTTAATTGTAGGTTATGTTCTCAGTGTTCTATCTAATTCACTAAATTTTCCTCAGCTGGATATATCTAATATCTAACTCACACTTGGGGATATCAATGACATGACTTTATTTCTAGATGTCTGTGTTTTTCAGATTTTCCTCCTGCATATTGTTCTGTTCTTAGAGTGTTTTATCACATTTCAGATAATTTTTTAGTAGTTCTATTACCTGGAGATTTAGCATTCTTCTTTAGAGTCTCCTAGCTCTCCATCATGACAGCTGATCTTTTCATGGTATTTAAATGTTTTCATTGCCCCCCTTTGCCCTCTTCCTACCCTTAAAAGACCTGCATGCCTAGGTATGCAACCGTCTTTTGCCTCATTCTGAAATAAAATTTGAAGATAGCTTCACAGCTTGGACATTCCAGCACTGAGTTAGTGATTTAAATCCCACTTTATATCTAGTTCTAGTTCAGCATTCTGAAAGATAACATTCTCAGACACACTATCTGAACCAGTTAGCAGATTTTTCTGGTTTCACTTTTCTAATTTACTTCCCTTTCCGAGATCCTGCTCACTTACAACCACTGCCTTACTTCTCAAGTCTACAAAGACATTGAACCAACCAGCCTCTAATCCAATCCCCTCCCCAGCCTTCGGAACCCTCACCATGCCTGCTTATAAGCTTGCTGCCTGAGCCTAAAATCACCTTTATTTCAGACATGCCAGGAGAGATATTTTCCAAACTTAATTTAGATATTTGAATTTTATGTTTCTAAATTGTATCTAGCATGTTCATATTTTCATGACTAGAGAACTCAAGAGTGGATAGAGATCTTGTTAAATCACTTGACTTGCTGCCAAAACCAGAAAACAACCCAATTTTCTTAAATGTATTATATGTCTTCTTTCTGTGTATATGCACAGAGAAAATTCTAGAACAATAACCACTTAATGCTAATAATTTCATGTCCAGAGACATGGGTACATTTGTTTATTTACTTGTTTGTTGAACATTCTGTATATGGATACCCACTGATTATTTTGGCAATTAACTGGTCTCATAATTTTACTGAAAAAATAAACAATTTGTTATAGATAAATGTTAGTGACTTCCCACATCTGTTAGCTAAAGACCAATTTCCTTAGCATGCTAACCAAGGATATTTAATAAGCTGACTTCTCTTTGCCTGTCGAAATCCATTTCTCAATGGTTTTCCCATTTTTTCCCCACTCTCTGGCTCACCAGACTACCCAGCACTTCCCATGAATGCCTTCCATTGCCACATTCTTGAGCCTCTATGGAGGGTCCTCCCTTGGTTGAAATAGTCCCAGCATGCCCTCACCTTCCCAGAAGATCCTAGTATTACTCACCATCCAAGATCACTTTTCTCTTTAAAACATAAAACCCTTCATTTCCTTCTTTAGTCTTCCCCAGTCCTGAATATGTCTCACATTAGATCACAGTTATTTTTCTGTCTGTTTCCTTCTTTAGGGAAGGGCAAAAAGACTGTGTCTACTCTTTTTAATGCCTCATTTATCCAATAAATGAGTTCATGAATGAATAAATGAAATGAATGTTCAGATTTCTCAAGGATTTCATACAAGTGGGTGGATGGGACACAGGCTTACTTGAGATGCCAGATTTGTGTCTTGCTCTGGGTTAGTAGTAAATTGGAACGTCTGTGTAGCCCTGAATGACTGTTGGAATTTCTTAGGAAGAAAAAGTCAATTATGCTCTGTAATGCATTATAAGTAAATTACCTTTAGTTGCCAAAACACTTTCACAATAAGCATTTCACTCAGTCCATTCAGGAGATGAGGTAAAGGCATGTGTCCAGAGAGAAAAGTGATGCTGGGTATTTGAGACTTATCCAAAGACTAAGGGAAACAACTGGGACCTATGTCTTCTGTTACCTAACCAAGTTATCTGTTCGCTGCAAACCCTGTTCCCAGTGATGTCTGAGTCATAGCAACAACCATCATCTGTGATGTTGGGGAAGCAGGACCAAGACTCAGTGAAGTACCAGTTTCTCTCTGATTTGATGGGTGTCTTAGTGGGACACCTCAGCTTCTCCAGATCCCAAATGAAGCTGCAACATTATCTAAATTCCTTATTCTTGATGGTTTACAAACCTGAGTCCATGACAATTTGCTGAAGAGCCCATGCCTAGTACAAGCTCTTAACTGCTTTCGTAGCTACATGTCTAAACTTCTGCCAAAACCTATAGTCCTGCCACTGAAAGACATGAACCATTGTCATGTTCCATCATTTTTTTAGAAACCATGATTCTTTCTTGCTGTAACATGTTCTTTCTGTTTAACACTTAGCCATAACAGCTGTAGAGCAAGGAATGGCTAGAGTTAAACAAAACATATAACAACATTTGAAGATAGTCCACAAAAGAGAAAAGTTCAGTCATCAAGTATAGTACATAAACCCAATGGATAAGTCTCATATGCCTTTTATCCCCCTTACCTCCTTGCATACCAATAACTTTTTGATTAAAGCTTTATTAGATTGCTTACCACATTTTAAATGAAAGCAAAAAGTTCTACCCAAATTGTCCAAATGAGAAATGTATATGTTATTGAGCAGTATTCCTTATTTCATATAAAAAAGTGAGCATAGTGTTTTTCCTTACAGAATCACAGGCTAATTTTCCATGGTTGTCAGGAATCTATACAAAGAATTAGGTAACTGAACAGACTTTTGTTACCTAACAGTCTTTTCAATGTTTCCATTAAAATAAGATACAGGTATTCAATCCAAACTACTAAACCCATTATTATTATTGTTGTTGTTCTTTATTGTACTGTTATTATTATTATTATTGCTCACATGTATGGTGTACCACATGTGTGCAGTACACAAGGTGGCCAAAAGAGGGCATCAGATCTCCTGGAAGTAGTTACAGATAGTTGTCTACCCCCATATATATTCTGGGAATTGAACCCTGGGCTTCTCAAACAGCAGCCACTGTTCTTAACGTCTGAGTCACCACTCCAAACCCCAAATGCTACAAAGTCTTAAAGAATAAAGCAGGAAAACACATTTCTCTGAGACCTTAATACAGGAGAGGTGGAGCTGATTGGCTTCAACTCCCCATGCCTGGTGTATGTATAATTTTATCACATGAAAACAAACATGTACCTGCTATCAGGAAAGAGTGGACAGAGCTAGGCACTGCTGTAGCAATAATTCATAGAGCTGACAAGTGATAGCTCACCAAGGCCGACTAGCTGGAATTGACTATAAATATGGCACAAAGCCGAAGAATGAAAGTTGAGTAAAACTGTTCGGCTTGTTTTACTTTTCTGATGAAATGACCATTTGTTTCCAAATAGTCCCAAAGCTCGTGTCTTTAATGGCCATTACTCCACTGCACTGGCATGCTTCTGAGGCTTCGCTTACTCCCTAATTATCAAAAAGGCTGCTGGAATTTATTAAGAAATTATAAATAATATCCCAAGAACCTTCAGAACCAAGCCTGGCACTGCCCTTAACATTTCCATCAATGACAGACTCCTCTTGTCTCCCGCGAAAGAGAATTAGGCAAATACTGGAACCACCTGAGTCGAAGATGAGACAGGCAATTATTCTCTAGTAATTGCTGTTCCCAACACTAGCTTTGAAAGCACTTCCAATTGGCACACAAGAATAAATCAAACCAATTTAATTAACAAAGTGTAATCACCAAGTTAGGTACAGCTGTTTAATTAGCTTAGATATTATACAAAAGTCACCCTCCACTTTGAATTGTAGCAAGCAAAATGTGTGCAGACAAGTCATGTCAGAGACTGGAAATCTTTTCACTGTTGATGTTTACTCACCCAAGTCAAATCCTCTTCCAGTAAAGGTTATCAACACATACTACACCTTTAAAATGGCAAAGCAAAAATAGTACTTGGTATGGTCTGAACCTTGTCTAATTCAATATCAAATTTCAATTCAACTGTAGTGGAGATGGTCTCTATGTTAATTACAATAGATTTTAGCATCATCGTATCCTGTTTTCCTTCCTCAAAAATCAGTTTTCTTCTACTATAATTTTATGTATTCTTCATTGATCTTTAATGTGTCTCAGGTTGACTCCAAAACCTCAAACCTATGCACACATGTATCCACAAAAAAACACACATACAAAGAGAGTTTTCTCTTACCTAGAATCTACAAGTGCTGATATTATAATCTATTCTTTGTTTTCACGATGAAATATTTTCCCTATACCATAAACAGCCTCATCAGTATACAAGCAGGAAATATCACGAATGCTTAGGTACACATTCATGGTATTTATATCTAATATGCACATTATTTGCATATCCATATAGAGGGAATTTTCATATAGAAATATATTTATATAATTTATTTATATATTTATATAATATATTTATAAATTATTTATATAATAATTATATCTATATAAATATGAAGAGGAGGACAAAGGGAAATGGTGAGAGACCCTGATCGAATACAAGAAAGCATGAGGCAGAGATAAATGTAGGTCCCTACATTTGTCAGCACTCTATGAGATCTTCCATTCCTAGTACCTAACATAGTGTCCTGCACAGGTAAATACTGAACAGACATTTGTTGAATACTAAAGGAAAGAAAAGGAGTATTGAAAAAGTGACACTAACAGGCAATTGGATAGATGAGACAAGGCTTCACATGTGAAAACCACCAGTGGTCCTCATTGACACTAAGGCCGGTATGAAATACAGCCACAGCAGTCATGTACATGTGTATACATGCCTCCATCTGAGGGACAGAGGTATAAGTCCTGGTCCTTGTGATACCCAACAGTATGGACATATAAATAGGAATATCCTAGATAAGAATATGGATGACAGTTGCAGCCCCACTATGAGACAAAACCTCAAAGAAAATGCTAAGCACCATGGAGCATTCTGTGGAAAGGGATATGACTGGCTTCATCTCACCTGGGTTAATAACTGGTAACAAACAGTAGCTGCAGAAAGAGGCATCTGGGGCTCCAGTGGGAAGAACAGGCATTCTCCCTCTCTCCAGTGATAGTTCCGTCCTTCTTCACCACCTTCCCATGCAGAACATCTTTCAAGATCCAAAACAAGTTTCAAATATATTGGAGAAAAAGATGGCTTCCAGGACTCTCCCTTCTGAGAACATCCACTTTCCCCCATGATCTCCCCATGGACAGCGTTGTCTTGGCTTCTTCTCTTAAGAACTTACTGCTTGGGGAATTATCATTCTTTGGGTACCTGATGTTTGATATTGATGGTCAACTTAATGCAATGTGGAATCACTTAAGAAATACACTTTTAAAATAATAAATTAAATTTAAAAATAATGCTTTGACTCCAAAATTTAAGTTGAAGGACAAGTTACTGGGGAAAAGGATTTCTATTTTTGTTTCCACAGAAAATGAAAAGATGTGGATTCCTTCCAGACTAATGTGGTTTGATCATGCCAGACCGCCTGAAACAGAGTACAAGCAGATCCTACATTCAAAACAGCTGGACAAAACAGCCCTACAGACTACAGCCAGGATATCTGAATCTTCTTCGAATCCCCCCAAAACAGCGCCTCTTACCAGCAGGAAGTAGTTTGGAAAGAACGACGCCCAAATTCCCAAATATTGTATATAAATATTTGTTTTCGTTTAATTGGACTTTGTTATATAAAATTAAATAATTTTTTTTAAAAAAAGAAAAAAAAAAAGAAATACACTTTTAGGTTTGCCTTTGAGAACATTTCCAAAGGTACTTCACTGAGAAGGAAAGACCTACCCCGTGAGCTGGGGTCTGGGACTGAATAAGAAGGAAGATGAAGAAGCGACTGAAACTCCTCTCTCTCTCTCTCTCTCTCTCTCTCTCTCTCTCTCTCTCTCTGTCTCTCCCCTCTTTCTCTCCCCTTTACTCCCTCTCTCTCAGCTTAGGACACAACGTAAGCAGCTGACTAGGTGACTCATGCTCCTACCGCCACAGCACCACCATGATAGACCCTCAAACTGTGAGCCAAATTAAGCCCTTCCTTCAGTTGTTTTTGTCCAGCATTTTGTCACAGCATCAAGAAAATTCAAACAAGGTACCTTCCAATTTTAGGTACAGGCAGAGAAGGAAACCAAAGATGACAGCATAGTGCAACTGAGAATTGGTGATTCATTAACGACAGACACCCAAACAAAACTGTGATTCAGAGAGAATGCAGAAGAGTGAAGTTTCTTGTATTTCCCTGAGAGGTTTCCAAGGAGAGTCTGGAAACTAAGCAAAATATGCAAAGGGATTCTCAAAGCACAGAGAATAGCCTCTGAAGACAAGGAAATGTGTTCTAGGTAGCTTGACATAGCCAGTGTCCACCTGTGAACCCCTAAACAAGGAATATTTTCTCCCTGAAATGTATGCCCCTTAACACATAATGTGTTGTCAATGAATAGTTACTTCTCTGGGTAGAACAGATACAGTAAGGAAGAAGGACACAGAACTAGGGTAAACCAGTAACCTGGTGTTTATGTAAAAACCATTGTAAAGAGCTTGTATGTGAAACATCCCTCACAGACTCATCTGTTTGAGCACCTGGCTCTGAGCTGATGGTGCTGGTCAAGGAATCTTTTGGAGATCAGTACGGCTGGCAGATATAGAGTCGTAGAAGCAAAACCTGAGTGAGGGTTCTAGACTGGTTCTGCTTTCTGTTAAGCACTGTATAAAAATGGTTACACAAGACTCTCGTTGCCACAGTCTGTTCTTTCCCCAACATGATGGACTGATACCCTCTGAGATGTACTCCCTGAGAGTTGTTTCTGTCAAATACTCTATCGCAAGCAATGATCAAAGCTAAACCACACAGATAATTTGTATCTAGAAGTAAGAAGTAAAGTAGCTGCTATAAACCCGGACCATGTGATCTGTAAGCCATCAGAACCAGTTTGTGGAAAGAATGTGGAGGTGTTTAGGCATATGGGCTATAGATGCCTTATGGCAAGCAGTGCTCACTGAGGCATTTCCATGGGAATGGAAGACCAGGATGCTAAATGAAACACAGACAGTGAACAAACACCAAGTTCATGCAGTTTCAGAGGAGAGAAGGGGCTCTATCAGAAACTGGGCTAGAGGACATCTGTGTTACAAAATGGTAATCAACCTGGCTATATTCTGATCATGTCCTGAAAATCTGAGTGAGACAGAATTCACAAACAGTGGACTCATTTGTTTGGCAGAGGGAATTTTCAAACCAGAATGGCATTCTGGCTGTGGCATGGTTACTGTTCAAACCTTTTAACCAGGTTTTCAGTGAGAGAAGCAAAAACAGTAAAACAGGAAGATTTTTTTTTAAAGTAGGTGCAATTTGACAAGGAAAATAGTGTGGAAAATTTTAAGGAAGGCAAGGTAATAGGATATATGTATATGTATGTTTTTCTTATTAATTGATGAATAAAACACTGTTCTGCCACTTGCCAGGCAGAAAGTATAGGCTGGGCAACCACACAAGGAGAAGACTGGGAAAAGGAAGGCAGAGGGAGGCTCGAAAGGACACCATGTAGAGACTGGGAAGATAGGATGCACCAGGCATTCTCTGGTAAGATAAGGTCATATAGAAATACATAAATTAGTGATTTGGGGTTAGTAATTAAGAAAGCTAGCCAGTAAGAAGCCCTAGCCATCAGCCAACAGTTTTATACTTAATATATTATCTGTGTGTTTATTTGGGACTTGTCAGCTGCAGGACCAGGCTGGAAAGAAACTATAGCTACAGCAAGGTACCAGTAGTCGTTAAAGAGCTTTAAAGAGACACCACACATACTTTGCATTTAGAACAGTAGGGCAGATGTCCTGAAGACAAAACCCCACTCATTCATTAAAGTTTGCTCATAAAATTGCAAATGGATCTTTAAGGAGAGTCGCTGGAAAAAAAAGAATATGTGTAAAGATAAAAATTCCAATATGATTGATTAGAGAAACATGTTCCAGATTCAGCTTCCCTTGTACCATGATACCAATGAAACCAAGGTCCAAGGAAGCCAAATTATACTTCATGTTGATAGCAGAGTCTACCCTTGTCCATGTAGTATTCATTTTGCAGGAATACAGACTACAAGAATCATGGAGTCATACTGATGTATACTAACGTTTCAGAAAGCTGTTGGAGACAGTCAGTGTGCAGGAGAACACATCCTACAGAAGAACCCTGAGAAACTAATATATAAAGCTTTAAAGGTGAAGTCTGTTAAACAGAAGACCCCAGGACATTGGAGATGCCAGATACATAGGATTGTCTCTGAAGAAATCTGTAGATACTAAGCGGAGCTGGCTCAAGAGGGACATCATGTAACCACCATTTTATGATCACCTGAACCTCAGATCCTACAAATGGGCTACAGGGTTTGATGTGCTTTTCCTGCTTTGTTGTAGTCTTTCTTTGATCAGTATATCCTTTTTATCTTCTTATTCCTTCCTTTTGAAATGGGAATATTTACTCTATGCCATGTGAAGTATATTATGCGCCTGGGACTTTTACTACCATCGGGGTTCACAGTTAAGAGATTACCTTGATTCTCAGAAGAGACTTTTGAGTTTTGAAGGTAGGCTAGGATGCACTGAAAGATGAGATACCCATGACAAGCCTATAAGCCCAAGTGGTGGAATACTGCGGTTTAATTATAGAGTGTTCTTCACAAACTCCTATGTCTGGGCACTTAATTGATCTCCACCTGGAGACATTGTTTTGGGGAGCTTGTGGAACCTTCTAGAAATAGTGTCTAACTGGCAGATATCAGGTCAGAGAAGGGCTTGATGGTTCAAGGAAAACTGAACGTCAGGTTTGATTTCTGTCCCTGGTCAACAAGCAGCTGCTCACACGTGGATCAGAAAGCTTTCCTCCACATGAGTCCCATGCTCTTCTGTGCAGAGCCATGCATGGTGACCATGGTACTGGCAGTGCCTGTGGCCTACAGTTGGCACCTAGTTGGTGTTGGGCTCAGTGTTTCTCCAAAGTACGGAAACCGAAGGCATTGCGATGGTGATGGAGTAGAGCAAGGAGTGAAACACCTGTCTCAGCAAGGGAAACTTCTAGCTTCCCAAGGAAATAGCTAAGTCCACTGAAGGGCTCTATGTGGAAATAATTATACCATCTAAAGAAGAGGGTGGAATCTACTATAAAATGTTCTGGGCAGTCTAACTACTCAGAGGAGTAGCCATGCTCAATCATTGCATCATCAAACAAATTAGAAACTCTTAACTAAGACCATCTGTGTCCCTTAAATATATAAGTTTAAATGTCAGAAAAAGTAGACCCTAGCCTCACAGGCCTATATATTGAGAATATTTACATTTTGTAAGGAGCAACAACAAAAAGAAAGAGGCATCATTTTCATTTTCTTATGATGTAGAATGGCAGTGGCTGGTTGGCTCCCTGTGAGTTTGCTTCAGCAGGGAGCGCTGTTTTAGAAGCTGGTAGATGGCATGGTGATGTGGAGAATCATTCTGCAACAGTATGCCTGGTTAGAGATGAAAAACTTCTAGGGATCCGCCATACACGATGGTGCCTATAGTTAACTGTGTGGCATTGTGCAACTCTAAGCTGTGTTAAGGGGAATGATTGCATGTTGTGTCCTCTTATCCCACAAAAACATGAACAAGGAAGGATCAAAAGGGACACAAGGAAATTTTGGAGGTGACGGTTATGTTTTATATTTCAGTTGTAGTGACAGCCTGATAGTCATATATCCAAATCCACCAAAATGTTCACATTGAATGTACACATTTTGAAACCAGAGCCCCTTGCCTAAGCAAATCCCCTGGTCCCTAACTAGTCATCATAAGTCAACAAAACTAAAGGTGGAACTAAGCATTGTGATAATCTACTCATTATTATTCATATAACTACATCCATCATCTGTCTTCTCTGTAGGTTTGTGCATCTTACTAAACCTCTGGATACATACAGACTGCCCTCTATTTAATCATGGAGTTACTAAATCAGATTGTGTTTCTCATCTTCCAAGCCACTGACTTTTCTCAGCTCAACCAAGGCTACCTATAGCATGGAAATTTCCCACATCTAACCCAGCCCATCACACACCAAAACAATTTCTGCTGAGCCGTTATGCCTTCATGCCATGAGAGTTAAGTCATCTGGTTACATTGCCGTTGATGATATGTGTCTGTTTGTCTCCTCTAATGACTTGTACAGCCTTGGGGGTCGGGCTCATGTCTAATCTTCACTGCATACATCTAACACCACTGAATGCATCATTACTGTGCATTACTCCAACCCAGTAGGGACTCAATAAAAACTTGTTGACTGACTGGTTTAGCACAGGGGTGATTATTACGTAAGCCACTTTGGTAAATAAATTTCAAATAATGACCAGCTCACACAAATGTTTTACTAGCTCACCTTCCCTGTGGAATTAACATAAAGAATGAAAATCAACAGTCATTTCTACTTGCCCAACATTAAATGTTAATTCACCCCAAGAGAGTAGCAATTTTCAAGGCTAATTTCAAGTCAAAATGTCTAAATGGGTTGTCATTTTCGGTGACACACTGGGAAGAATCAAGAACTGGTATCAAATCCAGCTACTAACCTCAATACTGAAGATCATTATTTCCAGCAATTAATTATGATAATGATACTTCTGACATATTATTTTAATTCACATTTATTCAAAAAAGATATCATTTACTCTTAAGGACTTATACCAAAAGCATTTTCAGAGGAATATCTGCTTTTAATTTTATACCTAGCTGAAATTAAATTGATTAGAACTCTTATTTTGTAGAATTCTTCAATAGCTAAATTAATGCAGTATATAGAAATGTGGCCATAAAAATAACCACAGACCTACATATATATCTGAAGATCAAATTTCCAAATAAATTTGATAAATTTCTCTTCTATTTGTTATCCCTTTAAATAAGCCTACACTGAGGTAGACAGGAACATGGAATTTTATGGTCACCATATTTTTGGCTTATAATATGAGATGAGACAGAGAGGTGGTGTAAGGGCAAGAACTAGCAAACAAGCATGGAATCAATTCCAACTTCATAATAGGCAAAATGTTCTTACCTGACAAATTATTTTGCCCAAATATCTTCAGTATCAATTAACTTTTGTTTTTCTCTACGTGCGAGATTTTTTTTTTGTCTGTATACAGTTTTTTTTATTTCTATATAACTACTGAGTAAATGACCAATTTGGGTTATAAATTTTATTTAAAATGTTGCAAACCTCGAGAACTCTCAGTGCTACTCAGTCAACGCTATTAGGTTTATTCCAGGATATTTATGGAAAATATGGTTTAGTCTATTCTCTGTGAGCTGTCAAAAGATAACCTGATTTTGCTGTTTGAAATTGTCTCAGCAAGTAACAGGTTCCACCAAATAAAACAATTGCAACATCTCAGGTCCCAGAAGGTTTCTTCAAGTCAGGCTCTACTTGATTTGCTGTGACAGTTTCTCTGGGGCTGTATCCTGAGAAGCAATAATTGTCTTTTGAGAACCTTCTGGGTAAAAACACAAAACAGCAGCAAAGAATCCAGAATGTAGCATCAGACATGCAGAGAAACACCAGAGGTCTCCAGGGCAACAAAGGGAGGGAGTACTTTAAGAATACTTGACTTTAACTTGGTCTCTCTACATTTTCTCCTCTCATGAACAAACTATTATCAAAATGTGAGACTTGCTGAGATAACTCCATTTTCAATCTGTCTGGCTTCTTGGGCCCTCCTTGCAGTATCAATAGAAATAGTGTTTTCATGAAAGAGACCCCTTCAGAACAAAGAAGGACCATGACCTAATACTGAACAAAGTTAACAAATGCCATTAAGTGAGATGGCGGGTGATGAGTGATGGTTCCGCCCAGTTTACTTCTCACAGTTGACAGATCAAAGTCCCTTCCTATGGGATAAAAATGGAATGTAGTTAGCTTAGCCTTGGAAAATTCTTCCACATAATAGGAAGTCTTTCTGGGGTCTGATGTTTGGTGGGCATGGAAATGGGCAGGAAAAAAAATGTCACACAAAGTGGTGAAAAACAAGTAAATGTTGCATCACAACATATTGACCTCTTAAAACACAGGACTAAATAATAGGGAGATGCAGTCCTACCAGATCTTCAGATATTGTGGCATACTATACTCAAGAATATCATATTGTATTAGGATATATAAAAAAGAGATTACCGATGTCATAAACAGTATACTTTTGAGACTGGAAGGCACTAAGGAGTCATTGTGTCCAATACCTGTTTCGTTCATGAACATTCTTCTGGCCAAAAGGTAATTCATCTCCTGCAGGACTTTCCTCCTGTTATATCCATGACATGGCTCTCAAAACTCCTTCCTTTTTCTGTGACAACAGGCCTAGATATTACAGTCTGCCCTGCCCTGCCCTGCCCTGCCATGTCATGCCATGCCATGCCATGCCAAGCCCCTTGAGACCAACAGAGGAAACTGAATCTTCCCACAACCTAACATCCCTCAGCTATCTGAAGATGGTTTCCTCACCCCCCATGATCACTTCAATCTTCCCCATGTCCCCCAGTGTTCTCACTGATGTAGAGTTCAGTCTTCTCGATGTTCTGATTAGGCTCCCTATGAAGGAACCCATTTGCCTCAGCCTTTCTGATACTTTTTAGGCCTGAACATAGAAACTGGTACCCTTCTGTCAGGAAGGGCAGTGCCAGCAGCTCTTGCCTATCTTGCTGTGGGTTGTTTTCTTGATTGTCCCAAGGTTTCATCAGTATTTATGGTAAGTACATTTATGGTGAGTACATTTTCACTAGTCTGGACTACGTGTTTAGTTCTTTATGCTACACAAATGGCTTTCATCTCTGTATCTCACTCAACCTTGACAGAAACATGCAATAAGGGTATTTCTCTCACCATTTTCATAAAAAGAAACTAATTTTCTCCAATCAAGGGCATTTTCCTAGAACTCGTAAATCAGGTGCAAAGCTGAGATGCAAATTCAAGTCCTATGACCGTAAGTCATGGACTTCTGTTACTATAGTTCTCTATTGCAGACTCCTTGATGGTGCTCCCAGAGCACAAGTCATGGACTTCTGTTACTATAGTACTCTACTGCAGACTCCATGGTGCAACCAGGGTGCAGTGCTGTATAACTGCAAAAGGCCAGAATCCTATGTCAAAATTGGGGAATTCCTGCCTTTAGCTAACTTAGTGACTAGTCATTAGTGATCTGATTATTTTCCAACTTGTTTCTATTTTATTTATTATTCTGTGTGTATATATAATGTGTGTGTGTGCCCACAGCATGTAGTGAAGGTCACAGGAAAATTTCTGGAGTCAGTTACCTCCTTCCATTTTGGGTACCAGGAAGTGAGCTCACATTGTCAAGTTTGTTTGCATAGCAAGAACTTTTATATACTGATTGATCCCTTTCACCAGCACTTATTGTTTAGTTTTTGTTAAAGACCACAGTTTTAATAGTTCACCCTGTTGAGTTTTTCCTATGCTCCAAAATTGCCAAAAAGATCATGAACCATACTTAAGTTCTTAGTAAATTCACACCTTAAAATGAGTTTTTCTATTACTAAACTTCTTAAATACCAACATGTTGTGGCTTTCCTTCATCTTCATGGAAAACATTGATTTAAATATGAATGCATATACATATAAATATGTATGAACACACATAAACATATTTGTATATGGTTGCAAATATACATATATATATATATAGAGAGAGAGAGAGAGAGAGACATGTGTGTGTGTGTGTGTGTGTGTGTGTGTGTGTGTGTGTGTGTGCAAATGAATGGGTCTGAGACCAGGGTCCTAGGACACCTAGAGGCCTGTTTGCGCTTCCTCCACTTTAAGAGCAAGGTATAACAGAAACTCCAATGAAGGAAGTTAGAGGATATACAGGGTTCATGTTATTCAAAATAATAATTTAATTTTATATTGAAAAATTAATAGTTTCTAGTTACAAACTGCAGGAACTGAAGCAATTTTCAAGTTTACTAGGTAGAGCCAGGGATTTGGGAGTTTTAAGAAATTTTTCCTGAGTTAATAATGTTCTATAAATCAGGATCCTTGGATATAACTGAAACTTAGCTTGCATTTCCTACACAGAGGTACACAGCGTTTTCCATGTGATTTGCTGAAAAGTCCAAGCATTGCACACATCACTTTCCTGCCTGCCAAATCCATATCCTCGTGACACATTTAACCTGCTGTCCTGCAACTCACTTGACTTTTCCCACATATATTTCTGGGTATTTGGCCAATTCTTCTTTATTCGTCTTGTATCTAAAAGTGGAAGTACCCCAGACCCTGTTCTCATCTTCTCTCTTCTAATCACATCTACCACTCCACAATTGCATGCAACTGCGCCCCCGGTGGAGCATCTCTACCCTGATGATACAGCCCAGCTTAGTCCCAAACACAGCTGTTAGCATCCCATGGGAATGTCTAAGGCAAACCCCAAACCTAACTTGCTGAACCTGTGAACTTGCTGAGCCTTCAATAACAAATGGATATAGAATAGCCATATCCATTACTGAATAATTGTACTTTTTATTGAGTTTCTCTATTAAACTCAAATATTCTAAATTCCAAAAGGGACAACTCTGACATTTTCAATAAAGAACTATGTGTTGTTTCCCTTGTAGTGGAAAAATGGAAAGAACAATAGAAAGAGAAAGAAAGAGAAGAAAGGGAGGGAGAAAGGGAGATCTCCTGAGCAAACTGGGAGCACGATGGGGGGTGGGGAGTTTGGAGAAAGAGAAGCCAGAAGACAAGGGGGGAGGAGTCATAAGGGAGCAAGAAGACTGAGTTGGGGAAAAAAGAGGAGAGCAAGAAAAGAGATACCATAATAGAGAGAGCCATTGTACATTTACATAGCCATTATAGAGAAATCTGGCACTAGGGAAATGTCCAGAGATCTACAAGGATGACCTCAACTAACAATCTAATAGTGGAGAGGCTACCTTAAATGCCCTTAGTCTATAATGAGATTGATGGCTACCTTATATGCCATCCTAGAGCCTTCATCCAGTAACTGATGGAAGATAAACACTGAGCAGAACTCCTAGAATCCAGTTGCAGAGAGGGAGGAGTGATGAGCAAAGTGGTCAAGACCAGGCTGGAAAAACTCACAGAAAAAGCTGACCTGAGCAAGGGGAGTTCATGGATCCAAGACTGATAGCTGGGAAACCAGCATAGGACAAACCCAGACCCCTTGAATGTGGGTGTCAGTTAGGATGGGGCCTCTGGTAGTGAAACAGTATTTATCCCTAGCGTACGAATGGACATTGGGAGCCCATTCCCCATAGAGGGATACTCTCTCAGCCTAGACACATGGGGGAGGACCTAGGCCCTGCCCCAAATGATGTGACAGACTTTGATGATCCCCCAAGGAAGGCCTGACCCTTTCTATGGAGCAGAAGAGGGATAGGATGGGGGTCGGTGGGGGCATGGGAGGATGGGAGGGAGAGGAAACTGGGATTGATATATAAAATAAGATTGTTTCTAATTTAAATAAAAGTGAAAACAAGGGAAGTGGCAGGGAGAGAAGTATGGGAGAGAGAAAAGAGATGGCTCTGATGCTTCCTGGTACCTGTTCAAACCCTCTGTAGCCGGTCTTCTTGACCACACCCTTCCTCCTTTGCAGAGAACACGTGCTCTGCTCTCTGATGGCAGTCCAGCCCTCTCAGCACTGTTTGAATCATTAGCATGTTATCTACCTGATCAGATTTCTTTAAAAGACTCCAAGCAATCCCCTATTAGAAACGGGTTCCAAGAACACAGTCTGCTGGGACCGTTATCACTCATATCTCAGAATTAAGAACCTGGAGGGAAGGAGCCAGGAGGGGAGATGAAGGAAGGGATTTGGAGAATTTGCAAGTGGTGGAACTTTTCACACTCTTCTTGCCCAGCCTGTCCACAGAGGGTTGATTTGAATCAGAATTCTTCAAACCCTTTTGACATCTATTTTCCCTCTGTCCTTAGACCCTCCACTATACAGGCATGGAGCAAAGAACCACATTTCGTTGTGGGGCCTTGGAATTGATTTAAAGCAAATAGTTTCCTTTAAATGTTTCAATCCACAAACTGGGATTGTTTTTCAAGCTTTTATTTCACTTTTTCTGTTTCCAATATGTTCTTGCTCTGGCCCCATGCGTAAATGATTGTGGACATATTAAATTAGAAACACATTTTTTATTGTTATCTTTATCTCTCCAACTTTTAGTCTTCCCTAAAATATCTTGTGACCTCCATAGTACCAGAGCTCCATCACATGCGTTTTCTGTCCCCTCCTTTCTAATCAGATGTGGTTACAGAACAGAAATTAGGCTCAGGGAAGTCCAGTACTTTCTCTCAGAAAGTTCAAGACACAAACATTTGGGTCAGATGCCTCAACACCTTTGTAGTAATTGGATTTGAGGCCAAAAATAAATTACCTAATAGGTTAAAATGAAGTAATGTTGATATAACGACTTGAGCAGGAACTGCAACAAGACAAGACCTTCCCCCGTGAACACGTAGGAGCATCTTGCAAGGGAAGGAAAAGCCTGCATGGTTCTCCAGTTCATGGGGACCCTTCATCATGTGGCACCTGTGAAAATGATTTTGGACAACAATATTATTGGCCATTAGTGTTTAGAGGTAGAGTACGTGGGTCTGCAGTGCAGAAAAAGTGTCCCTAGTTGTCAAGAATCTGGCGTCCCCTTCGGGATTCCGTTCTTAATCTAGAGGCAATCATTTTTTTCCTGTGAGGTGTGTCCTCCAAACATTCCCCTGCTGTGACAAATACCTGAGAGAAAGGATGTAGAGAAATGGATTATTTTACCTGAGAGAAAGAATCTAGAGAAATGGATCGTTTTGATGTATTCGTTCAGGGATTTCAGTCTGTTGTAGCTGGGAAGGGATGGTGAAACGGAGCGTCACACACTGTGAGACCAGGGAGCAGAGAGAGTAGATGCCTGCACTAGCAGGCTGCTCCTTTGTTCTATCCAGATACCCTGCCCATGGGCTGGTGCCACCCACATTCGGCATGGGCCCTAGCATCCCCACAGATCCTCACACAAGTGTCCTTTACCAACCTCCTATGCATCTCTCAGTCAGGTCAGCAGTTTCTATGGGTTTCTCCAGCCTGGTCTTGACCCCTTTGCTCATCAGTCCTCTCTGTCTGAACTGGATTCCAGGAGTTCGGCTCATGTTTAGCTGTGGGTGTCTGCTTCTGCTTCCATCACCTACTGGATGGAGGCTCTAGGATGGCATATAAGGCAGTCATCAATCTCATCATCAGGGAAGGGCATTTAAGATAACCCTTTCCACTATTGCTTAGATTGTTAGTTGGGGTCATCCTTGTAGATCTCTGGACATTTCCCTAGTGCCAGGTTTCTCTTAAAACCTAAAATGGCTCCCTCTTTTATGGTATCTCTTTTCTTGCCCTTCTCTATTATTTCCCTGACTCAATCTTCCTGCTCCGTCATGCCCACCTCTCCCCTCCTCTCCCCCCCTAACTAGCTCCCCCCTCCCTCCATGCTCCCAACTTGCTTGGGAGATCTTGTCCCTTTCTCCTTCTCAGGGGACCATGTATGTCTCTCTTAGGGTCCTCCTTGTTTCCTAGCTTTTCTGGCAGTGTGGATGGTAGGCTGGTGATCCTTTGCTCTATGTCTAAAATCCATATATAAGTGAGTACATGCTGTGTTTGCCTTTTTGTGACTGGGTTACCTCACTCAGGATGGTTTCTTCTGGTTCCATCCATTTGCCTTTGAATTTTAAGATTCCATTTTTTTTTTTCCGTCTGAGTGTACTCCATTGTGTAAATGTACCACATTTTCTCCATCCATTCTTCAGTTGAGGGCATCTAGGTTGCTTCCAGGTTCTGGCTATTACAAATAATGCTGTTATGAACATAGTTAAGCAGATGCCCTTGTTGTACAAGTGGAATTACTGGATCTTGAGGTAGACTGATTCCCATTTCCCTGAGGACCTGCCACACTGATATCCAAAGTGTCTGTACAAGTTTGCACTCCTATCCGCATGGGAGAAATGTTCCCCTTTCTCCACATCCTCTCCAGCATAAACTGTCATTGGTGTTTTTGACTTTAGCCATTCTGACAGGAGTAAAATGGTATCTCAGAGTTGGAAAAACTGGTTTTCTACAATGAAGTTTCACTGGGTTTACAAAACACTCTTAAAGCCAGGCCCCATGCCCAGAAGTAGATGGTCAACAAAAAACAAACTCAATGGCATTTTTGGAAGTTCTTTGTCTCATAACGCTTTATCGGTATTGTTGTTTGGTTTTTAAGCATTATAGGTCTTGTGTATATATTATAACTTCCAATTTTATGGGATTGAGTTGTGTACAAATATGTGTCTCTGTGTCCACATGTGTTTCTTAAGCTTTTCCTTTGGTTCTTTTTCTTCTGCTTTTTTATTTTGTCCTTGCTTGTTTTTATTTTATTTATTGTTGTTATTATTATTATTATTAATGCCTGTTTGCATCCTAACAAGAGAAAGAAAGGGTGTGGATCTGGGTGGGTGGGGACGTGAGAAGGATTTCAAGAAGGAAAACTATAGTCAGTCTTTCTTGTTGATTTTCTTTAAAACGCCAGCCCCCAAATCATAACGGAGACTTATGAGTGCTTGGCCTTAGCTTAGGCTTGTTCACCACTGGCTCCTGTAACTTAAATTAACCCATTTATAGTCCACATTTTGCCATGTGGCTTTTTACCTGTCATCCATTCTATATATACAACCCCTCCCATGTCTCACTGTCCTGCCTGTTCTCCCCTACCTCGCTATTGGCCATTCACCTCTTTATGAAGCCAATCAGACAGCACCTTAGGCAGAGATACATCTTTATAGTGTACCAGAAGATTACCACACAACAGAAAACCATAATCAGAATACACTGTCTTTTTAATATCTATTTTAAATAGAAAACAATTAGTATGTAATCCATCTAGGCAATAAATTAAATAACATATTTATCAAGTAAAAATATAAAACAAAAAAGTAATTTCATTAATATTTTCATTAATATTCATTAATATTTGTTTCTAAATTCCCTTATCCACACAGACTTGGCAGTTCCTAAATGGTGACTTTTACATCCCCTGCCTAAATGTGTACTGATGTCAAGCAAATATTCCCACCAGGACAACAGCCACTCACTCCCCCACCTGAAGGAGAGATATCACCCCTTTCCTTCTGTGTCTGTGTATGCCACCGCTCTGGCTGTTGCAATCTGTGTCTTGTGAAACGGAGCCTTTGGCTGTAGTCCCCGCAGTTTACAGAAAGGGCACACATACCCCTTAAGTTGTTTGTCAGAGTATTTTATCATAGCAACTAGACAGGAAACTAAGATATCCAGCAATAAGAACTCTTTTTCCTTTTAGAATATTTTTATCTTTGACAATTCCACATGTGTATACAATGTGTAATTGATAATCTTTTACCCTAATTCATCACCCATTCTCCCTGAACTCTACCATTACTACCCCACTCATCCTAATTTCCTCTTCTCCATTTTGTAAAATGGCCTGATAAGTCCTGTTAGTTTTGTCTGCATTTGCATAGGCGTAGAGTCATTCACTGGAAGTTGGGCAACCTAACAATGGTCATACTCCTGAAAAAAAAAATCCCTCCTCCAGAAACTATCAATCACCAACAGCTCCTCAGGGGTGGAACTTGATTAGCCTCTCTCTCTTCCAACATTGGTTGTCTTGGTCCTGTACAGATTTTATGCAGGTAACTATAGCTGCTAGACATTCCTGCATCCAACAGCTATGCCATGTCAAGAAAAAATCTTTATAAGTAACTTCTGTTCCAGCTCTTAGAATCTTTCCACCCCTCTTCCATGATATTATCTGAGCTCGGTGCAAGGGTGAGGGATGATGTAAATGTGCCATTTAGACCTTACCACTCAACTGTCACTTATTTTCAGCACCCTGACCAGTTATGAGACTCTATATTGATTGCTGCCCAACTGCAAAGAGTTTCCCTGGCCAAGGTTGAAAAGCACTGATCTATGAGAATAAACATAAGTATTTATAAGGCAGGTTGATATCATTTCCTTTTAGCCAAACAATAGTAGTAGGTTCCCTCTCTAGGGCCTCCCCAGCCATGGACTTTCAAACATGGTAACAATAAAGATGGGTTCTTTCCAATGAAGCAAGTCACAATTTCAACCAGAAAGCTGTAAATTATCCCTCTTAAAAGCCATGCCACTGTTACACTAGTGGATATATAGATTACAGAACCTACAGCTAAGTTCATAGATGACTTTTCTCCCTCAGTCATAGCCTCTTCTGTTATGAAAGTTGGTCCAGACAGGAAGAAGTTCCCACAGCGGTTCAAGCGTAATTTCTCTGTATTCTACAACCAGGTGTGCTGTGTCTTCAGCAATAGGATCTTACTGTCTAGTTATGGTGGTAAAACAAAAACACTGGCAATAGCCTGTGTTGTTTGTGGCTTCTGTAGCCTCTATGAACTATACTGGCACTGGGATTTTCATTTAATAACCCACATCTTCTGGGGTAAACTCATGTCCTCATGCAGGGTACCTCTGTTCAAACTACTTTTTAAGTGTGTGTGTGTGTGTGTGTGTGTGTGTGTGTGTGTGTGTGTGTGTTTACAAAGCTGTGTATTTACATTTAGGCTTTTCCATACATCCTTAGTTTTAGTTAATCCAGTTCATCACTGCTTAAACCTTTAGCTCCCAAAAGACCCCCCCCCCAAATTTCATAACATGTGTCCTACTTTCCTTAACCCTCCTTAAGGACTTTTCTACTCCCCTTGTCATGGTCTCTTTCTAGCTTCTTGACCTCTATAGATATTCCAAATGAAAATCTAGAAGTTTTATGTGTGAATAGCCACATGAGAAAGAATACATAGCATTTACCTTCCTGGGTTTGGGTTTCTTCACTCAGTATTATTTTTCCAGTTCTATCTATTTCCCTGTAATTTTCATAATTTTATTTTTCTTCAAATATTAATAAAATTCCATTCTGCAATATACCAAGTTTTATTGTTCATTCATCAATTAATAGACATCTGGGCTATTCCATTTCCTAGCTATTGTGAATAGAATAGCAATGGATATGAATTTGTAAGTATCATTATAGCAAGATACATAGTCCTTTGAGTACATGCCCAGGCATATAGTAGATCTGTTTTCAGCTTTTTGAGATACATCCACATTGATTTCATAGGGACTATACTAATTTATACATCCACCAACATGGATAGGAATTCTCCTTTCCCTACATCCTAACCAGAATTGTGGTCATTTATTTTCTTAATGATAGAGATTTTGATTAAAGTGAGATGGAATCTCAAAATCATTTTAATTTGCATTTCCCTGATGGCTACTAACGTTTATTGGCCATTTGTATTTCTTCTTTTGAGAATTCATCATTAAATTCCATAGTCATTTCTTGGATGGGTTGATTGATTTTTTTAACATTTAATTTATTGAGTTGTATATGTATTCTAGATATTAATCCTATATTGGAAAGTTAGCTAGCAAGGATTTTTCCAATTCTGTAGGCTTTTTGTCACCCGTTTAACAGTTTCTCTTTCTGTGCAGAAGCATTTTGATTCCCTGAGATACCTTTTGTCAACCATTATCAACTGTCTGTCTTTAAACAGATATTACTCATAAATTATAGACAGGGAGAACTACCAACCAATCTGAGGTCTCAGCTACCAGAGGTTCTCATGAAACAGAACTGCTGCTTGAAGAAATAGAACTATGAGTAAGACATGGTGTTACTATGGAAGAAAAGAAGCTTACAGAGAAACTGGCATAAGTTTAATGAGATTCTATTTGCATAAAAATAAATGCCGCTAAGAAAAAAATTCAATAAATGCAAAGAGAAGATAATGTTAAGATTCTAAGTGATGCTCTGGAGAAGCAAATGTAAGTAATACTCCAAAGTACTGATTTAAAAGATAAGAGCATCAGTGGAAAAATAGGAACTAGAGAACTCAGTAGGTGAATGAATATAAAAATGGTATGTGTTACTAAATGAGGTAAAGGACCAGACTAAGAAATCATGTGATACAGAATAAAAAAAAAAAAGAAAACTTTCTAAAAAGAAAATTATAAATTATCTGATCATAATTATTTATATTGTGTTAACTGGGCTTAGAGCAGTTAGAGTTCTTAAGGAAAAAGTCTTCCAAGCAACTGCCTGGCATAACAAGAAAAAATTGACTTGCTAGACCTAGTGGTGCAGTCCTTTGATCTCAGCACTCATACAGCATAGGCAGGTGGATATTTGTGAGATGTGGGTCATCCCGGTCTATATAGACCACATAGTGAAACCCAGTCTCAAAAGAAAGAGACAGAGACAGACACAGACAGAGGGAGAGAGAGAGAGAAGCAAGTGAGAGAGACATTATCTTACCCTCCATAAACTAGGAAGCTAGACAAAGAGATGTCATCTAAAGCCAATTGAATGGAAGGACTGAGAACCAAGAGTTCTATACCCAGCCAAGATAACATTCCCTTGTCAGATGAATAAAAAAGACTATAACATGATCAAAGATTTTAAAATGTGTATTACTCTAGTGATCCAGCTAAAGAAAATATTTGAAGGACAGTTAACAAACTGATAATAAGAACAGAGATGTCAATATGAGAAAACATAAGAAAAATAAAACTCACTGTCAATATTTTTTAATATGTGTATAGATGAGTACATGTAACTCTTCATCAAAAGGTATAGGCTATTTCTGTAGTATATAATTTGTGAAAAGTAAAAACTATTGATTGAAATGGAAGAGATATAAATTAAGAAAAAGCACTAACTAACAACAAAATTCAGCAGATAGACATGGAACATTTGGAGAAAAGGAACATAAAATGTACTTTCAAGAGGAGAAAAAAGAAAGAAAATTTAAAATATTCCACAAAGGGAGAACATAAGTGGGAAGCCACAGAAGTCACACATCTTCCTTCAAGAGAAAGCAACCATGGGTAGTGGGAGAGCCTGTCAGTCTTCAAGTGATGGAAACAAGTGATTTTTTTAAATACCAATGAAAGACCAAATATTTTAAAACAGGTTAGAGACACAACTGAAAAAAAGAATTGATATGAGCTAAAAAATAAAAACTAAAACAATGATGTAACTCTATTCTGGAACAAGCAGCTAGTATAGAAGTGGGAGAAATATTTTAAAACAAACAAAAGTATGAAACACTCAAGAGCAAGATATTTTTAAAGAACTAGGTGAATAAAACTAGAAACATTAGGCAAGACCAAGATCATGACTCTATTGGATGGGCAAACTATGCCAGTTTTCCCAAAACTAACAAGCAAATAATGGGTAACAGAATACTCCAATAAATTTCTGGCAGGAAGAAAGGGGTCTTCTAGTATTTTCAGAAAGCAATATTATAGCATTCATTAAATATTAATTATTGATATTTTATCATTAATTATTAATGATATTATTTGACTTGGTAACTCCAATCCTGGAATATAAAGGCATCAATACTTAAATATATATATATGTTCAAGCATAATTACTGTGGCATTCTTTCTACACATTATTACTTAAAACAGCTACATAAAGGAAACGTGGATAGTATGCCACCATCTTGGTATGTCGCTGTATTGCCACGCAGCCTTTATCAGGTGTCATCCCTGGTGCCTCTCCCCATTCTTGTAGGAATCCCAGTGAGATTAGATTATGGCCTCAGCCTACTGGCCTCGTGTTACTGTGACTACCTTTTCAAAGACCCTATTTCAGGTATGTTCTAAATTTGAGGTTAGATTTATTATTTATAATTGGGAGAGAAGGGTATAATTTGGTTCCATGGGTTCCATGGGTTCCAATGGGTTCCATGGGGAGATATGGAAAACAACAAACAATAAACCAAAAGAATGGGCGAGAGAAGAGAAGAGGAAAAAGAGGAGGGGAGGGGAGGGGAGGAGAGGGGAGAAGAGAGGAGGGGAGGGGAGAGGAGAGCAGATCACATTTTTTAAAACAGGTATGCAATATAAACACACACATAAATCACATTTATATGTAGGTAAGGAGTAAGGATGTAAGTGTAAAAGAGTGTCTTAAAATATAGAGTTAATAGTTTCTCATTGTCCTGGGAACAGGTCCAAATCCCTTCAGCAGCAGCTGGCCTCCCTTGCATGGCCTCTGCCTCCTGCATTTCTTACCTTGCTCTCTCTGATCAGGAAGTCCCAAGCTGTGTGCATTTGCCTCCTCAGAAACTCCAGTCTTCACTAACTTAACTTATTGTCCCTCTCTCAGAATGTTGTTTCTAGCCTATTCATTCAGACTTCAAGTCTCAGAGGAGATTTTACTTCCCTGGATGGGATTTTTTTTCCTGCCTGGATCTAGAGTTGGATTGCCTAAGCTGTCCAAGTGTCAGTACAGCCATCTCCTTTTTCTTCTCTCATGCAATACATCCTGACCACATTTTCCCTCCCTGCTTCCCCCCACCCACACCTCCCCTCTCCCCCTTTCCCTCCATTTCCCTTCAGAAAAGAGCAGACCTCCAGGAGACAACAACCAAACAGTTCAAGATACAATAAGACAAGGCCAAGCCCTCATATCAAAGCTGGATAAGGCAGTCCAGTAGGAGAAGGAGTCCCAAGAGCAGGCAACAGAGTCAGAGGCACACCTGCTCCCACCGTTAGGGTCCCACGAGCTATGAGAATTGCTGTTGATTTATTCTGAGAATATTGTCTACCATGACATAACTCCATTGAGCAAGAATGTGGTTATAATTAAGAGTCAAAGTTCCCAGCACGGAAGGAGACACAGATATAAGAATAACGAGGTTAAATGGCAATCTAGGACCCCTGGATTTGAAGTAGAAGCATCAGCATGATTTAAAAAAAAAAATAGTACCTGTCCCACAACTTTGTCTGCTAGAAAGGCTAAGGAACTCCAGAAATACGTATCTCTGGTATGTATGATTTTTGCTAAAAGTGTTTATAGATACTTGTGAAAATGGTAACTCCAAGTCTAGGGTAGGAATTACAAAAAAGAAGAAGAAAGTGAACCTGGAAAAATCTCACCAAGTGAAAAAGTAATGGAAGCAGCCGGAGACTGCTTGTCTCCCTGAGCTGAAGAAGTGTGAGACCCTCAGTCTGTGTGTAAGGAGTCAAGAGTGGGGGGGGGGTCTGAGCTGCATGCAGTTACCACGGCTGTGTGAGTCCGTTGTCTTCAGCAGTGTGGGCCTACGTCCTTATCTGAGTCAGCAGTGTAGGCTTACGTCCTTATCTGAACCTTCCCATCAGCCAGCCAATCTACCAGCTCTCAGGGAAGGGACAGTTCTCTTTCACGTTTTCCTGTGATGATTTCATTCTGCATCTTGTTTAATATCCTCTGAGCCTATTATGTGTTATTAAAACTACTTGTATCGTTTTATAAAAGGACTGCTAGGATCATGTAAATGGACTTGAAAACGCGACATAGTTTCTACTAGCCAAAACTGTAGCAACGTAAAGAGCAATAAAAATGGTGAATTAAAATATTTTAGGCATGTTTAAATATGTGAAACCTTAATGAAACTTTTAAAATTTTATTTTATATTTTTCTTATTTTACATATAAATTCCAGTTCCCTCTCCCTCCCACCCTCCCTTACCTCCCAACACCCCACCCCATCCACTCCCAAGGGAATGTGAGGTCTTTCAGGAGGCACCATCGAAATCTGTCAAGTCGCTTAGGGTAGGGCCTAGGCCCTCCCTCCTGTCTCTAGGCTAAGGGAGGGAATATCTTTCCAGGAGAAAAGTGCTTCCAAAGTCCTTTCATCCCCTGGTTCCACTCTCAGAGATCCCATAGACTGTCCAGGCCTCCAAACTGAGACACACGTTCAGAGGGTCTGGGTCAGTCCTATACTGGTTTCCCAGCTATCAGTCTGGGATTCATGAGCTCCCCCTTGTCCAGGTCAGCTGTCTCTGTAGGTTTCTGCAGCCTGGTCTTGACCCCTTTGCTCATCACTTCTCCCTCTCTGCAACTGGAATCCAGGAGTTCAGCTCAGTGTTTGGCTGTGGGTGTCTGCTTCTTTTACCAACAGCTACTGGATGAAGGCTCTAGGATGGCATATAAGGTAGTCATCAATCTCATTATCAGAGAAGGGCATTTAAAGTAGCCTCTCCACTATTGCTTAGATTGTTAGTTGGGGTCATCCTTGTAGGTCTCTGACATTTCCCTAGTGCCAGATTTCTCTTCAACCCTATAATGGCTCCCTCTATCATGGTATCTCTTTTCTTGCTCTCTTCTATTCCTCCCCCAAATCAATCTTCCTGCTCCCTCATATTCTCATCTCACATCCTCTTCTCCCCTTCTCTTTCTCCTAACTCACTCTCCAGTCACTGCCCCCTCCCCCGCTCCCAATATGCTCAGGAGATCTTGTCCCTTTCCCCTTCTGTGAGAGACCATGCATTGTCTCCTAGTTTCTCTGGCAGTGTGAAGTGTAGTCTGGTGATTGTTGCTCTATGTCTAAAATCCATATATGAGTGAGTGCATACCATGTTAATCTTTTTGTGACTGGGTTACCCCCCTTATGATGGTAACACCCTGAGTTCCATCCATTTGCCTATGAATGTCAAGATTCCATTGTTTTGGTATTTTTTCCCCACTGACTAGTACACCATTGGGTACCATATTTTGTTTATCCATGCTTCAGTTGAAGGGCATATAGTTTGTTTCCAGGTTCTAGCTATTACAAATAATATTGCTATAAACACAGTTGGACACATATCTATGTTGCATGGATTTGCATCTTTTAGGTATATGCCTGAGAGTGGAATTGCTGGATTCTGTGGTAGACTGATTACCATTTTCCTGAGGAAACACCATACTGATCTCCAGAATGGCTGTACGAGTTTGCACTCCCACCAGCAGTGGAGGAGTGTTCCACTTTCTCCACATCCTCTCCAGCATAAATTGTCATTGGTGTTCCCGATTTTAGCCATTCTGACAAGAGTAAGATGGTATCTCAGAGTTGCCTTGATTTGCATTTCCTGATGGCTAAGGTTGTTGAGCACTTTCTTAAGTGTCTTCCAGCCATTTTAGATTCCTCTATTGAGAATTTTCTATTTAGTTCTGTACCCCAGTTTTTAATTGGATTATTTGGTGTTTTGGTGGGAACTTCTTGAGTTATTTGTATGTTTTGGAGATCAGCCCTCTGTCAGATGTGGGATTGTTAAATATCCTTTCCCACTCTGTGGGCTGCCATTTTGACTTGTTGATTGTATCCTTTGCCTTATAAAAGCTTCTCAGATTCAGGAGGTACCATTTATTAATTGTTGATCTCAGTGTCTGTGCTAATGCTGTTATGTTCAGGAGCAGTCTCCTGTACCAATTCTTTCAAGGGTACCTCCCATTTTCTCTTTTAAGAGGTTCAGTGTGGCTGGATTTATATTGAGGTCTTTGATCTATTTGAACTTAAGTTTTGTACACAGTGATAGACATGGGTCTGTCTAAAGTCTTCTACAGGTCAGCATCCACCACCATTTGTTGAAGATGCTTTCCTCCTTATATTGTATAATTTTAGCTGTTTTGTCAAAAACCAGGTGTTTTTAGGTGTGTGAGTTAATATCAGGGTTTTTGATTCAGTTCCATTGGTCTACCAGTCTATTTTTGTGCCAATACAAAGCTGTGTTCAGAACTGTGGCTCTATAGTAGAGCTTGAAGTCAGGAGTGGTGATGCCTCCTGAAGTTCCTTTATTGTACAGGGTTGTTTTGGCTATCCTGGGTCTTTTGTTTTTCCATATAAAGTTGAGTATTATCCTTTCAAGATCTGTTAAGAATTGTACTGGGATTTTGATGGTGACTGCATTGAATCTGTAGAATGCTTTTGGCAAGATTGCCATTTTTACTGTTGATCCTACCTATCCAAGAGCATGGGAGATCTTTCCATTTTCTGTTATCTTCTTTAATTTTTTTCTTTTAAAGCACAAAGTTCATGCTATATAGGTATTTCACTTGTTTGATTAGAGTTACCCAAGATATTTTATGCTGTTTGTGGCTATTGTAAAGGGTGATGTTTCTCTGATTTCTTTCTCAGCCCTTTATCATCTGTATCTAGTAGGGCTACTGATTTTTGTTTTTTGTTTTTTAGTTAATCTTGTATCCTGCCACATTGCTGAAGGTGTTTATCAGCTGTAGTAGTTCCCTGGTAGTTTTTCAGGTCACTTATGTAAACTATCCTATTATATGCAAATAGTGAAAGTTTGACTTCTTCCTTTCCAATATGTATCCCCTTGATCTCCTTTTGTTGTCTTGTTGCTCTAGAACTTCAAGTATAATATTGAAGAGATATAGAGAGAGTGGACAGCCTTGTCTTGTTCCTGATTTAAGAGGAATCACATTAAGCTTCTTTCTATTTAGTTCAATGTTGGCTGTTGCTTTACTGTACACTGATTTTATTATGTTTAGGTATATTCCTGTTATCCCTGATCTCTCCCATACCTTAATCGTGAAGGGGTGTTGGATTTTGTCAAAGGCTTTTTCAGCATCTAGTGAGATGATCATGTGGTTTTTCTTTTTCAATTTTTTATATGGTGAATTACATTAATAGATTTTTCATACATTGAACCATGCCCACATCTCTGGGATGAAGCCTATTTGGTCATGGTAGATGATTTCTCTGATGTGTTCTTGGAATTGATTTGCCAGTATTTTATTGAATATTTTTTAATCAGCCCAGCTTAAAGATGTAGAACATATATTTAACAAAATTGTAGAAAAAATCATTTTAGAGTGGACCTGGGGGATCCAATGTATCCCACCTTACCAAGGCACTGACCAGCCAGAGTAGAACTGGGAATCAGACACAGAAAAGAGAAATGGCTATCAGGCTTGGAAAATAGTGAGCAATCACACTTAATTGGATGTCTTCATATATTGTGTGCTATAATGATAGACTCCCCTAAGCTCGGTCACTTACAATGAACAGAAATGTACTTGCCACAGTTCTGGAAGGTAAGAACCCTAAGATGAAGATACCAGCATTTGGTAAGATTTTAATGTAGCATAATCCCATGGGAAAAGAGCAAAGAAAAAGACTGGAAGAAGGGAGTGAACGTGTTCCTTTATAAATATAGCCCTCAGTACCACAGTAACAAATCTACTCCTTTAATAATAGTGTTAGTCTCTTCATAAGAACAAAGCCCTGTCTTCTGGACAGGATGAGACCTCTGCACTCAGGAACTCACAACAGTGCTGGTTGTCTGCAAAAGAGCTGCAAAGATCAAGCCAGTTAGCACTCTACATGGATGAGGGATGGACACATGAGCAGCCAGCCCTAGGTGAAGAGCTGTGAGCAGTAGACGGCTACCAACAGAGAAAGTGGGTTTTCTTTAAGGGTGTGATCCTTGGTAAGTTGACCATGTTCCAGGGATGGCCACACACTCATGCATATATGAGCTCTCATGCTCTAGTCACTTTTTAGGGTTACTACCTCTCAACACCGGCATTGGAGGCCAAGGAGCTTTGGCAAATATGTTTAAACATATCAACTAGAATCTAAATTGTCAGGATAAAAAGATAAATTTAATTAAATACAAAATTGAAATGCTATCAGGTTTTGGGAGATGGTGATATGACATTACCCTGTAGGGCAATTTGGAAAAGCTGATTTTTAAAATGGAGAAAACTGAGATTTCACTCCAAGAGCCCAGCATGCAGGGTCTCCTGTTTAGGCATCACCTACATATCAGGGAAACTCTATGTTCCCCTGCTTTGGCTCACATATACCACCCAGAAGCCATGCCCTAGACACCTTCTGCACCAGATCCACTTCCCAAGAAATTTTCTCCAAGAGTCTGTCCAACACAGCGTCCTGGGTACCTGGGCATCCAGCACAGCATCCTGCTTACCTGGGCTTCCTCTCGTTAAACTTGCCTACTTTGCATTTATATTCACCTGCACTTCCCCCTTCCAGTATCATAGAAGTGACATCCAGTACACAAACCCATTTAAATTGAACAACACACTGCTGAATGATAACTGGGTCAATGGAGAAATTGAGAAGGAAAAATTTAAAGTCCTATAATTGAATGAAAATAAAACAAAACAAAACTTATGGGAAGTGATGAGAGGAATCCTAAGAGAAGAGTTTGTAGCACTAAGTATCTACATCAAAACAAAAATCAAAAAGATCTCATCAATAACTTAGTAATATACCTTAAGGACTTGGAAAACCAAAAATAAATAGCACTCAAAAAGAGCATATGAGGAGTTCAGCAAAATCAGGGCTGAAATTAGCGAAACATATTTTAAATGATTTCAAAGAATAAATGAAATGAATAATTGGTTCTTTGAAAAGATTAATAAGAAAGACAAACCATTAGCCCTGGTTAATCAACAGAAAGGGGAAAGACGACTCAAATTAATAAAATATGTGATGAAATGGGGGAAATTATGAGTATTGAAAAATTCAGAGACTCATAACTTTATAACTCGTAAGAGCATAACTTTAAAAACTATATTCCACAAAACTGGGAAATCTAAAAGAAATGGACCAATTTCTAGATTATATAATCTGCCAAAGTTAAATCAAAATTTAAAAGATAATTTAAACATACACACAATCAATGAAATAAAAGCAGTAATTTAAAATCTCCCAACTAAAAATACCCAGAGGCACAGAATTCTAAGACCTTCGAAAAAGAACTAACATGAATACTTCTCAAATAATCCATAAAATAGAAAATAAATGAACAGTTCCAAAACCAAAGACTCAAAAGGAGAATTATAGGCCAGTCTTCCTGGTGAACATGAATGCAACAACTCTCAATAAAATATTTACAAACCAAATTCAAGAGCACATCAAAAAAAAAATCATCCATCATGATCAAATAGAATTCATCCCACAAGTGTGAGGATAGACCAACAGATGTAAATCAGCAAGTGTAATTCACCACAGAGATAGACTCAAGGGCAGGAACCACAGGGTTATCTCACACCACAGAGATAGATAGACTCAAGGGCAGGAACCACAGGGTCATCTCACACCACAGAGATAGATAGACTCAAGGACAGGAACCACAGGGTCATCTCACACCACAGAGATAGATAGACTCAAGGACAGGAACCACAGGGTCATCTCACACCACAGAGATAGATAGACTCAAGGACAGGAACCACAGGGTCATCTCACACCACAGAGATAGATAGACTCAAGGACAGGAACCACAGGGTCATCTCACACCACAGAGATAGATAGACTCAAGGACAGGAACCACAGGGTCATCTCACACCACAGAGATAGATAGACTCAAGGACAAGAACCACAGGGTCATCTCACACCACAGAGATAGACTCAAGGACAGGAACCACAGGGTCATCTCACACCACAGAGATAGATAGACTCAAGGATAGGAACCACAGGGTCATCTCACACCACAGAGATAGATAGACTCAAGGACAGGAACCACAGGGTCATCTCACACCACAGAGATAGACTCAAGGGCAGGAACCACAGGTCTCAGGAGACACAGGCAGGCCTTTTGACAAATAAAATATCTCTTCATGATAAAGATCCTGGAGAATTTAAGGATACATAGGGCATATATTAACATACCAGAAGCAATATACAGTGAGTCCACAGCCAAGGTCATCTTAGAAAAACAAGTTAAAGCATTTCCACCAAAATCAGGAGTAAGACAAGGATATCCACTCTTTCTACTTCTGTTCAAGTCTTAATTGGAACAATAAGACAGGAAGGGGAGATAAGATACCAGTAGGAAAGGGAGAAGGAAAGGTCTATCTATCTATCTTTATTTGCAGATGATATGATATGATTCTATGTATAAAAGACCCTAAAGACTTCACCTTAAAATCCTCATGCTGATAAACAAATTCATCAGAGTAAGAGGATACAAAATTAATACACAAAGAAATGGTACCCTTCCTACATGCCAATGACAAGTACACCGAGAAAGAAATTGGAAAAACAATCCCATGCTAAACTCGAAAGAACAAAAAATTAATCTAACCCAGGAACTGAACTGAAAGACTTATACAATGAAAACTTAGACACTAAAGAAGGAAATTGGAGAATTTACCAGAAGAGGAAAAGATGTCTCATGCTCTTGGATTGATAGGATTAATGTTGTGAAAGCTGATATCCTACCTGACTAGTTATTTTTTGTTGCTATGGTAAGATACCAATACCAGGTGCTGAAGAGATGTATCAAAGGTTAAGAGCACTGACTACTCTCCCAAAGGGCCTGAGTTCAATTCCCAGCAACCACATGGTGGCTCACACCATCTGTAACTCAATCTGGTATCCTCTTCTGGCCTGCAGGCATACATGCAGGCAGAACATCATATACATAATAAATCTTTAAAAAAAAAAAAAAGATACCAATACCAAAAACAACTTGTAGAAGAAAGAGTTTATTGTGGCTTACAGTTGCAGAGAGAGTCCGTAGGGCAAGGGAAGCAGGGCATCAGACAGCCAGAGCAGGACGCTGAACAAAAGTATTTTAACCACAAACATGCAGAAGAAAGGAAAAACAGGGATGGTGTGAAGTTGTAAAGTATCAAAGCCCAATTCCAAAGGCATGCATACTTCCTCCAAAAGGGATCCACCTCCTAAAGTTCCATAACCTCCAAAGAGTGCCATGAAACAGTGCCACCAAGCAGTGCTGTGGAATAATCCTCCTGTACACTGTGAATATATGTCACTGTGATTGGTTTAATAAACAAGCTGATTGGCCAATAGCTGAACAGGATAATTAGCTGGGACAGCCAAACAGAGTGGTGAGATGAGGAAGAGAGGAGTCAGGGCCGCCACCAGGAGACACAGAGGGGTTAGCCATTCTGGAGGACAGGTAAAGCCAGGAGCCACTTGACAATACATAGATTAGTAGAAATGGTCAATTTAAAATGTAAGAGTTAGCTAGCAACAAGCCTGGGCTATCGACTAAGCTTTTGTAAGTACTCTTGGGTCTTGATGATGATTATTTGGGAGAAGGCTGTTGGGATGGGAAACTCCACCTGAAAAGAAGTTGCACCAAATAGTGTCCCAAACAGTTCAAACACTGGTCCACTGGGAACACTCCTCATTTAAACCACATACAACCAAAAGTAAGCTACAGTTTCAATGCACTCCCTGTTAAAATGCCAATGCTAGTCTTCTCAGAAATTGAAAAAAACAATTCAAAATTTATATGGAAACATGAAAGACCCCAAACAGCCAACACAATCCTGAACAATGAAAACATTGCTGGAAGGATCTACTGCCCTCTCGGATTTCAAGTTCCACTACTTCTACTTTTTTACTATACTACTAATAAAAACAGCATGTTCCTGGCATCAAAACAAACATTTAAACACATTCATCAATTGAATAGAATTGAGAGCCAGGTATAAATCTATGTTCCTGTGCTGGTTTCCCAGCTATCAGTCTGGGGTACATGAGCTCCCCCTTGTTCAAATCAGCTGTTTCTGTGTGTTTCTCCAGCCTGGTCTTGATCCCTTTGCTCATCACTCCTCCCTCTCTGCAAATAGATTCCAGGAGTCTGGCTCAGTGTTTAGCTGTGGGTGTCTGCTTCTGCTTCCATTAGCTACTGGATGAAGGCTCTAGGATGACATATAAGCTAGTCATCAATCTCATTATCGGGGAAGGTCATTTAAGGTAGCCTCTCTACTACTGCTTAGATTGTTAGTTGGGGTCATCCTTGTAGACCTCCAGACATTTCCCTAGTACTATAATGCCCCCCTCTATTGTGGTATCTCTTTTCTTGCTCTCCTCTATTCTGCCCCCAACTCAATCTTCCCACTCCCTCATGTCCTCCTCTTCCAGCATAAGGCTGACCAAGACCCCCTTAAAGTGGGTGTCAGTTAGGAGGCCTGGGCAGTCTATGGGGCCTCTGGTAGTAGATCAGTATTTATCCCTAGTGTACAAATGGACTTTGGGAGCCCATTCCAAATAGAGGGATACTCTCTCAGCCTAGACCCATGGGAGAGGGCCTAGGCCCTGCTCCACATGATATGACAGATTTTGAAGAATCCCCATGGAAGGCCTCACTCTCCCTAGGGAGCAGAAAAGGGACCAGGTAGGGGGTTGGGAGGCATGGGAGGAGAGGAGGGAGAGAGAACTGGGATTGGCATGTAAAACCAAGTTTGTTTCAAATTTAAATTTAAAAAGAGAAATTTACAGCTTTTAAATAAACAATAATACATAAATAAATACATAATAAAACTGTATAAATAATAAATAAATCCATGTTCCTTTAGTCACCTGATTTTTGACAAGACAAAAATACACCCTGAAGAAAAGACAGTATCCCCAGTCAATGCTGCTGGTCAAACTGAAGGGCTGCATGTAGAATAATCAAATTAGTTCCTTATCATCTTCCTATTGGATCAAGGAGATCAAGAAATGATACCTTAAGTCTGTTAGAGAGGAAAGTAGGGGCTACATTTGAAATTAATTGTAGGCAGAAAGTTGAGGGGAGAGAATGGGAATGGATTTGATCAAAACACATTTTATGCATGTATAAAATTCTCAAACAATAAAAAATAGGGAGTCCTTTTACCATAGATGGGAAGAGGGTTTGAATATGGACCATAAACAAAACCAAGACACCGAAATTATGGAGTGTAGTTGAGACTGGCTTCTTGGATTAAGCTGGCTGAGTTATGAAACATTAGAAGGACAATGAGGTACAAAGCCCTCCCTTACTTGTCAAAGGGAAAGGCTGCTGAGAGGCTCTTCTGTGGTCTTATGGAGTCTTCTCAAAGAAGTTACAAAACAGAGGCCTTGCAAATGGGCCTGCTCGGAAAAATAAAGCTTGGAAGGGCCAAGGGATAGAACCGTCCATATGAACAGCTGTTGTACAGTTACTTCCTCCAAGTGGAAACATTCCATCCTAGAAAGAAGATGTGGGAAGCTCATGAGATTGACCAGATTCAAGATTCACATGAAACTTTCAAGTGCCTCCAGGCATGCTTCTGAAAAAGAAACCAATCCACAGAGCTGCCTGCAAATTGTGCAAAGGCCTCCTAGGCTATAATTTCCATGAGTTATCACCCATGCTGTGCTAGACTTTTCCTTTGAGTCACCATGCCCCTGTAAGTAGGCTCAGGAAACTCACTGGTCCCAAGTTACATTTGGGGAAAGAAGTGTCATTGACCCACTGTGTCCATGATACCTGAGGTAAAAGGATGGTTTTTTGTTGTTGTTGTTGTTGTTGTTGTTTGTTTGTTTGTTTGTTTTAACATATCTGCAGGAAAAAAAAGGCATAGAATTTCTGCCTACATGCTCAGGAAATAAAAGATCTCAATCTCTCTCACATACACACACACACACACACACACACACACACACACACACACACACAAGTCCAGGCTTGGAACTCTGAGCTCTGCCATTTTTTCCCCTGAGAAACCACAGAGAAGATTGCCAGGCTTCCTGAATTCCTCTGTAAGGAAAGCTGTCCCCAAGAACATCAGTAAATGCACAAGGCATTTGGCACAGAATAGATAAGAGTGTTATCTTAGAGTAAACCTACAATTTTACACACCAAAGGAATGCCACTTTGTGCCATGCATCTTAAGCGTAACAGTAGGTATAGGAATGACATTTGGCTTGGTCTTATAATATATACCACATTTCTATCAGGCTAAGAAGACTCTAGCTTCAGCCAAAACATTTCCTGAAAGATCAACATGCAACAAACTCCAGTGATGATCTCTGACTAGAGAAGCCAGCACAATAGAGGGCACAGGAGATGGTGGCACCAGAGGATTCGTGCTAGTGTTAGAAGGCGCATCCAGATCCTAAAAACTGTCATTCCTCTATCCCGTGCTTCAGCGGGGTGTACAGAGGTTACCAAAACATCAAATTAAACAACTATGTGGCTTTCTGGAAAGTCACAGACAGAGTATGGGGAACACCAGGTTTCTGTGCAGGCCAACTGGTTCCTCTGGGACAGCAGCCGGTTTACAAACACCTGAGAGCAAGCATGAGAGCCGGTGTTCAAGCGGCCCCGACATATCACCAAGGGCTTCAGCCAAGCTAATGAGAACCAGAGCAGCAGACCAAAGCACTTGGTTTGAAAATACCTATTTTTCAAAGATTTTTGCATTTTAAATTAAACCAGATGAATAATTGTGTTCTGGTTTCGCAGTACATCCAAAAAAGGCAAAAGTTTTATCCCTCCACGTAGAGAGAGGACACTGCGAGTTTTCGAAAGAAAAACCGGCAGAAGGAAAATGGGGTGCTCGAGCCCAGGTAAGCAGATGGCTATGGCCAAGCATGAGACTGGAAGTCCAGTTCTCTGGCCCCGAAGAAAGCCAATCCCTCTTCTGGATCGATTTTTCCCACCTGTGCCATGCTCCAAATAAGTGCTTGAGGCATTTCAAGTTCATTGATGACGAGAACTGTGGCCAGCATTGTTTAAAGGCCATTACACGGGGCAAATTTGTTTTGTTGGTGGCAGAGAACTATGTGTTCTTTCTTTTTATTGCTTTCCTTAATTAATTTACGTTCACTTCCAGTAGTTGTGTATTGCTCTCAAAGCGATCTCTAGACAAGCTGGGTAGAGTTTAACACATGACTGGATACAACCCCAGTTTCCCACAGACCTAACATTGTGCCCAGAAATAGTTAGCTCTGTAACAAATACCCTCGCGTCTTTGGAATCAAGTAAGAAGCTTCAAAAAAAATCTAAAGTGTATTTTTTTTCTGAAGAAGAAGAAAAAGAAGAGTAGGAGGAAGAAGAAAAGAAAGAGGGGAAGGAAGAAAGGAAGGAGGGAAGGAAGAAATGCATTTCTTAATAGGCTATTACCTCTACACTGAATCACTCCTTGGTGGAGGGAAGAGAATGGGCTCATTCATAACTCATGAAAAGGTCATGAGAACTCATACAAGCATTACAAGACAGGCATGGTCACTTCTGGAACTTATATAAGTAGTAAACAATGTGGGGGTTAGGGGAGGGAGAAATGCACTTCAGTAGAGCTATCTACAAACTGGTCAAGGGATCCCAGCGTTTGTGGTCATCCCAATAAACCAACTGTTTCACCAAGCTGGACTTAGATAGGAATGTTTCCATGGTCAGTTTTCACTACCCTGTCTGGATGACTAGAACGTTTGTTCATATCTACCCAGGAAAAGTTACAGAACAGTATTCAAACCCATAGAACTGTCATATAGAGGGGTGGTAGGAGGGTGTGGAAGAGCACATGGGAAGCAGAAACATAGTTTTAAGGTAATCAAGGCTAATCTTCCTGTTACTGGTACCTGTGCACACATCTAATGCCACTGAAGGGAAGCCAATGCATCCAGAGATTTACTAGGCTTTCCGTCTTCATCGCAGCTTCTGGCTTACGCACAGAAAACCCAGTGTTGTGATAAGAAATCAGAGTGCCATATATGGATTTTAGACCTAGAGCAAAGGATCACCAGCCTATAATTCACACCGCCAGAGAAACTAGGATACAAAGAGGATTCTAAGAGAGTCATACAAGGTCCCTCACAGAAGGAGAAAGGGACAAGATCTCCTGAGCACATTGGGGGGGGGGGGGCGGCGTGAGTGGAGAGGGAACTAGGAGAAAGAGAAGGGGAGGAGAGGAAAGCACGTGGGACTAGGAAGATTGAGTCAGGGGAGGAATAGATGAAAGAAGAGAGAGAGTAAGGGAGAAAGGAAGAGAGGAAGAGGGAGAGAGAGACCATAAAAGAGGAAGCCATTATAGGTTTGAAGAGAAAATTGACTCTAGAGAAATGTCCAGAGACCTACAAGACTGACCCCAACTAACAATTTGAGCAACAGTGGAAAAGCTACCATAAATGCCCTTCCCTGATAATGAGATTGATGATTAACTTATCCACCAACATAGAGCCCTCATCTAGTAGCTGATGGAAACAGAAGCAAACACCCACAGCTAAACACTGAGCTGAACTGGAATCCAGATGCAGAGAGGGAGGACAAGACCAGGCTGTCCTGAACAAGGAGGAGCTAACGGGCCCCCAGACTGATAGCTGGGAATCTAGCATTGTACTGACTCAGACCCCCTGGACATGGGTCTCAGTTAGAAGGCCTGGGCAGTCTAAGGGACCTCTGACAGTGGAACCAGGATGTATCCCTGCTGCACCAAAGGACTTTGGGAGTAGCAGGAGGGATACTCCCTTAACCTAGAGGCAGGAGAGCAGTCCTAGTCCCTACTCCAAATGACTTGACAGACTTAGATGACCCCTCTAGGAAGGCATCCACCCTACATGTGGAGTGGGGAGACGTGGGATGGGAGGAGGGGGGGTCATTGGAGGGTGGAAGAGATGGAGGGAGGGATGAAGAGGGAACTGGGATCAATATGTAAAATAAGAAAAATAAATAAATAGAAGAATGGAAAAGAAAAAAGAAAAGAAAGAAAGAAAACAGAGTGCACAAAACTAAAGAACCCTCTCTCTCAAGACTTGGGTCTGCAATGACAAGATTAACCCAAATGGCCCCCAGGATTGAGCATGTTTTAAAAACTTGGAGTTACCTGATTTGCATCCAGCCACTTTGGATGTGGAAAGAACAAGGCATTCACTCTAAACCCGGTATTTTTCTCTTACGAGTGGTGTGACCTTGAAGTAGCCTTTTTAACTTGAGCTTCTGATTCCTTAACTGAAAAACAGAGCTGATTCTTCTGTCCTTCTGAGAGGTGAGAGCATCTTTCACAGAGGACTCAGCAAACAGCTACTCACAAGTACATAGGGCATGGCTACTAAGCACCCAGCCCTCTGCCATAGCAAGACCAGATCATTGCAAATAGCCAAGTCCACAGAGTTGCTGTGGTGACATGTGCACTGTCATATAATAGTTCCTGATATATAGCTAGTGGTGTGTATGTGTTTGTTACTAAGATTTTTATGAGGGAAAAGAATAGATCACTTCAAAGTGCTACATAGTTTGACTCTCACATGTTTGGAGGGCAAGAATGTAGAATTTCCACAGAGAAGAAGAAAATACAATCTATAGTTATGACTAAATGAGCTGAGCTAAATACTTAATACTTGGAAACACAAATATATAGTAATGACTCCATGGGTGGGAGTTGCCAACCATTTTTAAAACAGATCAGAAACATTGACTTGCTTTTTCTACATATAGAACTTTCCAGGCGCTGTATCTGGATTGAGAATGTAAAACTGAATGCTATGGGTTCCTGACCCTGAGAAGGGTGTTTCACATGGAAACAGAAAACTGACACAGGTACTCCATGAAAAGTGTGGTGTGAGGAAAACAGATCATTGGGAGATCTTGTGGTTGATAGCCACTCCCCCAGATAATTACCTTCTTATAAGACTCAAAACAAGGCTCTCTAGGACCATTATCAATGAGACACCAATGTTAGTGTAACTAATTATTCATTGCTGTAGTTGGATGAGAATGCTCTCATGGGCTCTACCCTTGAATGTTTGATTCCCACTTGGTACACTATTTAGGAAGGATTAAGAGGTATGGCCTTGTTGGAGAAGGTGTGCCACTAAGGGTGGGCTTTGAGATTTCAAAGGCCCACACCTAGCACAGGCTCTGTTCCCTGCCTCTTGCTTGTGGATCATATGTGAGCTCTCAGCCACTGCTTCATCACCATCCTGCCTCCTTTCCTCCTGCCATACTCCGTGACAGCCATGAACGAACCCTCTGGAACTGTAAGCGATCTCCCAGCTAAATGCTTTCTAAGTTTCCTTGGCCATGGTGTCACTTCACAGCAACAGAGCAGCAAATAAAGACACCCACATATCACATAGCCAGGCAATTCTCCAGAAAATTTTCAGGAAGTTCTTGCTCACTTTAATGGCTATGCTACATAAATGGTAATTCTCTAAATACCTACACTAGGTCCTGGTTAGCCAAGTGTCTAGGAGTCTCGCTCTGTGATGGGAAAGATGTGGACGTGGGTGGCAGGGAAAGAGATGGGAGAGAACCAAAATGCAGGAAATAGGTGGTTCTTCAGGACTAACATGAGGGAAGATACATACCAGATAAATACCAGCCAAACTGCTGAGTCTGGAATAATTATGCCAGTGATGGTAATCAGATGTCCAAGAAACTAAATACATTTCAAATGACAAATATTTTTTAAACCAATTGTGAATTGCATTTTTAATTTTTATTTATTCTTTGGTAATTGCATACATAAACACAACATGTTTGGATAATATCCACATCCATCTTCCCCCCTCCAACTCTTCTTGAACAACCTACACACATACACACACACACACACACACACTTCCCAAATTCATGTTCAATTAGTGTTTCCCATATGTACAAGGGTATAGGGAGTCATCCACTGGAGCCTGGGGCATCTACCACAGGCTACACCGCTGCAAAATAACTGGTTCTCCCTCCCAAGTAGCCACCAACTGCCAATAGCCCCTTGCCATGTGTGGGGCATCATGGGACCCTAACCTCTCATTGCTGGCTGAGTCTTGTGCAGATCTTATGCTGGCAACAACAGCTGCTGTGAATTCACAGGAACAATGACTCTGTTATGTTCAGAAGACAGTGTTTGGCAGAAATCTTCTCCAACACATTTTAAACAAACCCCCAGAATGACACAAATACTTGCCAAACAACATGTATCAAAAGATATGCATCAGAGTTATACACAGTAATGCAGTTTAGAAAGGGATGGCCACGGGGAGGCAGTGCTTGAGGCTTTACTGGGCTAGGGAAGTAGCCAGGAATGTTGCTGGAGGTAAGAGGAAACAAGAGGTAGCACAAGATGATTTTTCAACTTAGTGAGAAATGAGTTAGGAAAATCAAAGGCTGAGAGTCTCCAACTGTATGTGGTCATGAAGGTTCCTGTGCAAGAAAGTTGAGGAAACTTTTAGCAACTTACTTGCTTATGACCCCTGCTTGTTTGTTTGTTTTACTGTGGTCTCAAGCCCCAGATACAAAGTCAAGAGTAGCCAAGCCAGAACACCTGTAAGATCCTCTCCATTCGAAAGAATTAGGACTGGCCAGGCCAGTGTGGGCCAGATGAGCAAAACAAAGTGAGGAGACTTCTGTGGGGTCTAGGTCACACAGGCTGTTCTTTGTGGTGCTCTGGACCTGACTCCTGTCACCTGCCACTTTCTGCCCTGAGCCACCCAGTCAGCCATTCCCCTCCTAGACTGCAGCAATGTCTATATCTCTAAGATCATGTGGCATAAAACTGTGACATTGTGAATAGCAAAGAAATGTGTGGACCAGAATAATATTGTAGGGCAATGGTTGATATAGTGTGAGCAGCCTGTTTTCAAATTCTCTGTGTTTCTTACAAGTTCCAAGAACATTGGTAGCCACTTTGGTTTTAAGTTTTTATATCAGCAAAACAAGAGTGGTGACAATAATGTCAACCCTCAGTGCACTGAGCATCAAATGAGAATCAGCACTCAGGAGAGTGGCACACTGTGGTTGGTCACACTATTATTACCCACCACTTAATGAACCACTGCATCTTAACTTGTCTCTCCAATAAGGGTGCGTAGGATCCCATCTCATAGTTTAGATAATGGAGGTAAAAAAAAAATATGTCAAATGTGAAATATAATCCAACTGTTTATCATTGCATGGAGTGGGCACTGAAATCAATGACTGCTAAAATATGGAAATAAAGCAACCATGGAGATGTTGGGCCAGACCCCCTTAAGACTCACCATCTTGAGATCTTACACGGGAAAGTTATTTGGAAATGTGAATGCCAGACAAGTGTTCTTTGTTAGCTATGCATGGGCCCTGGAGATCAGTGCTGCTATGTGGTAAGATCAAGTGAATGGTGAACTCTGCCAAGCATAACTCTAAGACCATCCCTCCCATGTCCCCAAAGCTCTTCTGTACCGTGCTGTGCCCTGGCCCCCATCTTAGCCACATCCCTGAAAGCCCTTGCCCTACTTGCAATAGCCTCCATGTTGCCCAGTCCCAGTTGGCATGGAAATAGAGGGCTTGGCACATTCCCTGCTCTGTCTTTCTGCCTTCACCTCAACAGGGTGCTTCTGTCTGACCGCCCCAGATCTCCAGGAGGGTCAGAAAGGAATGTGCGTACTAGCTAGTGCTGGGACAGAACAAAGCCAGCATGTCTGTCATCTAATGGGGTTTAGGCTTCCCATCATCACCATGACACAGACATAGAGCAGGCCCCCAGGAAGAGCCTGCGCCTCCCCAAGAGCTAGGGAGAGTTGCCAGGAAAGCACGTGTGATGTGGGTCCTCCTGCAAAGGCTGAGCAACCAGCACCCAGATCTTGGAAAACTAAGCAGACATTTGGCAAATGAAAAAAAAGTGTTTGTCTTTGAAACTGCTTGGCTCTACCTAAGACTTTAAAATGATTGGTTAAATTCAAATCTTAAAGATTTGTAAAGGGCCAAAATACTAGCAGTAATCGATTGAAAGCCATTCCTCCTCTAGGTCTCAACTGTACAGAAAATGCATGTGAGTGTGCACACATTCCTGTGCACATGTATAAGCACATGTGGAAAGCATAGGCTGGTGTCATACGTTTTCTTCAATCATGCCCCCACCCTGTATTTTGAGACAGGCTCTTACTGAACCTTGTTGGTCAGCAAGCCCAAGGGATTGCCAGCCTCTGCCTTCCAGCACTGGGTTTACAGTGTGCATTCCTGTACCCAGCTTCTCGTGTAGGCACTGACCTCTGGTCCACAAGCTTGTATAGTAAACACTTTACCAACTGAGCTATCTCTCCAAATCCTAGAAAACAAATGGAATTTTGATCAAGATGTTTGACCAGTATGAGAAGTGTTGTAGAACATCAATGGAATGGGAGTACTAGCTCAGCAAGCATTTGTGAAGATAATGTGCACGGTACGTTTGACTACTCATTAGCCTAGATGCTTCACACAGTTCAGAGTAGATTTTGGTTCCCTTCCATGTGAGGCTCTTTCATCTAAGTAGTACCAACACCCCACATAGCCTAGAGCCAACTGACCATACCACTCACAGCCCACCCTGGGGCCAGCACTTCCCAACCTCCACTCATCATCCATAGTGATGTCTGTGGTGATCCTCCACTCACCATCCACAGTGATGTCTGCGGTGATCCTCCACTCACCATCCACAGTGATGTCTGCGGTGATCCTCCACTCACCATCCACAGTGACGTCTGCGGTGATCCTCCACTCACCATCCACAGTGACGTCTGCGGTGATCCTCCACTCACCATCCACAGTGACGTCTGCGGTGATCCTCCACTCACCATCCACAGTGATGTCTGCGGTGATCCTCCACTCACCATCCACAGTGACGTCTGTGGTGATCCTCCACTCACCATCTACAGTGATGTGGTCTCAGTTGATCGAAATTTTGAGTCACTCATTTCCTATGAAATCCTTCAATATTTTTATTTTTCGTATGTAGAATTACAGGTATTAATTCAAATATATTGCTATTCATTCATTCAACAGATACTCACCAGGCATCCTCTATATGCCAGGCACTATGGCAAGAATGAGAGACAGTGTAGTGATAAAAGCCAGAGGCAGTACTGATTCTTACAATACTAGTACTACTTGTTCAGGTAAGCTGGCACATGTATTCCCCACAAAGCAATACTCCCTCATAGGAAAGACATGCTTGGTTCTTGTATAGTGAAACCTTTAACACATGAACACATAGGTATTGAATTGAATTGGTTTTCTATTATTATAATAATAAGCTACCACTAATTTAATAGATTAAAATAGAACATATTATCTTATAGTTCAGTGAATCAAATTTTTGATGAGTCTCACTGGACTGGAACCAGGGTGTCCTGAAGGGGCTGACTTCCTTCCGGTGGCCTTTGGGAAAACTGTCTCCTTCCCTTTTCCAGATCTTCAAAGCCGCCCACATTCCTTGTCTCATGACTCCTTCCTCTTCCATCAAAACCACCCATGTGTCTACCAGTCTCTGTGACCCTCTACCTAACACAGACTCTCGAGCCTGCCTGCTGTACTTGTGAGACCTGATTACATTGGCTCCATCTCACCCAGGTAATCCAGGGTCACCACCCCATCTCATGTCAGTACTTTAGCAACCTCAACTCCACATACAGCTTTCACTTCATGCCATGTAATACTATAATAGGGGGCTGGCAGCCATCTAGGAGATTGTCAAGCTTGTTCTACCAGTACTCTGCTCATCACAACTGTGTGTGTGTGTGTGTGTGTGTACATATATGTATATGTGCATATATGTAAAAGTCACAGAGTAAAAAAATACCACACACACACACACAAAAAAAAAAAAAAAAACATTGACCTCAAACAGGGGTATATTAGTTTTTTATTCCTACAGTGAATTTATTACTGCATAGATACTTATGAAGACAGTGAGTCTTATTTGCATCACAGCTTTGGAGTCTCAGAGTCCACATCTAATTGGCCCCATGGGTATAACTTGTGGAGATGCTCTCACAGCAAGTGAGTAAGACAGGACTCCCTGGGGGCAAATGGTCCCGTTTTGAGGCAGGAGCAATGGACAGGAAGACAGGAAGGCTGGGATTGACTAGAATCCCAAACTCTCGAGAGTACTCACTCAATGACCTAAGAATCTACCACTAGGAACCACTTTTTAAATGTTCACACCATCCCCCCACAATAATACCAACCTAGGCACCAATTACATGAGGCTTTGACTAGGAACAAAAACTATTTTCAGTAGCAGAAGGTACAATGACATCAAAATGAATGGCATATACACACTGAAGTCAATCTGCCTAGCTCAGCAGATCTCAGCCATATGTTTACTGGCCGTGGAGTTGTGGGGAAATTACTGAAGCCTTCAGAAAGGTCGATAAGAAAATGTATTTCCTTTGTTTTTGTAAGAGGAGAAATTGGTTAACACATTAACACAATTCAGAAGTTGCCTGTATGTAGTAAAAGCTCACTACAGATTTCCATTGTCTTTAGTGGGGACAAGATTATCCAAATAATCACAGAATAAATGTATAGGTTTAAGTGATGATAAATGCTGAGGCAGGAGAAGGTTGTAGTGTTGCAAGCACATGAAGTAAAGGACTCACTGAGCTGGGTGACCAACAGTTCTCTAACGGCCTGATCTCTGAACTGAGACTCATGGGATGGGCTGGAATTGATCCAAAAGGAGAATTATAATTAGCTTCCCAAGCAGAGAGAAGAGCAGGAAGGTGTCCTTAGAAGGGACATGGTGCAGGCCATGTAACCAACAGTCCAGAGTGTAGGATAAGGTGGCCGCCTGACCAGGGTGGAAACTATGTGGTATCAGATCATAGGGGCTGAGGCTTCTGTCTTCATCCCCAGCGCTACCTATGCTACCTATGTATGGAGCTGTACCCCAGAAGAGGGTATGAAGCTGTCAGGGACTTGTAGAAAAGCAAGAGAAGATGCAAAAGCAAACAAACAAGACTACTGAACAGGAAATGGAAAAGGCAACCAGGATGGAGATGAGAGAGACCCAAGAGATACGTCGAAGGCAAATCCACAGGACTTGCTGAGCACAGCAGAAAGGATGAGGTGTTTCCAGTGCCTGGTCCATCAGTGCCTCAAGCTATCTCTTCCCGACACTGGGGCATTCCCTGCCCAGTGAGAAGGTTGAGAAGCATCTGATTGGTCCTGCCCAGATGTGCGGTGACTTCTGCAGTGTTCTGAGCACCATTCTGTACCCAGGAATAAAATAAACTTTAAATTGAATGCAGCCTTCTCAGAAAGTGATGCTGGCAGTGATCCCTCTTCTCAGGACTCTGTTTACTGTGGAGGGTTTTAAGCATGACGCTTTAATTTCGATTTTTTTTAAATATGTATTTTGTAAGAAATAAACAGAGATGACTTAACTGGAAATTAAACTGGGGTCTCTTGGATCTTGGCCCACATTTCTACCCAGGGATCAACTGTCTGCTGAAGCACAAATCCATCTACTCAGCCTGCAGCATGACCAATGTGAGCTGTGTTTGTGCTCATCTTAAAATCGTGTGTACTTCTTAGCCAGAGGGCACAAGGGCCAGAGCATAGATCTGTTAGACCTTCTGCTCTAACGGCACTAAATTTGATTCCTGGTATAATAAAACTGAATTAGAGATGCACATATTTCCAAAAGTTCTCTGCATTTGTCTATGCAATGTCGAGTGTCTCCCTGCTTCCCTTTGGCCTGGCATAGCTGTCGTTTACAAACCATAGGTCTGGGTTCCCTAGACCGTGTGCCATGATAGTGGTTGGGCAAAGAATGGGAGTAGGGACAACTAGCAGAAACTAGACTTTGAGGAGAAATAAGCAAGGGTTAGGGTGGAAGGAGGAGGGCAGAAGGCTGCCCCTGTTTCTGTCATTTAGAAGAAATCAGATAAAAAGAGCCGATGTTTGTCCATCTCACTGACTCCTATATAACCCTCTGTGTGTGGTCCAGGTCATAGCAACACTGAGATTAATCAATTTACCAAGCATATTCAAAATGCCTAACACAACCACACACTGGAAGGCCAAAGACACCTGAGATGTTGTACCTACCCTGGGGGAGGCAGATACCAGTTCCTAACAGATGCACAGCACAATATCACAAATGACAGGTATGAATACACCCAAAGGAGCAAGACAAGTCCCTGGGGGCCAAGAAAGACTTCCTTAAGAAAAAACCAACCTATGTTTGAGCAGTACCACAGTGGGGTGGAAGACTGTATATAAGGCAGGAAGGAGTATAAGACAGCCATAGGATCATCACCAGGCTGGGGGGGTCCAGGGACGGCTGTAACACTTGGAGCTTCTCGGCCGGCCTTTGGAGGATCTTCCAGCACTTACAGCTTGGTTAGGTGACCACTGCAACACTGTTCCTGCTGAGGGTGACAAGTATGTGTACGGTTTAGGATTGGACATTCAGATACTTGTGTCATCACTCAGGAGCTAACAGCACAAAGGAACACAGACCACATCACTGCTAGCTTTTGACACAGCCATCAAAAGTCTAGTTTCACAGACAGTGGTAGTAAAGAAGCCAGAAGCAGCCCGGCACCCTGGGTAAAAGCTGGACAAGGCAGGCTGCCATGGAGAGCCTCAGCCACGTGACCGCTATCCACCTGTTTTGAAAAGTGGTTTGTGTTCAGAGCCCAGCCTCTGACTTAATTCTTCTGCCTTTGTGGCCAAACAACATCGTTTTATACGTTTATTTTCTGCCCCAGTCAACAGGGACCGATTTCAAATGTTTGTGTCATCTGACATAGGAATAACGGAAGAAAAACCTCACAGAAAGAGGGCACAGTTTGTTCATATAGATGTACAACTGGACGGGCCATGGCTCCATACTTTAAAAGGACATACAGTGAAGGAGAAGGACAGAGATGATCGAACAGAGACATATCAGTCACAGGGCAGTTAGGACACAAGCTGGGACACTTGGGACTCTTCCTAAAGATAGGAATGCCATAGACGGTATTGGAGCTCAAGAGAAACACTGGATGTATTTGTATAATAACTTGACGTTTTAAACCTCAATGGAAAGTGAACAGACTAAGAGGTTCTAAAGAAAAGTGTTAAAGGTAACCATGGGCAATAGTGGTCAGTTGAAAGAAATAATGATCACGCTGAGAAATAATTAGGCGACAAAATAGTTACACTACAAGGAATCTGAGCTTGAGTCTGGTGCCTTACATCACTTCTGGCACTTTACACCACTTAGCCATCCTGACAGACTGGTGACAAGACAGTTGTATTGGTTCATTTTATACTGCTATGATAAACCCTCAAGGCTGAGAACTTACAAAGACAAGAGGTATATCTAGATCACAGTTTGATAGGTTCAAAGCCATAGTGCAGACATTAGCTCTACTCTGGTGAAGGGACCCTTAATTGTATCACATTAAGTTGATGTTAGGTGGGAGTTAGCACAATTAGAAGCAATCACATGGAAACGAAGGAAGCCAGTCTTGTGCTCTCATAAAAATACCCAGTAGAATTGAAGATGATTCCAAGAGAACCATTCTAACTGCATCCAAGAGCAGAACCCTCAGTGATCCCCCATTAGGCTCCAAGTCTTAACACTACCACACTGAGGAACAAGTCTGTAACATACGACACCACACACACACAGTCCACAGCAACAGGAGATAGCTGTATTCTTGTTGAGATGAGGTGCCTTCTCAGCTCAGTTTCGGCCTCTGTAAGTCTGGATATGTTGCAAGGCAGGCAACAGTTCATGGCTCTGCATACAAAAGATGCAGACAGAGAACGTCTAAAAACAGCAGAAATTGTCTCCGCAAAGGAAGAGACTTTCTGCTAAAGACAGAGTGAAGAGGTGAGCCACCTCCAGTGAGAAAGGGAGTTGTGGTGGGTTAACATGAACCAGAAGAGCTGACAAAAGCCAGCACACAGTAAAGATGACTTTGTTTGCTGAAGTTTGTATTCCTGGGACTGAAAGCTAGACATGTGACCAGACAGGGGAGTGTTGTTCTGAACAACGGGTGCACTGCCCACGTGCACTGAAGTCTAAAAATATGAAGTCTTGTGAAACCGTCTACTTCAGAAAGTGATTTTTTTTTTTTTACCATTTGCCCAGATGTTTTCCTATCACAAGCAGACTTGATTTCTTGAGCGTGCATCCTGAAATGTTTCTTTCATCAACAATCTACTCCTCTAGCACACCAAATATCTGAAGGACTGGATGTCAAAACCCACAACACAGGAGCAGCTGTTTGTGTGTATGAAGCTACAAGTGAACAAGAAAGAAGGCCATCGCTAGAAGCACGGAAAAACTAAGATTTTTGCAGAATCTATGCATGCAGGGGTAAGCACGTGTGCTGTGGCCCAGGGAGAATTTGCCTTAGCACTCTGAGCTCTCTCGGCATTAGGAAAAACCATTTGAGTTACAGTGATTATACTTTTGTTTGAAATTTCTAACAGACCATGAGACTTTGTTAAAAAATGGTTTCCTTGAAAACTCTAGAAGGAAAATTTGGCTGGCATTATTTTTCACAGTGAATGGGTTTTCTCTGTGTTCTGGCCAGTATCATTTGAAGAGCTAAGCTGACAGACATTGGCTTCTTCTTGTACACTTGAGTGACTTCTCACGTAGGACTGCAGAATTTCTGAAGAAAGACTCAGGTCCCCATGTAGTTTCCCTAAACTAGCATTTCTGCATGAAGGCTCTACCTCTGGACTATCATAAGGACTGAAGGGTACCCACTGTAGCCTCTCTCGCCCACTTATAAGTACGCCAGATGTCCCATGACTGTCACAATTATTTGACCCAAAGAATAGCGTAAGTTAAGATAAAATGTTCAGGAAACTTTGCAGTCTCATCTATTTCTTCAGTTTTTCAAACTAAGACTTATTAGCAGGCTTCTGACAGATGATGAGTGGAAGCAATCAACACACACACACACACACTCACACACACACACACACACACACCCAGCATCAACCCACCCACCTTCCCACGTCAACCCACCCACATGTCATGAGGTGACCATTAGGACTCATGAGAAAAATGAAGTTGATCTTGAGAAGGCAGGAATGAGTTCTTGCTTCTGTGTTTCTCCGATTTTTAGTTTATTTATCATTATTATGTGTGAGCATGCCCTCAGGGGTCAACTCTCTTCCTGCCACAGCAGATTCCAGGGACTGGACTCAGGTTTGCATGGCAAGGGCTTTTGCCAGCTGATCATCTCTTCTCCCATCTCTCCCTTTGTTCAGTGAGCATGCCCTTGGGGTATTTTCTCATTTGGCCACCAGAGCCCTTTTTTTGCAAGATTTAAGGAGGAACAGTTTCTTTCATATAAAAAGACATTTTAAAGTAACTGTGTGCTCTGACCTGGGCAGAGCTGAATTTTAATAACTAAAGGGTTTTCCTACCACCTTCCCCCAACCAAGACAAACTTCCTTTTAAATTCTGCTTTCCTGAGGCTTTCTTCCTTCCAGTTTTGTTCAAGTGGTAGAAACTTCAGAGGTGGAGAGCAACCCACTCTGGCCAGTGCAATTTTTGAGTTTGTTGATTTGTGTTTTATCCCATTTCTAATAGAGTCCCCCAAACACAGAACTCAGCAAAGTGGTCTAGACAGACAAACATGAGCACTTCAGACAGCTCATCTCCATAAGAAACAAGCCGTCCATGGCTGGAGATGAGCATGGTGGACTCTTCATCTGCTCTTCCAGCCCTCCAAGCCAGTGATGTTCAGCAAAAATGACTGCAGCCACCCCATCTCTCCTAGATATGGTACCCAGGTCAAATGAGCTTTGGGATCCTGGAAGATGGTTCCGTCAGTGAAGAGTTTCATGTGAACATGATGGCCTGGGTTCAGTTCTCCAGCTCCCACATAGAAAAGTAGCCCTAACTGGGCGGTGGTGGCCTTTTACCCCAGCACTCTATGAGTTCGAGGCCAGCCTAGTCTACAGAGCAAGTTCCAGGACAGGCTTCAAAGTTACACAGAGAAACCCTGTCTCGAAAAACCAAAAAATAAACAAGAAAAAGAAAAGTTGATCCCAATCTGGGTAGATAGAGTCTAGGGGCTTGCTGGCCAGCCTGCAACCCAAAATTGGCATGCTCTGAATTCAGAGAGAACCCTTGTTGCTAGTCATATTAATATACTGGAAAGCAACAGAGGACTCATGACATCCACCTCTGGCCTCCACAGGTACACAGTCAAATGTGTGCTTATACCTGCACACACACGTGTGCACACACAAAATAAAAGTAAAGGGACTTAGGAAATTCACGTCCACTCTCGTTTCCTTGCCTTTTCTCTTTATAAACGTGGCCCTTACTGGCTGACAGGGACACATTGCCCCTCCTCCCCATCCACTCCAAGGTGGAAGGTCAGCCATTTTCCCAGCCCCTTGCAGTCCTGCAAGCTGAGTTCCATGACAAATAAATCCTACTGCTGCCACTGCCACTGATTGTATCTCAAACCAGAAAATGAACTCAATTTCAGAAACCTGTTTTCTAAAGTCCAGCAACTGAGACAGGAAGGGGCGGGGGAGGACGGCGGTGTGTGTAGACCCGCTGGCAGCGCGTCTTCCTCACCACCGACCTTTCCATGGAAATTCTGGCTGCATTGGCCTTGGCAAGGCTTGGGACTATTTTTGGACATCTAAAAACCTCAAGGGAGCGACTTTTCCCTTTATTCATGTACAGGGTCCCTACCTTTATTTATTAAAGAAATAAAAACATGTCTCCTGCTTAACTTCAACTAGCTTTCATGTCAAGTAAAACACAACTCTTTGGCTGGTCCTATCAGCTATGGGCCAGGTGGAAAAGGGGGCCCCTTCCATTGCAGGTCTGAAGCTTGTGTGACCTGGGTGTTAATCACCCCTCATGAGAGGGAAGGAGCCATAGATTTCAGAGGCTCTTGTCCCAAAGGAATAACGTTGGGAGAGTTTTTGAGCCTGTGAGTGGCCGGGGGGGGGGGGGGGAATTTAGGCAAAATTACAGCAAATTTCCAATGTGACTTTTGAAACCATTCAGGTAAGAAGGAAGAAACAGAACACTGGACGTTACTGCTTTCCACCCCAAAACTGTGACACTGACATCGCCCCAAACCAGTGGAGAGGATCACAGGGTAAGAATCAGCCCCCCCCAAGCTCTGGCTTCACCCCCCAGAGGGTAAGTGTTCAGTTTAACAAGTTGTGAAGGGCAGGCAGCCAACAGCTCAGCCTCCAGGAGACAAATTGATTCAAGGTTTCCTGCTTGAGCCTGCAGCCAGGATGCCTGTGACCACAGCAGCTAACGGGGTGCTATTGTTCTACGTCAGTCAGGGGAGAGTCAGACTCCCCTAGCTGGGCCTGGTGATCCACTTGATGGCTACAAATGGGGTAAAGAAACCATAATGGAAACTAAAATCCAGATGAAGCCCAGCGAGAATCCAGAAGGAACTCACCTGAGGACACACACAGGCCAAATACCAAAGCTGGTCCATCTCCCGATGCTATAACTAAACATCACAGACTAGATAATTTATTTAAAACACAGAAGTTTATTTAACTTGCAGCTCTGGAGACCGTTAGGTTCAAAGGCATAGTGTTAGACCCTGGCAAGAGTCTTCTTGATGTCAGAGGACATACTGTGGCAGGACAAAGCCATATTAGTTGGAGTTTCTCCCCTTTGTCTTATTAAGCTATTGTCATTCCATCCCAGAGTGGGGTGCTCAACCTCATACGATCCTGATCCTTTGTTGGCTCTAGAATTTGAATGCTTAGTCCCCAGTGTAGCCCTGTTTGGGACCCTTGATGGAGAAAGTTTGCCACTGGGGGCAGGCTTCCTGTCTTCTCTGCCTCCTTTGTTCAGTTGAGATGTGACCTCTCGGTTTTCTGTTCCCGCTGCCACCCTCCCTTGCTACTGTGAACTCTCCCTCTGTCCTCTATATGTTGTTTTTGATCATGGTACTTTTATCAACACAATAAAAAGTAATCAATACAATTCCCAAAGAGTCCCACCTCTAAACAATACTCTAGGTATTAAGTTGCCAACATGGAAACTCCAGGAGCTATTACCTAAGCCACTGCATTAACAAGACCTGGGCTCTGTATACCAGCTTCACTAACCCCTAATTGTAATTCTAGCTAGGGTGTTTACTGTATCCCAGAATGTTGCAGGGTGGCTACAAATACCTCATCCACATGAGGCAAGTCACTTTTGCTGCTCTAGAGCTTAGTTTTATTCTCTTAAGTACACGTGTGGCAGACACTGCTAGCTGCTTACCATGAATCTGTTCTTCATGATCATACGGTTTGTGTGCATTGATCCTAGGCATAGCCATGTGTCTGTCATTCTAGCTAAAAGAATATAAGCAGAAGTGATGTGTACCAGTATCAGGCCAAGAAGTAATTGAGTCAGCCTTTCTCTACTTCCTTCAACTGCCTGTCTGTCAAAAAGTGTGTGTGTGTGTGTGTGTGTGTGTGTGTGTGTGTGTGTGTATTGAAGATGGTAAAACCAAAAAACACATTCCAGTATATTCCTGTGAAAAACAGCTACCTTCCAGCCCAAAATCCGTTCCGTGGATTATTTCGTGGGTAATGAGAAGGCATTGGCTAGTTTTTGGAGGACTATTTGTTACTGTGGTCTACACTATCCTGACTAAAATAAGCTTATAAGAAAATTTACTCTGCCTAATTCAAAAGAAGGTTGGGAAATGTAAATCATGTTAAATACTTTAAAATGTGTCACATTATTTAAAACGGAAATACCATATAGAGATGGATGACCTTTGGTGAACTAAGCCAGGAACAAATGCCCCAATTCTTGCTTCGGTGTGGAAGCTAAAAAGGTCTGACTTTACAGATATGGAAGGTAGAATGGTTGTCCATTAGGATGAGAGGAGCAGAAAGGAGGGATTGTGGGAGGCAGAACAGTAGCTACTGTCTTGGTTGCTTTTCTTCTTAGTGTGATTAAAATACTCTGACAAAAGCCATGTATGGGATAAAAGCTTTCTTTTGGCTCATAGACTGAGTTTATAGTCTGCCCTGGAAGGTAAATCAAAAGCCAGAGCTTGGGGCAGCTGGCCAGGTTGCATCTCCAGCCAAAAAAATAAAAGCATTGGATGTATATGCTCAGTTCACTGTGCCCTTTTCAGACAGCCCAGTACCTCAGCCTAGGGAATGGTGGCACTCACAGTGGATGAGTCTTGCCACTTCAGTCAACCTAATCAAGATCAGCCTCCATAAGCTTGTCCACAAGCTTATCATTTCCCAGGTGAGTCTAGATCTCATCAAGTTGACAACTCAAATGAATCTTCTGAAGTAGCAAAATACAGTTACTTTGATAAATAAGTACTATTTGAAGCACACAACAACAACTATATAGTTGGCAATTTATTATATGTTTTATGAAGAACTAGTCATGAGATGGAGTTCAAAATATCCCCCACATAAATGAATGCTAAGTAGCTGAGTGGCAAATGCCAATTATCCTAATTTGGTTATTGCACACTACAATACATAATAAACATGCACACTTATTGTGTCAACTAAAAATTGATTTTCAAAAGTCTGTAGAAGGAGAAGCATTCATAAGTTAATAGTACTAAATCAAAGCATCATGTTCTTTGTTTGCTTTATAAGAACCATCTCATTAAATTCCTATAACATGTCCAAAGATTCACTTTTATCATCCCAATTCACCTGCTGAGAGGTCTAACCCTGCAACTAATATTCTGAAGCAGACATCTAGATTCAGATAAACGAGTAGCTGGGACTTGTAATTGACCTTTGAAGCATTTAAACGTCCAGCACTTGCATCATGTAATCTGAGAGCTTTGCTAGCTTGCCATTTGTCTCCATGCTGGTCCAGTCTCTCCAGGTCATTTCACACATACGCTTGCAGCTTTGTCTCTAGTGGCCGGAGTTCTGTTGAGGCCTACTTCTCATCTACAGAACTCGGTACCTGCCATCAGCTTGGAGGGTGGACTTAGCACCCTTTGGTGAATCTCACTCCAGTACACTTTCCTATTCCCCCCAGAACCTATTTTGTCAGCTTAAATACACTCAATGTAAGCTAAGAGACAAAGAAATTATGTTTAATGAGGGAAAGGAGGCAAGGACACCTCCAAGGATTAACTCATTGAAGAAATTGTAAGGCAGTATTACTTCATGGCCACCATCCGACAGAATCCCAAAGAATAATTTCTGAAGCCTACTAACAAGACCACCGAAGGTAAAGAGGCCATTATAACAATTTAAGAGCTATTGAGTGTTATGAGTTTTTACAGTGGGTTGGCTCAGAGTTATTAACTAAGCACATGTTTCCATCCTTTCGATGCATGAGGAAAATTCACAGTGTCCAATATCTCTCAAAACCACATTCCCATCGGTGTGGGACAGTAGAGTTAATAAGCATATAGAATAAGCTCACAAATTTGGATCCTGCTCATTTGGAATTCATGACATTTCACTTACCCATATGTACACCTGACCAGGCAAGAGGCTAGTAGAGTAGAGGGGATCATCATACCAAACTAGAGCTAACTAAGGGCTGTCAGGATGGGATGGGGAGCCCGTGGGGTGGGGCTTCATCACCCAAAGATCATTAATGCAGACATGTTTTAATGTTCATAAATGAATTGTGCATACAAACGTCCTGATTGTATGCTAAGATTAGGCTTGCCCTTTGATATTTGTGAGGGCTTAGGAAATATATTTAAACCCTTAAATGAAATTGGAGTACAGAGCAGAGGCGGGGAGAGGGATGTTTAACCTACTTGGCACAAAGGCAAATACAGCGTTTTTTTGTGCTTTTCAGAAATATGTTCCTCTGGTGGTTTGAAAGAAAATGACCTCTCAAATGGAGTGGCACTATTGGAGGTTTGACCTTTTTGGAGTAGGTGTGGTCTTGTTAGAGGAAGTGTGTCACTGTGGAGGTGGGCTTCAAGGTTTCATATATTCTGAAGGTACTACCCAGTGTCTCAGACTACTTCCTGTTGCCTGCAAGATGTAGGAATCTCAGCTATTTCTCCAGAACCATGGCTGCCTACATGCTGCCATGTTCCACCATGATACTAATGGGCTAAACCTCTGAACTGTAAATGAGCCACCCCAATTACATGTTTTCCATTATAAGAGTTGCCATGATCATGGTGCCTCTTCACAGTGATAGAACCCTAGCTAAGACAGTCCCCAAAAGCTGCTAACATACTTATCTCTTCCCTGGAGGATGTAAAGAATGTAAGCTTTCATGGCTGTCTAGAATACATCTTAAAAGATATCATTCTATCTAAAGGGCAAATGCTTGATTTTGTTTATTTGTTTAATCTGAAATAATTTAAGTCATAAGCAGAAAGTACGGTGGTTGGTAGAGCCTGAGGGTAAGGAGAATTGGCAATTGCCAAATGTAACAGTTCAGTTACACTAGGTTAATGATCCCTGTAGATCTATCATACAGCACTGTTCTTACACTAACAACACTGATGTGTATTCACACATTACTAAACCACAAGGATACAGTCCTAGAAATGTAGTGTTAGGTGATGTCATCATTGTCTAAACATCACAGGGTTAACTTCCCAAACCCAGGTGGTATATCTTCCTGCATTATTAGGCTATATATGATCACATATGCAGTTCAACATGCACTGAGAAATTGTCATGTGGGGTGTAACTACAGTTAAACTTTACCAGGGGGATAAACCTTATATTGAGTGTTGTTACCACAAAAATAAATAATGATAAAAGAAGTACCACAGGTAGGGGGGAACTTTTGAAAACTGTTGATGTTTATGGCTTTGTAGTGATGATGGCCTCCTTTCACAGATAATTGTCTTTAAACTTGTCAAACAGAGATAAGTCACATCTCAGTAAAACAGTTTGAAACATTAAATGCCAGCCTTCAAGACAAAGTTCAAATATGAGGCTTCCAGGGATTCCCTCCTGCAATCCCTAAGAATGGCTGCATACAGAACAGCTTTGCTGCCTGAGGTTGGCCCCATGTTGGAGAAGAGGCAGAAGTCACACCTAACTCTGGACCTGATGTTGCATGGGTGTTTGTTGTTTTTGTTCCTTTTGTTTTAAAAACAGTAATAAATAGCATCAAACCAGACTTCTAAAACCCCTTAAATGAACCGTTCTGGGGCCTGGGCTTTGTTTGAACATAGATACCTGCTCCTCCAGCCTTGTCAGCCAAGGTAATGACTATAAGGGCAACACTGTTATGTCTGGGGTCGGAAATGGTAAAGTAGGGACTGGGATGTCACTCAGTGAGTAAAGTGCTTGCTACGCAGACATGACCTGAGTTTGGACCCCAGCACACACCTGCAAGTCACACACATATGTGCATGTATGTAACCCAGTTCAGGAGATGGAGACCAGCAGATCCTAGGAGCTCCCTGACCAGGCATTTTAGCTGAGATGGTGAGCTTCAGGTTCATGAAGAGATCCTACATTCAAACAATAGCTCACTTCCCAGTGCTTCACCGATGTAAGTTTAGATCTGGATTTTCTCTAAGTATGCTGTGATAAATAGTCTCTGTGTGTATTGGAGCAAAAATGCTTTACCAGTATATACATTTTCTGGGGAATTTGATACTACAAATTGTCAAACTACACTCCAGAAAGCTCCATATCTGAGTTCACTGTCCTGTGGTAAAGCAAACCTGTCTCTCCAGCACTCAGTGTCACAGAGTCCCTCTTGTGGTTGACATTCCATTTCTAGTGAGGAAGGATAAGCACATTTGTCAGTGCTCAGGGTGTGCGTGTGTGTGTGTGTGTGTGTGTGTGTGTGTGTGTGTGTGCGTGCGTGCGCGCACGTGTGTGTGTTCCTTGGGATTAGTTTCCTTATTTGGTTTTGGTTTGGGGATGTTTGTTTTTTATACAGGATGTTAGTATGCAACCCCCTGGCTAGCCTGGGATACTCTGTCTAGATGAGGCTGGCCAAGAACTCAGACATTCTCCTGCCTGTGCCTCTGCTGAGCTAGGTTAAACGTGTGTCCTGCTCCTTTCTGCTCAGTCTTTAAACTGCTCCATAACCTCTAAACACCCAAGCTGTTTGTGCTGGATTAAGGTGTTTGCTGTTGTTGTTGTTGTTGTTAAAGAATGTTGTTAAAGAGGGATTTCTTCCCTCCAGTCCAGACCTCATGGAACTATACCCTCAGTGTCACGGCAGTGGGATTTCACAGAGGAGTTTCGGTGAAGATCCGGTGATGGTGGTGTGCCAGAAAGCAGAGGCCTTGAACCAGACCAGTGACTCACTGCAATGGATAGGACACACTGTGTGACACACTGCTCCAGCGCCACCAGGACGCATGAAGAAGAGAAGAGGGGGTTTGTTTGTTTGCTTGCTTTGCTTTGCTTTGGTTTGCTTTGGTTTGGTTTGGTTTTTTAATTTTCTTTGTCGGGTGGGGGGGGTATTCTGCAGGAGTGAGGAAAGAATTAGGAGATGAGCTGAATTAGGGTGCAGGATTTGAAATCCCCAAAGAACCAATAAAGAAGTTATGTTTATGAAAGGAAAAAGAAAACGAGAATTTTCTAAATAAAAGGCTAAACTTTGAAGGAAACAAGAGTATGGATCACTGGCCGTGACTTTGACAATCAGGTCTGTGAACCACATGGTGTTAAACCGGAAGTATAGGGACAATTATTTATCATAATGCTATCTGAATAGAGAAACTACTCAGTGCAAGAGACTGTTTTAATTTCTTCTGAACCATAGATAATACTGAAAGGGATGAAGCCGGGGGATGTATCCAGGTTCAAAATATTAGCAAAAAAAAAAATTTAAGTCAAGGTTAGCACTACAGGTGAGTTGAACCATGGTGAGAGGAGCAATGGCAGCCAGAAGCTGCCAGAAGCATGGCAGGAAATGAGAACTCACGGTCCTCCAAGGCGTGAACAGTTCCCATAGGGTAAATGGTAAATGCATAGAACTACAGTCATCTTGATGCGGGAGGAGTTAGCGAAGGAACGGTATCATATCTCCATACAAAGTCTTAAGTCAAGGGGAGGCATGCAAAGAAACAAATCCTTGTGTAAGCCCGATTTCCCATCAGGTCTCAATTTTAAGGCCTGGCAGCTCTTTGATAGAGATAAAATTGTACAAAAAATAAATAAATAAATAAAGAGGTGGGTAGAAAGCAGAAAAAAAATATAAATCTCCCACTTAAACCCCCAACCCAAAAGTACAAAATACTAGACTTTTAACACCAAAACCTCTAGACAATGCATTTGAATATAAATTGATTCCAGATGAAGTAAAATATGTGGAAGAATATCTAATAATAATAGTAATAATAATTATCACATTAAGATGCTCATATAATTGAAAGGTTGGTGCCATTAAAAACACAGGGGGCTGGGGAGATGTTTTAGTGCAACATAAACCTGAGGACCTTGTTTTGACACAGACCCATGTAAAAGCTGGCCGTGGCAGCATCTGCCCTCCCTGTGGACATCTACAGTAGAGGCAAACAGAGGGAGAGTTAGGAAATTCACAGGCCGCCTGGCTGGGCTTACATAACAACAGAGAGACCCTGTCTCAAACAAGGTGAAAAGGCAAAGACCGTAACCCAAGGTTGCCCTCTGACTTCCATGTGCCCACTATAACACACGTGCACCTGCACCCACCCCTATAACACACGTGCACCTGCACCCCTATAACACACGTGCACCTGCACCCCTATAACACACGTGCACCTGCACCCCTATAACACACGTGCACCTGCACCCCTATAACACACGTGCACCTGCATTCACCCCTATAACACACGTGCACCTGCACCACTATAACACACATGCACCTGCACTCACCCCTATAACACACGTGCACCTGCACCCCTATAACACACGTGCACCTGCATTCACCCCTATAACACACGTGCACCTGCACTCACCCCTATAACACACGTGCACCTGCACCCCTATAACACACGTGCACCTGCACCCCTATAACACACGTGCACCTGCACCCCTATAACACACGTGCACCTGCACCCCTATAACACACGTGCACCTGCACTCACCCCTATAACACACGTGCACCTGCACCCCTATAACACACGTGCACCTGCACCCCTATAACACACGTGCACCTGCACCCCTATAACACACGTGCACCTGCACCCCTATAACACACGTGCACCTGCACCCCTATAACACACGTGCACCTGCACTCACCCCTATAACACACGTGCACCTGCACCCCTATAACACACGTGCACCTGCACCCCTATAACACACGTGCACCTGCACCCCTATAACACACGTGCACCTGCACCCCTATAACACACGTGCACCTGCACCCCTATAACACACGTGCACCTCCACCCCTATAACACACATGCACCTGCACCCCTATAACACACGTGCACCTGCACCCCTATAACACACGTGCACCTGCACCCCTATAACACACGTGCACCTGCACTCACCCCCTATAACACACGTGCACCTGCACCCCTATAACACACGTGCACCTCCACCCCCTATAACACACGTGCACCTGCACCCCTATAACACACGTGCACCTGCACCCCTATAACACACGTGCACCTGCACCCCTATAACACACGTGCACCTGCACCCCTATAACACACGTGCACCTCCACTCACCATTATAACACACGTGTACCTCCACCCCTATAACACACGTGCACCTGCACCCCTATAACACACGTGCACCTGCACTCACCCCTATAACACACGTGCACCTGCACCCCTATAACACACGTGCACCTCCACTCACCATTATAACACACGTGTACCTCCACCCCTATAACACACGTGCACCTGCACCCCTATAACACACGTGCACCTGCACTCACCCCTATAACACACGTGCACCTGCACCCCTATAACACACGTGCACCTGCACCCCTATAACACACGTGCACCTGCACTCACCCCTATAACACACGTGCACCTGCATCCCTATAACACACGTGCACCTGCATTCACCCCTATAACACACGTGCACCTGCACCCCTATAACACACGTGCACCTGCACTCACCCCTATAACACACGTGCACCTGCACCACTATAACACACGTGCACCTGCACTCACCCCTATAACACACGTGCACCTGCACTCACCCCTATAACACACATGCACCTGCACCCCTATAACACACGTTCACCTGCACTCACCCCTATAACACACGTGCACCTGCACCCCTATAACACACGTGCACCTGCACCCCTATAACACACGTGCACCTGCACCCCTATAACACACGTGCACCTGCACCCCTATAACACACGTGCACCTGCACCCCTATAACACACGTGCACCTGCACCCCTATAACACACGTGTACCTGCACTCACCATTATAACACACGTGTACCTGCACCCCTATAACACACGTGCACCTGCACCCCTATAACACACGTGCACCTGCACTCACCCCTATAACACACATGCACCTGCACCCCTATAACACACGTGCACCTGCACCCCTATAACACACGTGCACCTGCACCCCTATAACACACGTGCACCTGCACTCACCCCTATAACACACGTGCACCTGCACTCACCATTATAACACACGTGTACCTGCACCCCTATAACACACGTGCACCTGCACTCACCATTATAACACACGTGTACCTCCACCCCTATAACACACGTGCACCTGCACCCCTATAACACACGTGCACCTGCACTCACCCCTATAACACACATGCACCTGCACCCCTATAACACACGTGCACCTGCACCCCTATAACACACGTGCACCTGCACCCCTATAACACACGTGCACCTGCACTCACCCCTATAACACCACGAGCACCTGCACTCACCCCTATAACACACGTGCACCTGCACCCCTATAACACACGTGCACCTGCACTCACCATTATAACACACGTGTACCTCCCACCCCTATAACACACGTGCACCTGCACCCCTATAACACACGTGCACCTGCACTCACCCCTATAACACACGTGCACCTGCACTCACCCCTATAACACACGTGCACCTGCACTCACCCCTATAACACACGTGCACCTGCACTCACCATTATAACACACGTGTACCTCCACCCCTATAACACACGTGCACCTGCACCCCTATAACACACGTGCACCTGCACTCACCCCTATAACACACGTGCACCTGCACCCCTATAACACACGTGTACCTGCACTCACCATTATAACACACGTGTACCTGCACCCCTATAACACACGTGCACCTGCACCCCTATAACACACGTGCACCTGCACTCACCCCTATAACACACATGCACCTGCACCCCTATAACACACGTGCACCTGCACTCACCCCTATAACACACGTGCACCTGCACCCCTATAACACACATGCACCTGCACTCACCCCTATAACACACGTGCACCTGCACCCACCCCTATAACACACGTGCACCTGCACTCACCCCTATAACACACGTGCACCTGCACCCCTATAACACACATGCACCTGCACTCACCCCTATAACACACGTGCACCTGCACCCCTATAACACACGTGCACCTGCACCCCTATAACACACGTGCACCTGCACCCACCCCTATAACACACGTGCACCTGCACCCCTATAACACACGTGCACCTGCACTCACCATTATAACACACGTGCACCTGCACCCCTATAACACACGTGCACCTGCACTCACCCCTGTAACACACATGCACCTGCACCCCTATAACACACGTGCACCTGCACTCACCCCTATAACACACGTGCACCTGCACCCCTATAACACACGTGCACCTGCACCCCTATAACACACGTGCACCTGCACTCACCCCTATAACACACGTGCACCTGCACCCCTATAACACACGTGCACCTGCACCACTATAACACACGTGCACCTGCACCCCTATAACACACGTGCACCTGCACCCCTATAACACACGTGCACCTGCACTCACCCCTATAACACACGAGCACCTGCACTCACCCCTATAACACACGTGCACCTGCACCCCTATAACACACGTGCACCTGCACTCACCATTATAACACACGTGTACCTCCACCCCTATAACACACGTGCACCTGCACCCCTATAACACACGTGCACCTGCACTCACCCCTATAACACACGTGCACCTGCACTCACCCCTATAACACACGTGCACCTGCACTCACCCCTATAACACACGTGCACCTGCACTCACCATTATAACACACGTGTACCTCCACCCCTATAACACACGTGCACCTGCACCCCTATAACACACGTGCACCTGCACCCCTATAACACACGTGCACCTGCACCCCTATAACACACGTGTACCTGCACTCACCATTATAACACACGTGTACCTGCACCCCTATAACACACGTGCACCTGCACCCCTATAACACACGTGCACCTGCACTCACCCCTATAACACACATGCACCTGCACCCCTATAACACACGTGCACCTGCACTCACCCCTATAACACACGTGCACCTGCACCCCTATAACACACATGCACCTGCACTCACCCCTATAACACACGTGCACCTGCACCCACCCCTATAACACACGTGCACCTGCACTCACCCCTATAACACACGTGCACCTGCACTCACCATTATAACACACGTGTACCTCCACCCCTATAACACACGTGCACCTGCACCCCTATAACACACATGCACCTGCACTCACCCCTATAACACACGTGCACCTGCACCCCTATAACACACGTGCACCTGCACCCCTATAACACACGTGCACCTGCACCCACCCCTATAACACACGTGCACCTGCACCCCTATAACACACGTGCACCTGCACCCCTATAACACACGTGCACCTGCACCCCTATAACACACGTGCACCTGCACTCACCCCTATAACACACGAGCACCTGCACTCACCCCTATAACACACGTGCACCTGCACCCCTATAACACACGTGCTCCTGCACTCACCATTATAACACACGTGTACCTCCACCCCTATAACACACGTGCACCTGCACCCCTATAACACACGTGCACCTGCACTCACCCCTATAACACACGTGCACCTGCACTCACCCCTATAACACACGTGCACCTGCACTCACCCCTATAACACACGTGCACCTGCACTCACCATTATAACACACGTGTACCTCCACCCCTATAACACACGTGCACCTGCACCCCTATAACACACGTGCACCTGCACCCCTATAACACACGTGCACCTGCACCCCTATAACACACGTGTACCTGCACTCACCATTATAACACACGTGTACCTGCACCCCTATAACACACGTGCACCTGCACCCCTATAACACACGTGCACCTGCACTCACCCCTATAACACACATGCACCTGCACCCCTATAACACACGTGCACCTGCACTCACCCCTATAACACACGTGCACCTGCACCCCTATAACACACGTGCACCTGCACTCACCCCTATAACACACGTGCACCTGCACCCACCCCTATAACACACGTGCACCTGCACTCACCCCTATAACACACGTGCACCTGCACTCACCATTATAACACACGTGTACCTGCACCCCTATAACACACGTGCACCTGCACCCCTATAACACACATGCACCTGCACTCACCCCTATAACACACGTGCACCTGCACCCCTATAACACACGTGCACCTGCACCCCTATAACACACGTGCACCTGCACCCACCCCTATAACACACGTGCACCTGCACCCCTATAACACACGTGCACCTGCACTCACCATTATAACACACGTGCACCTGCACCCCTATAACACACGTGCACCTGCACTCACCCCTGTAACACACATGCACCTGCACCCCTATAACACACGTGCACCTGCACTCACCCCTATAACACACGTGCACCTGCACCCCTATAACACACGTGCACCTGCACCCCTATAACACACGTGCACCTGCACTCACCCCTATAACACACGTGCACCTGCACCCCTATAACACACGTGCACCTGCACCCCTATAACACACGTGCACCTGCACCCCTATAACACACGTGCACCTGCACCCCTATAACACACGTGCACCTGCACTCACCCCTATAACACACGTGCACCTGCACTCCTATAACACACGTGCACCTGCACTCACCCCTATAACACACATGCACCTGCACCCCTATAACACACGTGCACCTGCATTCACCCCTATAACACACGTGCACCTGCACCCCTATAACACACGTGCACCTGCACTCACCCCTATAACACACGAGCACCTGCACCCCTATAACACACGTGCACCTCCACCCCTATAACACACGTGCACCTGCACCCCTATAACACACGTGCACCTGCACCCACCCCTATAACACACGTGCACCTGCACCCCTATAACACACGTGCACCTCCACCCCTATAACACACGTGCACCTGCACCCCTATAACACACGTGCACCTGCACCCACCCCTATAACACACGTGCACCTGCACCCCTATAACACACGTGCACCTCCACCCCTATAACACACGTGCACCTGCACCCCTATAACACACGTGCACCTGCACCCACCCCTATAACACACGTGCACCTGCACCCCTATAACACACGTGCACCTGCACTCACCCCTGTAACACACGTGCACCTGCACCCACCCCTATAACACACGTGCACCTGCACCCACCCCTATAACACACGTGCACCTGCACCCCTATAACACACGTGCACCTCCACTATAACACACGTGCACCTGCACCCCTGTAACACACGTGCACCTGCACTCACCCCTATAACACACGTGCACCTGCACCCCTATAACACACGTTCACCTGCACTCACCCCTATAACACACGTGCACCTCCACTATAACACATTTCCACCTACACTCACCCTGTAACACAGGTACACATGGACCCACCACTATAGCACACATGTACCTGCATTCACCCTATAACACAGCTGCACCTCACTCACGCCTGTAACACATGTGCATCTGCACTCACCGCTGCAACACAGGTGCACCTGTACTCACCCCGTAACACCACTATAACACACCTGCACCGTCCACTATAATATGTGTGCATGTGTGCTTGTGACACTCTAACACTTACACACCATACACACCTGCACCCACCCCATAACATATGTGCACCTGCACCTGTTACTACAGCACACCTGCACCCACCACAATAGCACACGTGCAGCTTCACACACCCAAGAGCCTAAGGCCATGGGTTCAAACCCTAACACCTAACCCAAAGTGATTTTTGTTTTGTTTTTGTTTTTGTTTGTTTGTTTTTAAATGTTGAGTGAATTTTCTTTCAAGTGGATTTATATTAAAAAGTTTAAGGACCCGAGGGAACTTCATGGATCTGCTCTGAGCAGACTAAACTCACCTATTCACGTGAGACCACCCTGAGTCCCTGACTGCCTGATCTCTGATGCCCGTCACCGGGCTTCTACCAGAGGTGAGTCTGGGACCAGTTTTGGTCAAATCCCCCTCACACCCTTCCCTGGGAACTCCCTGGATTGGCCCCAAATCTCGCTGCCCACTGTATTCTGTCCCTAGCAAAAATGCTCCTGTTGCTCTGATCCACAAACCCCCAACCCAGAACCCGACCCCCCACCCTGCAAAAAACCTAGCCCACTGCCCCACTACTCTAGTTGATTACTGGACCAGAAGACAGGTCCAACAATCCCGCCACCTCCTTGGAACTTCCTGGATTTGCCCTGAGCACACTAGACCCTCCTATCCACACACCATCACCCTGAGTCCCCACCTGCCTGATATTTGACCCCCATTGCCGGGCCTCTGCTGGAGAACCACACTAAATCCTCACCTGCCTGATCTTTAACCCCCATTGCTTGACCAATGCCCGAGGAAAGACCTCCTAGAGAGCTTGGAGAACCCAGAGCTACAGACATCAAACTCCTGAACCACCTGAGCCCACTGGGGGGAGCAGTGTAGAGAAAGAGCCCCCACCTGCACCCAGTGGAAGAAGCTATGGGAAGACAGCAATACAAGAAAACACCTAACAATAGAAAGACAAGCATAACATCACCAGGATCTAGGGACTCTACACCAACTAGACCGGAACACACCAAAGCACATGAAGCAGAAGAGAACGACTTAAAAAATAACTTCATAAAAATGATAGAGGCCCTCAGAGATGATATGAGAAAATCTCTTAAAGAAATGGAAGAACACACAATCAAAAAATTGGAAGAAACAGAGGAAAAGACCAAGCAAAGAATGCAAGAGATGAACAAATCTCTTAAAGAAAGTAAGGAAAGCCAAGAAAAAAACAATTAAACCGGTGAAGGAAATGGTTCAAGACTTGGAAACTGAAATAAAGACAATAAAGAAAACACAAACTGAAGTAATGTTAGAAATAGAAAAACTGGGCAAATGATCAAGACTATAGATGCAAGCATAACCAACAGAATATAAGAGATGGAAGAGAGAATCTCAGGCACTGAAGATAAACTAGAGGAAATAGACTCATCAACCAAAGAAAATATTAAATCCAACAAATCCTTAACACAAAACATCCAGCATGTGGGACACCATGAAAAGGCCAAACCTAAGAATAATAGGCATAGAGGAAGGTGAGGAAGCCCAGCTCAAGGTGCAGAAAACACATTCAACAAAATCATTGAGGAAAACTTTCCAAATCTGAAGAAGGACATGCCCATGAAAGTACAAGAAGCATACCGAACCCCAAATAGGCTGGACCAAAGAAAAAAAGACCCCTCGACATATAATAATCAAAACACCTAGCATACAGAATAAAGAAAGAATATTAAGAGAAGCAAAGGAAAAGGCCAGGTAACATATAAAGGCAGACCTATCAAAATTACACCTGACTTCTCCATGGAAACTCTCAAAGCCAGAAGGTCCCTGGATAGATATTCGACAAAACTCAACACCCTTTCATGATAAAGGTCTTGGAGAGATCAGGGATAACAGGGACATACCTAAACATAATAAAAGCAATATACAGTAAACCAACAGCTAACATCAAACTGAATGCAGAGAAGCTTAAGGTGATTCCTCTAAAATCAGGAACAAGACATGGCTGCCCTCTCTCTCCATATCTCTTCAATATTGTACTTGAAGTTCTAGCTAAAGCCATAAGACAACAAGAGGAGATCAAGGGGATACATATCAGAAAGGAAGAAGTCAAACTGTCACTATTTGCAGATGATATGATAGTTTACATAAGCGACCCAATAAACTCTACCAGGGAACTCCTACAGCTGATAAACACCTTCAGCAAACTAGCAAAATACCAGATAAACTCAAAAAAATCAGTAACCCTACTTTATTCAGACAACAAAGAGGCTGAGAAAGAAATCAACAACATCCTTTACAATAGCCACAAACAACATAAAGTATCTTGGGGTAATGTTACCAAAGAAGTGAAAGATCTATATAGCATGAACTTTATGTCTTTAAAGAAAGAAATTAAAGAAGATACCAGAAAATGGAATGATCTCCCAAGCTCTTGGATAGGTAGGATAAACATAGTAAAAACTGGCAATCTTGCCAAAACCAATCTACAGATTCAATGAAATCCCCATTAAAATCCCAGCACAACTCTTCACTGACCTTGAAAGGATAATAATCAACTTTATATGGAAAAACAAAAGACCCAGGATACCCAAAACAACCCTGTACAATAAAAGAACTTCAGGAGGCATCACTGATTTCAAGCTCTACTATAGAGCTATAGTCCTGAAAACAACCTGGTATTGGCACAAAAATAGACAAGTAGACCAATGGAATAGAATCAAAAATTCTGATATTAACCCACACACCTTCTAGCATCTGATTTTTAACAAAACAGCTGAAAGTATGCAATGGAAGGAGGAAAGCATCTTCAACATATGGCGCTAGCACAACTGGATAATGTTGTGTAGAAGACTGCAGATAGACCCATGTCTGTTGCCATGCACAAAACTCAAGTCCAAATGGATCAAAGACCTCAACATAAATCCAGCCACACTGAACCTCTTAGAAGAGAAAATGGGAGGTACCCTTGAACAAACTGGTACAGGAGACCACTTCCTGAACATATAACTCCAATACCATAGACACTGAGATTGACAATTAATAAATGGAACCTCCTAAAACTGAGAAGCTTCTGTAAGGCAAAGGACACAGTTGACAAAACCAAATGGCAGCCCACAGACTGGGAAAAGATCTTCACCAATCCTACATCTGACAGGGGGCTGATCTCCAAAATATACAAAGAACTTAAGAAACAAATCACCAAAACATCAAATAACTCTATTTAAAAAATGGGGTACAGAACTGAAGAGAGAATTCTCAATAGAGGAAATCAAAAAGGCTAAAAAACACTTAAGAAAGTGCTCATAAGTATCAGGGAAATACAAATCAAAACAACTGAGATACCTTCTTACTCCTGCCAGAATGGCTAAAATTAGAAACACCAATGACAACTTATGCTAGACAGGGGAACACTCCTCCACTGCTGGTGGGAGTGCAAACTCATACAGCCATTTTGGAGATCAGTATGGCTGTTCCTCAGGAAAATGGGAATCAGTCTACCTCAAGATCCAGCAATTCCACTCTTAGTCATATACCCAAATGATCCACATCCATGAAACAAAGGCATCTGTTCAACTATGTTCATAGCAGCACTATTTGTAATAGCAAGAACCTGGAAGCAACCTAGATGCCCCTCAACTGAAGAATGGATAAAGAAGACGTGGCACATCTATACAATGGAATACTACTCTGCAGGAAAAAAAATGGAATCTTGAAATTCACAGGCAAATTGATGGAACCTGAAGAAACCATCCTGAATGAAGTAACCCAGTCACAAAAAGAGTAACATGGGATGTACTCACCCATATATGGATTTTAGACATAGAGCAAAGGATCACCAGCCTATAATTCACACCACCAGAGAAACTAGGCTACAAGGAGGATTCTAAGAGATTCATACAAGGTCTCTCACAGAAGGAGAAAGGAACAAGAGTTCCTGAGCATATTGGTGGGAGTGGGGGCAGAGAGTGGAGAGGGAACTAGGAGAAAGAGAAGGGGAAGAGAGGAAAGCACGTGGGACTAGGAAGATTGAGTCAGGGGAGGAATAGACGAGAGAAGAAAGAGACACAGAGACACAGAGAGAGAGAAAGAGAGAGAGAGACCATGAAAGAGGGAGCCATTATAGGTTTGAAGAGAAAACTGACTCTAGAGAAATGTCCAGAGACCTATAAAGCTGACCCCAACTAACAATTTGAGCAACAGTGGAAAGGCTACCATAAATGCCCTTCCCTGATAAAGAGATTGATGAGTAACTTATCCACCATCACAGAGCCCTCATCTAGTAGCTGATAGAAACAGAAGCAGACACCCACAGCCAAACACTGAGCCGAACTGGAATCCAGATGCAGAGAAGGACAAGACCAGGCTACAGAAACAGATAGAGACAGCTGACCTGAACAAGGAGGAGCTAATGGGTCCCCAGACTGATAGCTGGGAATCCAGCATGGAACTGACTCAGACCCCCGGACATGGGTCTCAGTTAGAAGGCCTGGGCAGTCTAAGGGACCTCAGACAGTGGAACCAGGATGTATCCCTGGTGCACAAAAGGACTTCGGGAGTACATTCCCCATGGAGGGACACTCCCTTAACCTAGAGGCAAGAGGGAGGGCCAAGTCCCTACTCCAAATGACTTGACAGATTTAGATGACCCCTCCTATAAGGCATCACCCTGCATGTGGAGTGGGGGGATGGTATTGGAGGGTGGTTGGGGGGTGGGAGAGAGGGAGGGATGGAGTAGGAACTGGGATTGATATGTAAAATTAGAAAAATAAATAATAAAATAAAAAAAGAAGTTTAAGGACACAAAAGATACTGTGAACTCTAGATTAGAAACAAAAAGATCATTGCTGAAATGAAAAGTAAAGTACATGAAGCAGGATGAAGGGCTTTCACTGCAAGAGAGCAGGCTGAGGGGAAGGAGGAGCTCACACACGGTAGGTAGTCTATGTAGGCGTGCATATAAATGCACATATTGACACATATCCATTGCATGGGTGTATGCTTGTATGTATAACATATAGGTATTATTTCCTAGCTCTGTTGTCTAAGAGAGCCTTTGGTCAGGCATATCAACAGTAAAAATGAGCCCTTCCAGATACTGACTTCTAAATGCTCTGTTTCACCCTGAGACGAGAGAATCTTCAAAGAAGACTGGATTGGGGAGTTTATGGTGAGCCTGTAACACCTGGCCATGCAAGTATGCAAAGGACAGTGGCCACACGCAAAAAAGACAAAAAAAAAAAAAAAAAACGCCTGCGCCCAAATTAGGGATGGTTTTCAGCATCAAAGGCACTTTAAAAATCCTGTTTCAATCCATCAAAGCCAAGACCATCCGTTCATATAGATGGAATTCACGAAGAAGGAATGCTTATTTTCAGTTTGGAAGTATCTCACTCACTCACCCAGCACATATTAACTAAAAAGAGAAAGGAGAACTTGACACTCGGCAAAGTTGACAAAGGAAACACTGTCAATCATGGGATATATCAATCAATTGATAGGATGCAAAGAACACCTTTGGGCTACCACCACCTCTGTGACCGTCCTGCAATATTCATGTGCATAATACATACATGTACAGTCTAATGTAACACATTATGATATGATATATCATGTATGATCACATATAATTATATATGTAAAATCATGAAGAAACACTAGACAGATAAGCATTCTATCAACTATGTGGTCTTTAATTCTAGAAACCTCAAGGTCATGAAAGTCACAGACATATTGGTAATCAACTGCAGACTAAAAGGGAGAGAGACTATGCACATGCACTCTGTGGTTCTGGCCATGGCAACTTCACTGTATTGGAAGAAATGATGAGCCTGGAACAGAATCTGGTAGTCAAAGAACTTCTAGTTCTCCGATTTGGGTGGTGACCTCATGATTTCAGAAGAAAATGACCTTCACAGCGGGAAGGACACACTTGAAGCTGAGCACTAGAGCATCAAGGCTCCGGCTTCTAGAGCCTGGACCCATAAGCCTCTGGGTCACAAGACTTCAGTACTTCAGGGTTCAGCACTGCCAAAACTAAAAGACACCCATTTATGATGTGGGGTAGAAAAATAAGACACATGATCAACAGAAACAGATGTAGAACTTACCCAGTGTGCTGCATCTTGACTGCATCTAGATCATCGAAAGCCCAAGTAGCTGGGCATGCCTGGGGAGGATTTTCTAATCCAGTTACTTGGAGTACCCTCTCTAAATCTGGGCCATACCTTCCGGTGGCAGTCACATAAAAGGACACAGAAGAAGCAAACTGCTTTTTTACCTGCTCTCCCTCATCCTTGATATCAAGCACATCTAGCATGCTGCTGAGGCATTCCTTTATGGTATTAGAACCCACTTCTTCATGATTCCCACACAAACTGAAGACCAGCAACTCTCCAGGACTCCTCCAAGATGCCAGCACCCGAGAGGGACTGCTGAGAAATCCAGCCTCGTGAACTAAATAACAATTGAATTCTTAGCCATCCTATCATTATACAGCCATTGGTAGACACCTCAGACCACAGCCTGTAAGACACTCTAATAAATCACACATGCACACATGCACACACACACACACACACATACACACACACACACATACATAGCACACACACACCCAGCACACACACACGCATATACACATGCACACACACACATACATACACATGCATGCATGCACACATGCACACACACATGCATAGCACACACACATACACACATGCACGTGCATACACACATACACACACACATGCACACACACATGCATAGCACACACACATACACACATGCACGTGCATACACACATACACACACACATGCACACACACAACACACACATACACACATGCACATGTACACACACATACATGCACACAGCACACACACATGCATACACACATGCATAGCACACACACACATACACACATGCACGTGCACACACACACAGCACACACACACACACAGACTTTATCAGCTCTGTTCCGTTAGAGAACCCTGACTAACACACACATTACAAATAAATACTCCAGAACTGAGTCTAAACCCTGAAGAGGGTATTGCTTCCTCAAGTGATAAAGGGCTCTGTTAGGAGTAGGTCTTGTCCTACCGGCGGGGAACCTTACTCCTAACAGGGATCACTCAGGGAAGACAGGGTATTGGACTTAAGACAAGAGTGACAGTAAGAAGGCTGTGTGATCGTTTCAGTAAGAAAGGCCCAGCTGGGAACGGCAGGGGATGGTAAAATTCGGAGTGCGTTGAGGAGTGAAAAATGTAGGCAGTGAGCTGGAAATGGGAAGAGCGGTGAAGGAGGAGGTGAGCAAGGGTAGGCAGGGCCAGACCACACTGCTGGCCTTGCGTGCCGGCTCAGGGAGTGCGGGCTTTAGTCTGACTTCAACAGAAAGACCCTGAGTTGATTTACAGGTGATGAACTGTAAAGTCTCACAGCCACTTATAAGCGAATGGAGCAGTGGACGCAAGGCCACGTTCCTATACTGATGTTTGCCCGCCCTGGACAGGGTGTCCTCCACATCACGGTAATATTACACTGATCAGAGAGACCAGCAGAAGAGCCTCATGGACACCAAATGCCCCCAACCCATGTGGAGGGACAGACCACGACACAACCTTCAATCAAAGAGCTCAGCTTGCCCTGACTGTGTCGTTTTCTCACACCCTCCAAAGTACACAGTGCTAGACAGCCACAGTGTAACAGTCACCTGACCTCAGAACGTCCTACCAGAGGGTGCTGCCCGAAATATACATGCTGCACTGTATCTTGGGACATGGCCGACAAGCTCAAGATCCCTGCCATGGCCCACAGCTCCACACTCTCAAAAATCTCCCATTCAGAAATCCATGCTCAGCTCTGCAGTCCAGCCTCTCTCGTCTTTGACTCTTTGCTCAGTTTTGGCCTTCTCACTAGGCCCCCACAGAGTGGGAAAATTGCCTTGAAGGTCGACAACCCTTACAGGGGACAGACTCTAAGACGCTTAGTGAACATTAACCCCAGAGCCATTTACAGGTTTACTCGATGCCGATGGTAGAAAAACACAGGGACAGAAAAGTGAGCTATGGGGATTGCAGAATGCATAGAACTTTTGTCTATGCTCAGAGGCTGCATATTTTGTGAGACAAGTACAGAGAACTTCCATCAAATTATCATCATGGTCCCTAAATGTTCGAGAATCACAGCCTGGGAGTAACCATGGGAGAGCAGTAGAGTTAACAGTTGTGTTTGAAATAGACCAGGCACTTGTTCACAAATCTGTTGCCAGTTGACTGTATAGTGTAATCAAGCCTCTTAACTTCTCTGGGCTTGTCCACACTCTATAGAAGGAACACAGGGAGAAAACAGCAGAGAGTAACAATGAGAAGTTAGAACTGATCCTCTGTAAAGTCCAGTTCAAGACACAGAACCCCGTTTTCTTATGAACACCAACTTGTCTTACATTCTATTTGCACTAATTCCCTCCAGCTCCTGCCTAGCTGTAGAAGCTGCTGATCCTTGACATACTCCTGCTATGTGCAAACGGCTGTAGAAGAACACAGTGGAGACATCCAAGTGCAGATAACACCACTCTTTTTAGGGTTCAGGCGGGGATGCTTTGAAACGGACCAATCAACTGTGCCTTATTCTATAAATAAGGAGCCGTTTTCTATGGGCGCGAAGTTAAATCTGTGACAGTCCTATGAAGAAAACCCCAGGGTCAAGAAGCCAGTCATGCCATAGGCACAAGCAAGCCACTCTCTGTGGCACTGTCCTGGAGTAGTTATTGGTCTGGTTTACATGAGACAAGAGGAGGGATTGAAACGGGGCTAAAGTAAGAAGAGGCTGTGGGTCAACCAGCTGTACTAGCACCTACTCACTATCTCAAGAAGGATATTTTCCCACCCTCCGCACTGTCCAGAGATGTGTTGGCACAGCCCCGGAAGGAAGAATAAAAACCTCAGCCCAAGTTGCACAACACCCAAGTCTAGTCAGGAAAGATGTTAATGGTTTATGCTTTTCGTTCCGGATTTTCTTCCACTGTAGAGAAAACCGATGTCTACATGAGATTAGCGCACGAGCGCTCTCCCAAGGAGCAGGGTCCCAAACAAGCCTGAGCCACTGCCTTCAGTGGTAACAACCACCTGGTGTGATGCTTCCCACACCAAAGAACTGACAATAGCTGCCTCTTTCCCCCACGTGGCTAATATTTCTTGCCTGTGTTCTTTTCAAAGCTTATTCTCATAAAACAAGAAAGCACTTCTCTTATATGGCTTGTCAATTACAAAGCATTCTCACCTGACAGTACCAAAATACACAGGCATCTACATTTAAATTCTTCACCACTTGTGTTGGTAATAATAATTTGCTCAGACCAAAATGATGCTAATCAAGTAAGACTAGGCTCATGACAGTGATTAAAATGGTCACCACACAGAGGCTACAGTTAGTCTTCTACAGTCCAGGGATTCAACATATGACAAATAAAAAAAGTGAATCAAAGGCTAAGTGTGTGGTTTAGTGGTAGAATACGTGCTTAGCATGCACAAGGCTATTCTTAGTACCAGCCTGGTTTTATCACATACATACATACATACATACATACATACATACATACATACATACACTCTTTCCCTGAGATTTACATTGTTTAGATTTTATACGTAATCTAGACTAAAAGTCCCAACAAGGTCAACGGTGAGGGGGACAGAGCTTCATGTTGTAAAGAACAATTCTAAACTCTGAATTGAGACTCTGGTCTAAGGCGTGGCTCTGCGGCTGTCAGCTCAATGTCATGAAGTCCCTGGGCCTCACTGACTGATGTGTGCGATTACCCTCAAGTATTCATTTTCTACTTTAGCCACTAAGTGAGGTGCTGGAGATTGAGCAGAAACACCACACACTTCTCTCATATGGGAAATGCATGGAAATTATGAAGTCTACATTTTGATGAGGTGAAAATGGTGCTATAAGAGCACAAAGACAGGGCACTTGATCTTGGGAAGAGCAGGGGTTGGGAGGGGAGAATAAGGGAGGGAAATGGGCTTGGATGAAGAGTCAGGAAGGGTTCCAAAGTACAGATATTCTCTCGGCTGCTGAGTGTCATCCCAAGCACACATTCCAGAGCTAAGGAGATCACTAGGAGATGGGTTCACAGACCTGCTGAGCCTGCTTGGGGAGAGACCTCAGTGTTTCCAAAGAGTCTCTGGTGTCTGCTCTGCCTAGACCACAGTGTGGCTTTGGATCTCTGGAAATCAGGGTCAGTTCAGTGACAGCATAGATCCTCGAAGACCTGGTTATTTCCCTGACCTGAGTCAGTCACCCTGGTAAAATGCCACAGACCTTTCAGGAAAGGAAGGAAAACCTGATGTGATGTGCTGTGCTGTGCAATTGTTCTATTCCTGCCCAGTCTCCCTGCACAGCAGAGCTGTCATGAAGACCAAAGAGCGGAGTCCTTGGTGTGAATGATGCTGGACATCTGATAAAAATGAGTGTTGTGAGCCATTTGTTATGGCACTGCTCCTCTTCCATGAGCAGGAAACCACCATTTTCTTTCCTACTCAACCCTGATCAGAATTCATATCTCCCATATAAAGATACTCTGACTAGACTAGATTAATCTCCAGCTTTCAGTGTGTGTGTGTGTGTGTGTGTATGTGTGTGTGTGTGTACTCATACTCACTTTGTGTGCACATGTGGGCAGGAGGCATGTATGTGTGTGCATATACATGAGATCCATAGGTTGACACTGGAGTCATCCTTAGTTTTTTGTTTTGTTTTGTTTTGTTTTGTTTTTGAGGCAGGGTCTCTTGTTGAGCCTAGAACTCACTGATCAGGCAGACTGGCTAGCTCTTGAGTACAAAGTATCTGCCTGTCTCCACCTGGCATACCAACAGGCAGGTTTTTTTTTTTTTTTATGGGCGCTGGGGCTTTAAACCAGGGCCTTGTGCTTGCAGCCAGCTTCCAACTTCTAAGAACACAGATGTTCTGGCAACAGTAAGGAATCCAGCTGATGAACTCACCACCTCTCACCCTCGGGACCAACAGTCCAGCATGGCCTCCTCTTGTCCAGCATAGAGGGCTGCAGATCTGGACTGATGTTTCCCACCTCTGGCCTCTGCTTCATGCTGCACCTATAGATGATACCTTCGCCATTCCAATGTTATAACTGCCCTTCTTTCTTTTAATAACTCATCAGTATGAGCAACATGGCAATTTTGGGGGGGTGTTTTTTACGATTGGGTATAGTTCAATTATTTTCCAGAGCTGTGAGATCTCTGTAATTACCTAATTTGCCTGGTGATACAACATACCATATCTTCAGCTAAAAGCATGTTTATACTGACAGAGGTCCGTGGTTCTGGGAACACAAGTGAAACCTCTGAGACAATAAATCAATAAATGATCAAGTGTTCAGAGGATGAGGTCCTTCATTGACCAAGAATCTCCTGGCACTGACTTTTTCCCATCATGAGCCATTCCCAGTTTGAACTGATAAGAGGACATGAGGCAAGTGGGTCTCCAGCCTACAGTGGCTCTAGCTACTCTGTCCTGTTGCCAGACTGGCCCTCCCTAAAAGAAGTGACACTTTTAATGCAGATGTCTATAGGTTTCACCTTGACTTCTTCATACTAACTTATTTTGCCTTCACTCCCCATTTTATTCTCAGAACCACACGACTAAGGCTGTCAATGACCAGGCCCCATGAATACAAGAGGGATTTTACTCCTAGGAGATGATTCATGGACCTGCCCAGCTTTCTGGGCTCCCTGGATGACGGGTAAACCAGATGGCTGGTTCTGGCCAGTGAGCTCAGAGTGGAAGTTATATACATCATTTCTGGACTGCAATATGAAAGAGCCAATGTGGGCCCCTCTAACTCTGTTTTCCACTTCCAAAAGCACTGATGTGCATGGTGTTAAGCAGCCTCTGTCTGTGAATCAAGACCTAGAAGGAAGCCATATTAGGTAACTGCCAGACTATGCTTAAATAAAAGCTAGGCATTCTACAAGGATCCGCTAGGATTTGGTAATGCACTTAACTTTTACAGAGCCTTGCTGAGAATTGTGACTAAGTGGCCAGAAGCACCTGTCTCTCAGAAGGAGTGGAAGCTATGAACAGAACACAGTGGTCCTGCCCTCAGATAGGGCTCTTTGACCGTTCCACAAGATTATCTGGGTCACATATGACCAATTATAGTGACCATTAAACTACAAATAAAAGAAAATTAACAAGGTGAAGTGCCAAATCAAGTATGGAAAATGCTGGTAAACAGTGAAATGTTGCCCTGCCATACAGACACACTGATTGTCCCAGCAATAGACACTTAGGAGGGCTGCTGGCTTGAAGAACACAGGAGAGCATGGGAGTAGAAGCTATAAAACTCAGAGTGGAACTTTTGCTTTGCAGCCAAACCCCAAATGTTCACATCATCATCATGCCAACAGAAGGGCACGTTAGGAAACTGAAAACCTAGGAAGCCATAGACAAAATCATGAAGTTCATTTTCATAACCCGGTATCTCCTTAAAGCTGGGAGCTCCACACTTCCTGAGTTAATTGATCCTTCTCCTGAGGTATTACCATTTTAGTACCTGGTGTCCCATCACCCAGCCTTCCAGAGTCCCCTTTTTCTAGGGTCTCCCGGTGCCGAAGTCAACTTGCCAGCACCCATCCTCCAACACCTTCTTCTCAACCCTAGCTTGTTGGTCCCAAGTACGATCCTCATAGGATCTGGACAGGAGCTCAAGTGTTGCACCTACTTGGGGACAAAGGCTTAGCATTCCCAGGTCTGGCAGCATGGCTGCTCTGACCAACAGATACTCTTTGCTAGCACAGTGAAGAAATCCTTGGAGAAATGAATACTTCACCAGCCTTTTAGTCATCCTAGGGATATGGGTGCCTGCCTCCTTTGTGCCCTTGAACCAGAGGGCCAGGCATAAGTGGCCATGGAGCCTCTCTTCCTTTCCTGTCAACCATAAGCCTCTCCCTCCTGTCCTATTCTCAATCTGAACTTCCTACCTTCCTTATTCACTTGTGATGATGCATCCATGTCACTCTTACTCTAACTTTGGAGACAGAAAAGGAAGCAGAGACACCTGGGTTTTCTGCCACTGAAATTGGAAATGAGTCCTTGAAAGAAAAGAAGTCAAGGTCCAGCGGGACATATTTTTCCTTCAAAACACTGTAAATTGAGTAGAGGTTTCACATGACGCTCACGTCTTGGTATGTGTTTGTTGTTTTTAGAGCTGTGGGCTGCATATCTGAAGCAACACATGCATGTATGATGCAAGTGTTACCATGGCAAATAGCATGCATTTTTTTGGTTGAATAGAAGAGTAAATAAGAGTATAAATATTGCATTTTCTGTTACTATGGAGCTGCAATAACTTGAGCCCTTGTCATTTTGGAAACTGTATTTTATTATTTGGGCTCACTCCCCACTGTGAACATTCCTATCACAAAATCTCCAGCCCACTGCAGCTGTAATTACACTTAACCAACAAGCACCCATCAGTTGTCCTTTTAGACAGGACGTCACTAATCCCAGGTAGAGAAAATTCATCCTGTAGTTTTACTTTATTCCCAGATGTAAAATCTGTATTTCCAAAGTTAAAAACATTAATATTGCACAGGCAAGATGGCTCAGTGGCTGAAGGCACCTGCCACCAAGCCTGATTGTCTGAATTCAGTCCTTAGGACCCACATGATTGAAGAAGATAACTGACTCCTGAAAGTCGTCTTTAACTTTCAAATACCTCTCGCTCTCCCCCTACCCCCCACACATACATAAAAATGTAAAATAATTATGTTTAAACTTTAAAAATAATATTAAAAGTATGTCTCAATACCATGAATCTTTCATCTGTCTAGCTATAAAGAAATATAGTGTTGAAAATGTTTTAAACTGTTTTGTTTTATTTAGGCAAAGAATGGATTGAATGTTATTTGAATTATTACTGAGTAAAGCGTCATGAGTTCTAACCCTGACATATCAGCATAGGAAAGTGGTATCTTGATCTTTGCATCTTCCTGACAGTTCTATTGTAATCATTGATTTAGATGCTTCTGTCATCCATATCAAAATCTATGTTTCAGTCTCTGCTAAATTTATCTCTATGCTGAACAAAAATATGGACTTGGAGATTTAAATGACTTAGCCTGAGAACTGTTGGTATGTTTCTTCCCAAGCGATTGATACACTGCACAAGCACTGCTATACCTAACACCTCGTGTGCAAGGCATTGTACCGGATCCTTTTAAAGTTAGCAAAGCACAGTTATGCCACAAAGGAGCTCATTTCATTGATAAAAATGTATAGCACCGTGTCAAATCATTTCCCACACTGTCAACTGTCCGTTACTCCAGTTGTATGCCCAGTTCATTGAGACATTTCTAAGATACTTTGCAGCCAGTGTCCAAAGTTGTGCTAAATATAGGACAAACTGACTTAATTTGACTTCTGTCTATTGAAGGAGATAACTAGAGCATGAAGGAACAATCCAATTACACTGTCTTCTCTCCCTGACTTCAACCAGCTTCTGCTAGCAAATGCCAAGAGGAGGAGAGATTTCCAATATCCCCAGAGATGCCAAGCCCTGGAAACATCTTAGAACCATTTCATCCCTTTTGTTGTCAGTATCCAGACAGATAACTGGTGGTAGTGGGTGAATACACACGAGAGAGGCTTGAGACGTGCATGGCACAACACCTATATTAAAGATAGGTCTTTTGTTTTAATGATTTAATGTTTTTTCCTTGAAGGTTATGTATGTTGATAACAAAAGAAACAAACAAAACCTTTCAAACAGACAACCAAATACTCTACAGGTCTATATCCCCGTCAGGACTTTTCTCTTTCAGAATTCTTTCTCCCCTATTTCCTTTTTTTTTTTTTTTTAATCATACTAGTTTTATATGTAGCAATACAATTAAATAATGCTATACTAGACTGCTTTGACATGATTTTAAACAGAGGAAACAGGGAAATCTTGGGTTGCCGAATCATTCCCTCTAGATCCATCACTTTTTCTAAGTGAGTCAGTGATAGATGCCTCTTGCATGAATGACAAAAGGAAATTTTTTAAGCCTGGCTTTCACAGTCACATGAGTAGGGAAATGTGACATGGGCACTCTTAAACTTGGATGCAGGCTGAGACCCTTTGACATTTTTGAGAGCTTTTACTTCTGAAGAAAGATGGGAGGAGGAAGAGGAGAGTGAGGAGGAAGAGAAGGGAAAGGCTTGGCTTAAACTTAAACCAGTCTGATTTGGATTTCAGCTACCACTTGTGTGTAGACTTTTTTGCAGACAGGGACACTAATTCAACACATCTAGTATAGCTGAGATATTCTGCTTTATTGACACCTTATGCCCCTTGAGCCTGTGGTCCCTAGGGATATACATAGTAGAGAGTTTTTGTCTGACAACACAAGGTCATGGTAAAGGCCTAGGTCACCATGAGGGGACAGGGCCTTCTGTAGGCTCCAGAGGTGTCTAGATCTGCAAGCATGGCACAGCATTTCCAGAGCAAAGAGTTGCCCAGGCAGAGGTAAGCATCAGGAAGCAGGCATGAAGGCCTAAGGAGAGCAGCAGGGAAATGAGTGGCTGGAGGATCTGGGGACCAACTAAGTGGTCTAGAGAGAAAGGCAATGGGAGATCATGACAAGGACACTGACCTTTCCAGAATCTACCTGGTGGGAGGAGAGGTTATGGAGGAGTGGAGAGTGTTCCAAGCAAGACTAATGAATACCTAGTGGCATCAGAAGGTAACAAAAGCTCACAACTAAAATCTGAGTGCACAGGACCCATCTTGAGTCATCTGAAGCACTGGAGGCACTGATTAGACAAGGTCTCCACAGAGACAGCAAGACACTGGTCATCAAGTGGAGAGTGAGGATCAGGAGCTAGACAGAGACTCACAGATAACACCTTAGATTCAAGACTAGACACACAGATAACACCTTAGATCCAAGGCTAGACTCCAAACAGCAAGCCTGTGACCAGGAGACCACCCACATGCTCAGGATAAAACAGAAGAGGCTCTTGGGAACCTCTACATCACACAAACTTGGGCATCAGGAGAAATGGAAGCTCATGCTGGGAATATTCCTACAGGTGCCACCCTACTCCACTCTTGAGCCAGCCTCTTTGCTGACTCTCCCACCAACCTGTCCTTTCGGGGTATCAGCAAGTCACCTCTGAGGACACATCCCTACAGTGCAGGTCTCCCCCCCTTGGACTGCCAGCTTAGGAGACTTTAATGCCTGTGACAGAGGCTAAAAACTGGAACCCTATGAGCCGAATCTAGCTTACAGATGGCTTTGGTTTGACTCTCACTGTGTTCTTACAAACTTTGATTTAGATACATTTTAAAATAAAGATAATGCACACATACGTGCTTGCTTGTACATGCATGGGTGCACACACACACACACATACATGGGGCTTTCTGGCTTCTCTTAGAACTCAGAAAGTCTGGCAATTCTGAGCTCATGTCCCCACCTGGCAATAATCAGCTGCCACTGAGCAGTGCTGCCCTGTCTGTCACTAGCATCTGCTCTCTATAGCAGCCACCTCTTGTCTTCTTTGGCCTTTCACCTACTGTGGGCCCTGCCTGCCCCCTGCAGTTGTTAGAATTTGTTAACCCCTGAACTGACCTCCATTTCTTCACTAGCATTCCAGTAAGCTTGGGTGTGAACTACTGCCCAATATCTGTAATAGTTCTTTTCTTTTTCAAACGTCTCTTCTTTGAAAGTCCCTTTAAGGCCTTCTTTGGAGCTAGAGAGATGGCTCCATTCATAAACTACCTGCTGTGCAAGCATCAAAATCTGAGTTTGAATTCTCACATCCCCAAGAGCCCACATTTAAAAGTCGGGTGAAATAATGAGAGCCAAGCACTGTGAGAGGTAAGAGTAGGCAAGTCCCTGGAGCTCATTGGCCAAGCAGCCTGACCAAATGAATGAGCTCCATAGTGAGAGCCTGCCTCAAAAAACAGAGGGGTGGGGGTGATAGAGGAAAGGCACTTGACATCTAATGACCAGCTGCACATGTGTGCACACACCACACAAAATAGCACAACACACACGGAGATGCACACATATACACAGGAGGAGGAGATATAACCCGATCAAATGTGTTTTGAAACTGTCACAATGAAACTAATATTGTGTATACTGACTAAAATAAATGAATATTTTCTTGCATCGAGCCAACATGTCTGGCTAATCTAGAACAAGTGAGATGCACACCGTGCCTGGCCTCAGGAAGCTGATATTGCAGTAGTATTTAACCGTTATGGAGAGGGACAGCAGCAGGCAGACTGGGAGAGCTGAGAGAAAGGGGCACTCATGGCAAGGGCACTAACCCAGGGACAGCCTTTGCGGACAGAGCCGGATCTAACACAGGGGAGTGGGGATTGGTGCACTCCAGGAAAGCCAACCGGACAGTCTAGTGCCTAGAACTAAACAGAGTTCAGGCTAGGTGCACAGGGCACTGATCAGTGTGGGTGCAAAGAGACTAAGGGATGGATTGAGGAAGTGGGCAAGATCTGGATATGGTGCTTACCCCAGGGAAGGGAGAAAGCGTGGGGCCTTGTTTAGCAAGAATCTTACAAGCCAGCACTCCTTTAATCTAGCACCTGGGAGGCAGAGGCAGGTGGACTTCTGTGAATTCCAAGCCAGCCTAGTCCAACTAGGGCTGCATTGTGAAGGAGAGAGAGAGACGGAGAGAGAGAGAGAGAGAGAGAGAGGAGAGAGAGAGAGAGAGAGAGAGAGAGGGAGAGAGAGAGAGCAGGTGAGTACCACACTGCTCTTCTAGGTAATATACTGGAAAGGACACAAGGAAGATGAAAGAGTCAATACCATGTAGTGTCTGGTCAAGGTTATACATTGGATAGTGCATTTCTATATTCATGTGTCTGGCATTGACTTATTTATTTAACACAGCAATTTAAAATACATCAACAGCTAGCCATTATTATGGGGAAACAAGGGCACAGTGTAGCTTTAGGTAATTTATCTCCAACTAAGTTTTATGTTTTTGGTTGTGAGCCATCTCTCCAGCCCTCCAACTAAGTTTTCAATCATCATGTTGGTGACAATTTGTTATGGAAACTGTTTAGTCTCTCTAATTTTCAGTTTTCTTCCTCCTAAAATAGTGAGTTGTTAAAATGAGAAGGGGCATAGAAAACATTTAGTGTGGACCTTTGAACGTGAATGTTCAGTAAGGTTAGCTTTTGGTGGCACCGACCCATTATGGCTAAGAGAACGGATGTATTAGTGGCTGACTGTGCACAGGAGACAAATACAATGCAGGTCTTTGCAGGAGCTTGTCTCAAGGGAGAGGATACAGAGCAACTGAAGAAGACACCTGACATTGACCTCTGGCACACACCCGCATAGGCACACATGCGCACAGGTACACTCTCATGCAAACATGTAGTGCACCACATACATATATGTACACATACAACCAAAAGGAAGTCTGTCTATTGATGGAAGTTTCTGTCCCGACAGGTTCCACCACCTTCAACCCCAAATAAGCACACAGAGACAGATTAACGATTAAACTGTTGGCTAGGGATTCTTACTGGCTAGCTCTCTCTTAATTATTAACCCATAACTACTAATCTATGCATTTCTACATGGCCTTATCTTACCAGAGAATGCCTGGCGCATCCAATCTTCCCAGCCTCTACATGGTATCTCTCCCTCGAGTTCTCTCTCCAGCATTCTCCTCATCTCCTAGCCCCACCTATTTTCCTGTCTCTACTGCCGAATCAGTGTTTTATTCACCGACCAATAAGAGTAACATATATGGAAGGACATCCTCCATCATCTGCCCTGCATCAATTTTACATTTACTCTCCACTTTCGGTGTTTGGTCAGATGTACACAGGCATGTCTCACCTGTGTGTATCTCTGGTGGAGGGATGAGGGTTTTCAGGAAACAACTGACAAGCTATTGTCTTCCCTTTCACTTTGTACTATAAATTCCAAGCCAGCACTACCCCTGTTCCCTTTTCATCCTAAGCCACTTAACTCAGGACACGTTCATCTGCCATATACCTTATCCAGATACTTCCTTTTTTTTTTTTTTTAAGATATGTAGGTATTCTTCCACAAGGTAAGTTCACAATGACTTTCACAATGTGCCTGTCATTGATAGGTTTGCTTTTAAATCTTTCCCAACAATCCCTACCTCTGCTCTCTACATCCCACAGTCTTCCTGGAAGGTATAGTCAGTGGAAGGTGGGCATTTAAACATAAACAGTCTAGAGATAATATAATGGTTTTGCAGGTGTTGTGGTTTAAAAGAAAACGCCCTCCCCAAAGGGAGTGGCACTATTAGGAGGTGTGGCCTTGTTGGATTGGGCGTGGCCTTGTTGGAGTTAGGTGTGGTCCTGTTGGAAGAAGTGAGTCACTATGAAAGCAGGCTCTCATATATGCTCCAGTCATACCCGGTGAGACAGATCACTTCCTATTGCCTGCACGTACAAGATGTAGAACTCTTAGCTACCTTTCCAGTATCATCTGCCTGCACACCACCATGTCCTGCCATGATGCTAATAGACTAAACCTGTGCACTGTAAGCTACCTCAATTAAATGTTTTCCTTTGTAAGAGTTGCCATGGACTCTTCACAGCCACAGACACCTAAGACAGCAGTTAGTATATTAAAGGAGAAAGGGGTTCTTTATGAGTGTTGGTGCTCATCATAGTGCTATTCCTTTTTACCGGTCATGTGCTTCCTCTCTCTTCAATGCGCACCCATTTGGAGTAAAACCTGTATGTTCAACCTCCTCTACAGCTACATGTGGTCACGAGCTGTCTCAGCTACTTTTCCTGTAGAGTGATAAAATACTTTGGCAAAATCAACATGAATAAGTGTTTCTTGTGGCTCCCATTTCAAGGGTATAGTCCATCATGACAGGAAATCAAGGCAACAGGAGCTTCAAGCAACTGGTCACATGATGAATGCAGTCAGGAAGCAAAGAACCACGAATGTTCATCCTCACTTAGTGGTTTCTTCCTTTCTGTGCAGCTCAGGGCTCAAACCTAGGAAATGGGGCCATCCTTAGGGCAGGTCTTCCCAGCTCAGTTAAGTCTAGACAGTCAGTAGTTCACAGGTGTGCTCAGAGGCCTGTCTACAATGCTTCCATAAATGATACCATAAATTCATAATTGGTATTAACCATCACATGTGTCTATATTCTGGGATACAGACAATTTAAGTACAGAGTCTCCATGCTTGCCTACCTGCCTACCAGCCTCCTTTTCTCTGGTTGAACTATGATGTGACGATGAACAGCCTTGAAATATGTGAGCCAAGACTATGCCCTGCTGACCAAACGGCAAGATAAAACTTATCTACAGCCTTGAACCACTGAGCAGCGGGGTCCACAGCCACCCTGGCTTCTAGAGAGCCAGAAGTAAACTGTTTAAGCCTCAGCTATGTAGGACTAGGGCACAATCAAACTCAGCTCCTGTAACAGAACACATCCGGTACACAAGGGTGTGATAATGATGTGATTCCATTGTGGTCAGCAAGGCATCTGCGGAGACCAAACTGGCTTTCTTAAAAGCCAACCAAGTAACAGAAAGTTGCTGCCTTCTGAGTGGAACCCAGAATTTGCCTTTGAAGTTGCTTGTCCCTTTGTTCTCAAAGCATTTACTTGGTTGAGCCTTTTAATTACACAGGAAGGAAGTTATCTTAGAATTGGCTGGGGAACTTTGGAGGAAAAAAACTCATTTCCTGCAATTAGGCCAATAGTACTCCAGCAAATTAATTGGAATATTAAAAGAAAATGAACTCTTGTTTGCAAGACACAGACTAACAAGACCAGGGACTTAATGGTTCCACATATTACTTTGAATCGTTCATCATGGCCAGCCCTCAAAATAGTACATGAGGAAGTATCTGACAGAGAAGCTGGGTGAGACGATTCCATGAAATTCCATCCTATTGCCCTCTTGTAACAATTCCAACAATTCTTGCCTTCTTAAAATCAGTTCTCAGTAGTGTCTCTTCATTGCAGGAACTTTAGACAAAAAGACATCCTGCAAATGCCACCCTCCTTCCTTGTGAAGGGATAGAGAATAACCTTGGCTGACGTGACTGTGTCACCAGGTGTCCTTTGGAGATGGTCCTTCCCCTACTACCTCTCTCTCCATATTTACCTAACAGTCAACTTGTGCTCCTCCCCTTCCTGTCCTGACTGACAATTCTGTCCTGACTGACACAAAACGCTTGGCTGTCACCTGTCCCTGTCAGTAAGCTTGCTCTCGGCATCTCCTATTTTATGCTGTCCTAGTACAGTCATCAAACATGACCAACTCATACTGGGACTCTCTGTTAGGGCGGGTCTTCTATAGGCCAACTCCACAGGAAAGGGCAGTCCATCGATGGGTGTGATTTCTTCCTGATTTACAACCTTGATTGCCAGAAGCGCTGTTAGAATAAAGAGAGTTTCCATAGTTATTCAAAAGCTCCAGTTTGTAGGCTTGGTTGGGAAGATCTGTTTTAACCTTTTTGTTTTCGTACTTCCTTTTCCTTTTCTTCATCCTCCTCTTTGGCTATGGCTGCACCAGCACTGCTTTTTTTGGGGGGGGGAGGGAGGTGAGGGTATCCTTTACATTGAGGATTTTTTTATTTTATTTAGTTTTCTTATTTTACATATCGATCCCAGTTCCCTCTCCGTCCCTTCCTCTCTACCACCCTCCCATGCCCCCACCACCACCCTCCCATTCCATTCCCCCCACACTCCACATGTAGGGCGATGCCTTCCTGGAGGGGTCATCTAAATCTGTCAAGTCATTTGGAGTAAGGACTAGGCCCTCCCTCCTGCCTCTAGGTTGGGGGAGTATCCCTCCATGGGGAATGTGCACCAGGGATACATCCTGGTTCCACTGTCTGAGGTCCCTTAGACTGCCCAGGCCTTCTAACTGAGACCCATGTTCAGGGGTTCTGAGTGGATCCAATGCTGGATTTCCAGCTATCAGTCTGGGGGCCCATGAGCTCCTCCTTGTTCACTGTGGGTTCTTGTAGCCTGGTCTTGTCCTCCCTCTCTGCATTTGGATTCCAGATCAGCTCAGTGTTCAGCTGTGGGTGTCTGCTTCTGTTTCCATCAGATACTAGATGAAGGCTCTATGATGGTGGATAAGTTAGTCATCAATCTCATTATCAGGGAAGGGCATTTATGATAGCCTTTCCACTGTTGCTCAAATTGTTAGTTGGGGTCAGTCTTGTAGGTCTCTGGACATTTCTCTAGAGTCAGTTTTCTCTTCAAACCTATAATGGCTCCCTCTTCTCTCTCTCTCTCTCTCTCTCTCTCTCTCTCTCTCTCTCTCTCTCTCCTCTCATCTGTTCCTCCCATGACTCAATGTATAGTGGTGAGCATAGCTGCCTTCTCCTGCCATTATTTAAATGGAGAATTAATCTCAGCTCATGGACCCTAAGTCCCTGGCCTTTGCCTTTCCTACCTGGCACAAGCCCTGTATGATCCCAAGGCTCTATTTTGAAAACTGGGGTTATCTTGGAGAGATGAGGCAAGTTGCCAACACCAGCAACAAGTGTCCCCCTCTGTCCTAAAGCCCACTGTGTCACCAGTCCTCCACTTTGACAGGAAAGCTTCACCATCCTCGGGCACAGGCTGCCTCTCTGTGACTTGATTTCCTTCCAGTGCTTTCTCTGCCGGTGGCTCTGACTGTAAGGGTGCGTGGAGAACTAGGGGGAGAGAGTCAGTACAGGGACTCCGGTGAGGATAGTGTTTGAAGGCACTGGAATGGCAGGAGCTTGGGGGAGTGTGAAAATCATATACGCTGCATCCTCACAGCCGACCCTGATCATGCCCCAAAGGACATTCCTCCCAGGGTCTTCTCCCCTTGAGTTCTTGAAGCACAGAATCACTGCCACCTGCTCCTCCTGGTGGGTAGAGTCCCTGGCAAAGTGATGGGAGGCTGAGGTTCCAAAGTGTCCCTGGGCATCATTCCAAGCAGAGGGCCCTCCAGGGTGCCTCCCATCCTGGCTTGTTTATATTTGGAAAATGTGGCTGCATCCATCTAACACCTCTGCAAAAGCAAACACCTATAAAGCAGAAAGCTGGCCCCGCCAAGGACCGTGGAGGTGAGATTCAATTCGCACAGGCTTCGGCGGAAGAATCACAATCTGCAGGAAGCAGACCAGAAATAAAAGTAGATTCCCACCTCCCACTCACCCAAGGCAAACTTGAAAGGGCTGAAGTGGCCACAGCTGGGCTGGCAGGCCTCTGCCCTGGCAGTGCCCTTGGCTCTGGCACCCACAGGGTTTGCTCTGAGTCTTGCCTCAGGGTTTGCTGGCCAGGAGGAGCCCCTTAACCACCATAAAACAACACACTCAAGTGTGTTTTTAGTTACGATAATGTGTGCTTTGAACCTCCCTCCTATACTGGGAAGGAAAGATACAATTAGTGTATGGAATGGAACCTTGGAGAATTCTAAGCTAAGCAATTTTTCTGTGCTTCAACTTCCACGTCTGAAGTAGGGAATGGAGGCCAGTAATTTCTCAGGTCCCACAGGGGTTGAGGCCAGGGGAAGAATGGTAACAGAAAACAAACAACATTATGCACATGCAGCTCCTCTCTTCAGTTCCACATCAAGATGTTTACTTCTCTACTCCCTGAATGAGTTTGGCCACGTCATGTACTCTAGGCAATGGAACACTAGCAAACAGTGCAGACGGCCTGGGTGTAAGCTCGCGCATTTGGTGCTTTTCCCTCTCTCGATGTACAGGGAAGTGTCATGTGGAGAAGCTGAAGTACCTCAGCCATGAAACCATCTTAGAACTCTATGTCCCTTACCCACTGTTAGGCAGTGGATGAGTGACCGACCCCAGAAGAGGCCGAAGCTGCTGCACCGCTGACTATCGCCACCAGAGAAGTATGGACATAGAACCAGGGACTCAAGATTCATGGGATTTGGAAGGGCAAAGAGACAGAAAACTAAGTAGAATCATGAAGGGAGGTGTCCCACTACGTCACTCTGGCTTTTCCCAGGGAGAAGAATGGCCAGCAATTGGCAGTGTATTCTGAGAATAAAGAAAGCTATGCAAGGATGTCTGTTCTGGGAAAGATCCACTCTACACATGAGGGAGCACTGCTAGGAGGAGGAGGAGCACGGACTGCTGACCATTCTGCACAAGAGGTAGGGGAGGTCAAAACTGCTGAGCATCCCGCTTCCTGTCACCTGGTACCCTGGCACAGAGGCAAGCATGTCCTCTGAGCGCTGTGAGTAGGCAAATTCCAAACTTTATTCCTCTCCCCCACTTTCTAAATTCAAGGAGACCAAAAAAGAAGAAATGGACCTTTAAAATGATCATGCCCAGGATTTTACCCAGTGGAGATATTATTTAGAATATTGAAGATAGTCACGACCAGAAAAATAATCATTTGAAGTATGTTATCCAAGAAAAAAAAAACTTCCTACTTTGGTAGCTTCAAGGAAGATAATTGTATAGTGCTCTGTTTATCAGAAAAAATAAATTAAAAGCAAAATATAAATGATTTGTAATAAATTTGATTAGTAAAATATCCATTGTTTTACTTGCATGATAAATAACATGGGACCAGTGGTTAGTAAGAAAGACAGGCAAAGAAAAGATGAAGACAAAACCAGGGTCAACGCGATTGGGAAGCTCCTCAGCACCAGGGATGAGCTCACGTTATTATTTATTTCCCTGAATGGACATAGTATCAAACAGCCATCAAAGCCATACAACTGACATGCTACCTGCTGTGCCCACAAGGCACCGGAGCCCTCTAAGCTACATTTCTCTGTCCATTGCTTGGCAACTCTCAGATTTTAGCAGAGAGGTTTTCTGTGCAGTGGGCAATGGTTAATGCAGAAATTCACAACCTGCCGAAGTGCTGGAAATGTGTCTTTGGAGTACTCGGCCATGAATGGGACTCAAATCATGTTCTTCCCCATGTGTTAGTAATGGTTCCTGGCTTCTGGAGGAGGGAGATTCAGTTTCCTTAATAATGTGACCTCTGCCAGATCAGACACCGTCCAGTGGACGGTCCACATCCACGAATGTATGGGCAGCACAAATATGGGGTGATGGCTTACAGTTCAAACGAGGTCTAAGAACAACTAAGAAAAAGAACCATGAGTATGAAAGAGACCAAGAATGGTACATGCAAGGGAGAGGAAAGGAGAAATTATATGATTATATTATAATCGCAAAAAATAAAACAAATTTAAAAGGAGGATATGTAGTTCTATGAGGGTTAGGGTTGATGAGTGAGGAGCTGGGCTGAACACGAACAAAATATGTTGTGTGCATATATAAATTTCTCAAATAATTGCTTTAAAAACAAGAGTAAAACAGTATAAGAAGCACAGAGGCTGCAGTGGTGGCTCAGTGATTAAGAGTAGTCCGCTCTGCCAGAGGACTAGAGTTCAATTCCCAGCACCCACACACACTGCAGCTCACAACTGTCTGTAACTCCAGTTCTAGAGAATCTGATACCTTCCTCTGGCAAAACGCTCATAAACATAAAGACAGTGAAATAAAATCGCCCACTATGCTTTACAAATCTTTAAAGAAACACTTAGGACTAACTTCAGAAACACACAAGCACACTAGCACACTCATGTGTGATGTCAACATTTGAGAATGGAGCAACGTATTCATTTTGTAATATTATAAGATGTGATTGGCAAAGACACTGAAATTTGTGTTTGTGTTTTCATATCCATGGACATAATGGCACTGTCTCTTCCTATTGAACACAAACAGTAAATGGAATTAAACCATGGGGAGGAGACCCTGGCTCAAGTTCTGTTCCCTTTTCCTCAGAAGTAATTCATGGTAGTTACATAGAAAGATTGGCACAAGAAGGACTAAATACTTCAAAATTAAGTGGAAAGGAAGGACAAGTATAGTTCAGAAACACAAAGAACAAAAAAGAGTCATAAATTCCAAGGAAACGATCAGTGTCTTTTTTACTAGAATCCTCTACCCCTCACTGAGAACAAACTCTCGTGTGTGTGTGTGTGTGTGTGTATGTGTGTGTGTGTGTGTGTGTGATTTTTATTTAAATTTGAAACAATCTTGTTTTACATATCAATCCGTTCCTCTGCCTCCCCTCCTCCCTTGCCCCCCCCACCAATGCCCATCCCATCCCTATTCTGTTCCCCAGGGAGGGTGAGGCTTTCCATGGGACTTTCAAAGTCTGTCATATCATTTGGAGCAGGGCCCAGCCACTCCCACATGTGTCTAGGCGGAGGGAATATCCCTCTGTGTGGACTGGGCTCCCAAAGTCCATTCCTATACTAGGTATAAATACTGATCCATTACCAGAGGCCCCATAGACTACATAGTCCTCCCAACTAACACTACATTCAGGGAATCTGGGTCAGTCCTATGCTGGTTTCCCAGCTATCAGACTGGAGTCCATGGGTTTCCAGTTTCTATGGGTTTCTACAGCCTAGTCTTGATGCCTTTGCTCATCACCCCTCCCTATCTGCAACTGGATTCCAAGAATTCAGCTCAGTGTTTAGCTGTGGGTGTCTGCTTCTGCTTCCATCAGCTACTAGACTAAGGGTCTAGGGTGACATATAAGGCAGTCATCAATCTCATTATCAAAGAAGGGCATTTAAGGTATCCTCTCAACTATTGCTTAGATTGTTAGTTGGGGTCATTCTTGTAGGTTTCTGGACATTTCCCTAGTGCCAGATTTCTCTTCAAACCTTTAATGGCTCCCTCTATTATGATATCTCTTTTCTTGCTCTCCTATATTCTTTCCCTATCTCAATCTTCCTGTTCCCTCATGCCCACCTCCCCCTCATCTTCCCCCTAACTCCATCTCCCCTCTCCCCATGCTCCCAATTTGCTCAGGAGATCTTGTCCCTTTCCCCTTCTCCAGGTGACCATGTGTGTCTCTTTTAGGGTCCTCCTTGTCTCCTAACTTTTCTGCTGGTGTGGTTTGTAGGCTGGCAATCCTTTGTTCTATGTCTAAAAACCATATATGAGTGAGTACCTACCATGTTTGTCTTTTTGTGACTGGGTTACCTCACTCAGGGTGGTTTCTTCTAGTTCTATCCATTTGCCTGCAAATTTCAAGATTCCATCCCCCCCCCACTAAGTAGTACTCCATTATGTAAATGTAATGTACCACATTTTCTCCATCCATTCTTCAGTTGAGGGGCATTTAGATTGCTTCCAGGTTTTGGATATTACAAATAATGATGCTATGAACACACAGTTGAACAGATGTCCTTGTTTGTATGAATGTGCATCCTTTGGGTATATACCTAAGAGTAGAATTACTGGATCTTGAGGTAGACTGATTATCATTTTCCTGAGGAACCACTATGCTGATTCCCAAAAGTAGCATATGAGTAGAGGAGTGTACCCCTTTCTCCACATCCTCTCCAGTATAAACTGTCACTGGTGTTTTTTGGTTTAGCCATTCTGACAGGAGCAAGATGGTATATCAGGGTTGTTTTGATTTGCATTTCCCTGATGGCTAAGGATGCTGAGCACTTCCTTAAGTGTCTTTCAGCCATTTTAGATTCCTCTATTGAGAATTCTCTATTCAGTTCTGTACTCCAGTTTTTAATTGTATTATTTGGTGTTTTGGTGACTGACTAGCTTCTTGAGTTCTTTGTACATTTTGGAAATCAGGCCTCTGTCAGATTTGGGTTCTCCTTCAGTAGCACCTATGTTAAGGTTGGAACAATCAAGAGAATATTACCAGTGACCCCTGGAAATGGATGACATACAAATCTATGAAGCATTGCACACATTTAATTTCTACTGAAGATACTCGAAGGGCTCATACAAAAAGTAAAAGGATAAACACATTCATGAGTATACAGAAAAGAATCGTGTCAGAGCAGTAGAGACTGTCAAATGAGGGTTAGGGTGTAATAAGACATTACCAAAAAAAACAACAAAATGACAAGATTGTTATACACGTTTCAATAATAATTTTGAATGTAAATATTTACTTATTATTTCCAAATAAAATATTTATTTATTTTCTAAATAAAATACACAGGTTGGCTGACTGGATGGATAAGACCCAACTGTTTCCATCTATCAGTGAGAAACCTCACTAGCAGCAACAAATACAGAATGAAATGAAAGGATGGGAAGGGGGCCTTCTGAGCAAAGAGAAACTGAAAGCACAGGGCGGGATGTCATGCTCGGTGCAGTGTGACCACAACATAATCCCAGGCGTGAGCTGGCTTGTTGGAGCCAACTCCCTATGGCGGGATGCCATGCTCAGTCTTAATACAGGGGAGAGGGGCTGGCCCTGCTCCAACCTATTGTGCCAAGCTCTCTTGACTCCTCATTGGAGCCCTTACCCATGAGGAGGAGTGGACTGGGGGTGGGCTAGAGGGGAGATGAGGAGGGGATGGGAGAAGAGGTGGGAGGGAGAACTGTGGCTGAAATGTAAAATGAAATAAAAAGAATTCAAGCCAAAATTACAGGAAACAAGGTCACCTCATATGGATAATGAAAATACTCCAGCAAGGGATTATAATGTAACACATATATGTACCAAATATTGACACACTAAATTCCATAAAAGACTATTAGACATAGAAAGGAGAGGCAGACCCCCAAAATAATAATAGTTAATACCTCATTCTCAGCAACAGAGACATTATCCATACAAAAAGCACCAGCAAGCAAAGGTCAGCTTTAAATGATGCTATGCACCAAACGGACTTAGCACACATGTACACAGTATTCCACTCAATAACTACATAATACATATTATTCTTAACAACATGTGAAGTGTTTTTTTCTAAATACATAATATTGTAGGGCATAAAGCAAGTCTTAAAAATGCAAAAAAATAATTTATATAGTTTATTGTATTTTATCAGATCATATTGTAATGAAACAGAATTCAACACAAAAAAGTGCAGAAAAACATGGAAATTTAAAGTACACTTTTGAATAATTAATTCGTTATTAAAGAAACTAGGGGACAAGCACATTTAAAATTTCATAGACTCAAATGAAAATTAGATAAACTAACCCAAGGGAAAGATGATCCAAATCAATAAATTCAAATAAAAAAAAAGAAAAGATGTTAAAACAAATACCAATAAGGTCCAAAAAATCACTGCCGAATATTTTTGAAAACTTGTATTTCAGAAAACTGAAAAACCTAGGGGGTGGAAGAAAAAATAGCTACATTCCTGGACATTAATGTCAATCAAAATGGATTCAAGAAGACATTAATCTAAACAAATCAATAATGAGCAATGATGTTAAACTAATAATAAAAAGCCTTTTCCCTTCTGAGTTCTACCAGCTCTTTGAAGAGCTAATATCAACAGTTTTTCCCTCACACTGTCCCATAGAGCAGAAAGTGAAGGAACTCATTTACAAAATGAGCATTACCCTGACAGTAGAACCAGATAATACAACAATAGAAGCTATAGGTCAATTTCTAGATAAACATAGGTCTAAAAATTCTCAACGGAAAACTTACAAACTGAATTCAAAACACATTGAAAGGGCCAGACACAATGGCCAAGTTGGTTTCTTCCAAGGGTATTCTGAACAAAGAGAAAGTGAAAGCTTGACAAAGAAGATTCGAGCCAAAATTATAGGAAACAAGGTCGTCTTATATGGATAATGAAAGTCAAAATTCATAATGCGGTATGTAAATAAAATCAGGGTCAAAACTACATAATCATCTAAATAAATACAGTAAAACTCTGACAGAACTTGGAGTCCCTGTGATAAAAGCCCTAAATAAACGGGAATAGACCAAGCATGAGAAAGGCTATATAATAGACAAATGTCCAATTTTATATTAATTTAGGAAAATCTGAGAGCATTTCTTCCAAAATCAGATGTGAAAGCACTCTTTACTTTTACTCAATGCAGAGCTTAATATACTAGCCAAAACAATAGAGAAAAGAAAGAACTGGAATATGAATAGCAAAGGAAAAGTCAAGTTACTCATATTTCTATATTTCCATACACTCTCATAAATACTTACTCTACCAGGGACCTTTAGGTCTGTTAAGAACTTTCAGCAAAGTAGCAGAACACAAATTAAAAAAGAAAAAGAACAAAAACAAAACCTCACAACTATAATGAATATAGGATTAAAAGTATACAGCAAAGAGAAGAAATAAAAAAAAAAAATAATGAAGATACTGAGAAAAATAATGAACATACTCAGAGAGAAACCAGGAATACAAAAATGAATAAAGAAGATCAGAAGATGGCAGATTACACCCACCAAATTCTAGAATGTTTGGAAACAAATCAGAGATAGCTGAAGAGCAGCTGTCCTGTGAGGTGAGAAAAGGTGGGAAAAGTCAGCTTCAGCCTCAAAAAGGAAACACTAGAAAAGAGAGCAGAGGGGGTGGAGCCTGTTCCGGGAGGCTCAGCCCGGCAGAGTGTCCTCTGAGAGCAGGGGTAGCACGTGCAGAGAGACTTCAGTACCAGATTATCTAAAGGAGGGAGACAGAGACAGAGCTGCACAGAGAGAGATGGTGAAACAGAGAAGTCACAGATGCTGTAACAGAAGACAGGGTAGAGGACTGTACGAGAGGAATTTCAAAGTCCAACCAATATCAGACATATCACTGAGAAGATCTGCAGTCCAACCAGATAGGAATCTTGGTGCATAACCATTTAGGTGCCAGGAAAAAAAATCCTTTCTTCTCAGTGTGGGCTGGAGCAGTGGCCAGGATCCATTTTTTTTTTCAAGACCTTTGCTAAGTCTGTGGCCTTATTCTAAAGCAACTTCCCCACATACTCCAGTCTGGAGATCCAAGGCAAGTGCCAAAGGACTATACCCTGAGACCATGTCTGCAGAATATCCCAAGCTAGAGAGGAGACTTTGAGTCAGAACCACAGTGTTCTGTATGGTTGAAACCTGTTCTGAACTATAAACTGATTCACTAGGTCCAAAAAAAGATGAAAAAGCAATGTGATATCTTAAAAGGGCTAAAGTCTAAGTTACAGCACATGAAAGCAGGTTGACAGGTGTACCAGTTGGCACCTAGAGACAGAAAACTTAGCCCATAAACCACACCCCTAGCTGTAGAGCAAACAACATGAATACTAGCACAGGAAGCAAATCCCCACAAGGTCCTACTCTCATCAGAAGACACCACCCAAATAGCCAAAGAAGAAAAGCAAGGCATAGAAGCAGACTGCACCTGAAGGCATAGAAGACATGCACTTCTTCCAATAAATCCACCCGGCTGTGCTGTGGAATAATGCCATTGTACACTGGGAAGATTTGCCACTCAGACTGGTTTAATAAAGGGCTAAATGGCCAACAGCTAGCAGGTAGAGGTTAGATGGAACTTGCAGGCAAAAAGGAGCACAGAGAAGGAGAAAGGCATAGTTGCCAGCCAGAGACAGATGGAACAGGAGACCAGCATGCCATGTTAAATGCTAAAAAAGTTTTTGATAAAGCCCAGCACCCCATCATGATAAAGGTCTTGAAGAGATCAGGGATAACAGGAACATACCTAAACATAATAAAAGCAATATACAGCAAACCAACAGCCAACATCAAACTAAATGAAGAGAAACTCAACTTGATTCCTCTAAAAAAAGGCTGTCCACTCTCTCCATATCTCTTCAATATTGTACTTGAAGGTCTAGCCAGAGCAATAAGACAACAAAAGGAGATCAAGGGGATACAAATGGAAAGGAAGAAGTCAAACTTTCACTATTTGCAGACGATAGGATAGTTTACATAAGTGACCTGAAAAAGCCTATTGGGAACTCCTTCAGCTGATAAACACCTTCAGCAGAGTGGCAGGATACAAGATTAACTCAAAAAAAAAAAAAAAAAAAAAAGTAGCCCTACTATATAGAGACGATAAAGAGGCTAAGAAAGAAATCAGAGAAACATTACCTTTTACAATAGCCACAAACAACATAAAATATCCTGGGGTAAGGCTAACTAAACAAGTGAAAGACCTATATAGCAAGAACTTTGAGTCTTTAAAGAAAGAAATTAAAGAGATACAAGTAAATGGAAAGATCTCTCCTGCTCTTGGATAGGTACAATCAACATAGTAAAAATGGTAATCTTGCCAAAAGCAACCTACAGATTCAATGCAATCCCCATCATAATATGAACACAATTCTTCACCAACCTTGAAAGAGTAATACTACACTTTATATGGAAAAATAAAAGAACAAGGATAGCCAAAACAACCCTAAACAATAAAGGAACTTCCAGAGGCATCACCATCGATGACTTCAAGCTCTATTATAGAGCTATGGTCCTGAAAACAGATTGGTGTTGGCACAAAGATAGACAGGAAGACTAATGGGATCAAATTGAAAATCCAGGTATTAACCACACACTTGTGAACACTTTATTTTTGACAAAGAAGCTATAATTATACAATGAAAAAAGACAGCATCTTCAACAAATGGTGCTGGCATAACTGGATGCTGCTGTGTAAAGGATGCAGATAGATCCATATCTATCACCATGCACAAAACTTAAGTCCAAATGGATCAAAGGCCTCAACATAAATCCAGCCACACTGAACCTCTTAAAAGAGGAAGTGGGAGGTACCCTTTTATGAAGAAGACCACTTTCCTGAACATAACACCAGTGGCGCAGACACTGAGCTCAACAGTTAATAGATGAGACCTGAAATTGAAAAGCTTTTGTAAAGGAAAGGACACAGACGACAAGACAAAACGGCAGCCCACAGAATGGGAAAAGATAATCACCAATCCCAAATCTGACAGAGGCCTGATTTCCAAAATGTACAAAGAACTCAAGAAGCTAGTCAGTCACCAAAACACCAAATAATACAATTAAAAACTGGAGTACAGAACTGAATAGAGAATTCTCAATAGAAATGGCTGAAAGACACTTTAAAAAAGTGCTCAACATCCTTAGTAATCAGGAAAATGCAAATCAAATCAACTCTAAGATACCATCTTGCTCCTGTCAGAATGGCTAAAACCAAAAAAACACCAGTGACAGTTTGTACTGGAGAGGATGTGGAGAAATGGGAACACTCCTCCACTGCTGGTGGGAGTGCAAACACATACAGCCACTTTGGAAATCAGTATGGCAGTTCCTCAGGAAAATGGGTATCAGTCTTCCTCAAGACCCAGCAATTCCACTCTTAGGCATATACCCAAAGGATGCACATTCATACAAACAAGGACATCTGTTCAACCATGTTCATAGCAGCATTATTTGTAATAGCCAGAACCTGGAAGCAACCTAAATGCCCCTCAACTGAAGAATTCATGGAGAAAATGTGGTACATTTACACAATGGAGTACTACTCAGTGGGGAAAGGGAAAAAACAATGGCATCCTGAAATTCACAGGTAAGCGGATGAAACTAGAAGAAACCATCGTGAGTGAGGTATCCCAGTCACAAAAAGACAAACATGGTAGGTACTCACTCACATATGGTCTTTAGACATAGAGCAAAGGATCACCAGTCTACAATCCAACCACCAAAGAAACTAGGAAGCAAGGAGGACCCTAAGAGGGACAGGCATGGTCTCCCAGAGAAGGGGAAAGGGACAAGATCTCCTGAGCAAATTGGGAGCATGGGGGTGGGAGAGGGAGTTAGGAGAAGGGGAGAAGAGGGGAGAGGAGGGCATGAGGGAGCAGGAAGACTGAGTGGGGGAGATACAGGAGAGCAAGAAATGAGGCACCATGATAGAGAGAGTCATTATAAATCTAGAGAGAAATCTGTCAATAGGGAAATTTCCAGAGATCTACAAGAATGACCCGAACTAAGAATCTAAGCAATAGTGGAGAGGCCACCTTAACTCATGGAAGCAGACTCCCACAGCTAAACACTGAGCTGAACTCCTGGAGTTGCAGCGAGAAAGGAGTGATGAGCAAAGGGGTCAAGGCCAGGCTAGAGAAACCCACGGCATCAGCTGACCTGAACAAGGGGGAGCTCATGCACCCCAGCCTGATAGCTGGGAAACCAGCACAGGACCAACCCAGACCCCCTGAACATGGGTGTCCGTTAGGGGTGCAGTCTCTGGGGCCTCTGGTAGTGGATCAGTATTGACCCCTAGTGTACAAATGGACTTTGGGAGCCCATTCCACAGAGGGATACTCTCTCAGCCTAGACACACGGGGAAGGGCCTGGGTCCTGCTTCAAATGATATGACAGACTTTGAAGACCCCCCATGGAAGGCCTCACCCTCCCTGGGGATCAGAAAGGGGATGGGATAGGGGGCCAGTGGGGTGGGGAGGGAACAAGGGAGGAGGGGAGGCAGAGGGAACTGGGATTGATGTGTAAAACAAGATTATTTCTAATTTAAATTTAAAAAATCATAAAAAGGTACTGCCACATGGTAGATTATAGATGATCTATTTATATATATATGTGTGTGTGTGTGTGTATATATATATATACATACATATATCTGATGTAAGAGCCAGTCAGTAGCAAGCCTAAGGAGTGGGCTGAGCATTTATAATGAAAACTAAGTCTCTGCGGTTATTTGGAAGCTGGCTGGTGGTACAAAGCTGACTAGCAAGAATGAAAACTGCTGACACTTCTGTACATTGTTGCCACAGCTATGGCATAAGGAGTTACTCTCTTGGTTTTTCCGTTGCCAGGTTTATTATTGGTCTGTAAAAATGCCACTGTCTTTTGCTGGCTCGCTTAGTGTCCCGCAACTCCAATCTCTTAAACCTGTGATGTCTCATGTTCCTCCTCATCACTCAAAGAAACTTAGCATGCACTAGCCACTGAGATAGACAGGTTTTGTTTTAGTTGCTCTTACTTTGGCTGTAATGAGCTACTTCTAACCAATGCATTGTAAGGAATAAGATTTATTTTGGCTCACAGTGGCTGGGGCATAGAGTCAGTTGTGATGAGGTTGACTGACAGCAGGTAAGAAAGTCAGGTGGCAGAGCCAGAGGCTGGATGGTCACATTGTGTCCATACTCAAAAAGCACAGAATGAACTCAATGGGCCAGGGCTGTAAAGCCCACCCAGGGACTGGCTTCCTCCAGAAAGGCCTCCTCCCAAAGGTTCTACCACCTTCCCAAGCAGTCCCACCAGCTGGGGAGCAAGTGTGAATCACATGTGCCTGTGAAAGACATTTAACATTTAAACCACAGCTGCCATAATGCTCATAAATAGGGACTTTGCTATGTCTGTGAGTTGTTACAAAATACCCACACAAGAAATGGAAACCCTGTCATCCACTGGAATATTGTTCCAAAATATCATGGATTTCATCTCATAATATAAAAATCAGAAAAATATTTAAGTAGATGAAAATCTTCATACATTCTAAAATATCAAAAAGAATGCTTTCTCTCTCTCTCTCTCTCTCTCTCTCTCTCTCTCTCTCTCTCTCTCTAATATCAGCGAGTCACTTGTCACAAAAGCTGAGGTTAATGCCTCCCTTCTCTGGAGATTTCCAGGGGGAAAGTTAAAAGCAATAAAACTGACTTGGAAATAAGGAAAATGAAGTGTCAGGCAACCTGGGGCAGACGACAAGACTGAGTGCACACGCTCCTCTCTACCCTGGGAACAGAGGGGTTTTTCCTCTTGATGCTCTGAAAGTAGGGCAGGGGCTAAAGTTTACAACTGTAGTCCTGGAAAAGTAGAGCCTACATTTTCTTCTCTTCAATAACTCTCCTGAGGAGAGCAGAAGCCAAGTGGCCATTCTCTTCATTCAGCAAACACTTTTGACCAGCATCGGAAAGAAAGTAAAGTCTAAGAATCTAGTGAAAATCTATTTGAACCCATAATCTATTTTATTAAGTATTCACTCAGAATTATAATAGCTTTGAACGAACAAAAAACATATGTAGTGTACTTGTGAGTAAGCAGTTGGGGTGAATCTCTGTGGGAAAACTCCATCCCCTCCCTCCCCATGAAGCAGCAGGAAGCTTGAGTAGGACAGAAGGACTACCTCCCAGTAGGGCACATGCAGAAGCCTGGCAAATGACTGCTGGCTGACAGCTACGGTCCAAGAGCCTTGGTTCTTCTCCACAGAGACCTCTCCATGGGATACCTGGAATCCTTCACAACATAATCTTCTACATTCTATTAGTCAATCAACAAAGACTAGCCCAGCTCAAGGGATAGGCAATTAGACCGTCTCGTTACAGGAGGTAGTAACAAAGAATGGGTGCCCTCTTTAATCTGTCATAGCAAGAGGCTGTTATAGTCTAGTCCATGGCTCCCTTTCCATTGTTCTGGGAAGTTCTTTTACCTGTGTTGTGTCTAAAGAAAGAATTTCTGAAGAGTCACTGAGGAATGAACTATCCAGGAGACACTATGGAATTGGCATGGTAGTCTGCTGGGCTTTAGACATTCAAAAAAAAAAGAAAAATACCACTACACCACTATACTTTAGGTCTGTTCGTGTGAACATGCATACATGTGTGGGAGGGAGCATTGTGGGAAGGGCATGCATGTGCCACCCTGAGGATTAAGTCTGGGTCCTCATACTGTCAAGGAGAGTCCTTTCCAACTTTCACCCCAGCCCCTCCAACCACTTTTTCAGAAGTTCTTTCCATTAGCACATACAGGTACGCTTCATTTAAAAAGGTACAGGAGAAAACCACTGGCTGGTTACCCCAATTAACACATCCCCCTCCACTCACGAAACCGCAGTTTCACTCAAAATAACCTTCTCTACAAGCCACATACTTAAAGAAAAGGGAGATCCTAAGACACAGTATACACAGATCTGCAGCTACTCCTGAAGTCTCCATTTGTGATTTTATCTACTAACTTAACTTATTCCTAACCCCTAAATGCAGGCCGTGGCCATTTGAAAGATACACGTGTATAGATTTGATGAAACCATGAGCCACTTATCATGCAGCTTCCCAGTAAAACAAGAGCACCCTTAGCCCTGCCTCGATTCTTGCATTGCAAATGAGAATCTTTTGGCGGCGTGTTGGCAGCCCATGATTTGAATTTTTGGTGATCTTCGTTACTCTTTGTATTTAAAATGGCCCCCAAGGACTAGGGAGGCAGCTCATTGGATAGAATTAGGAGAACCTGAGCTCAACTGCCTCAAACCAGAGCTGTGTGTGCTTCCAGCATGCCTAAGAGCTCTTAGTGGCCTGGAATCACGGCCAGATGATGCAAGGTAATTCACCTCTACATCTAATCACCATTAGCAAGTCACAGCATGTTACAGTGAGAGGCTCAACCTTCACGGTCAGAGATATTACAAGAAAGCTTTTCCAAAAGCAGAGTGTTCTCATAAAGCAGCTATTTTCAGCCCAGACCTGGCTGCTCTCCCCAGTTTCCCCATCCCAATAGCACACCTTTGCTAACATGTCACTTTGACCTGGCCTCTCCTCCCCACCCTATTAGACAGGCAGGTTTCTTTCCAAACACAGTGTTTGACCTCAGATTCAATGTCCCCTCTCTATACTCTGAGCCAGGGGTCTATCACACTTTCCATGTCCAGCCTGAACGATAGCTCCATCTTTTTTTTCCCAAGTGGTGACATCTTGCATTGGCCATCATTGAAGTCAAGAGCACTAAATCCTACACTGATTTAGCCAATACAGGCTACTTCCACCACTGCCAGAACTTGGCCAGGACCCTAAGAGAAGGGAGTGTGGGTCTGTCCTCTGCAAGAAGAAGGAAATTTAGACCCTCCTGGGGCTGGTCCTTATAAGCTGGACATGCTCCTAACTTAGATGACCTTGCCTAAAAGGCTGAACTCAAATAATGCTCCCCAGAACGTTTTCCAATTCCTTGTATGTTTCAAATTAGTCCCGATGCTTACTGAACCATCTAAACCTTAGAAAAGCTTTCAATGAACTGACAAGTGGGTACTTTTCAGCCTCAGCATTCAGTGGCTTACTGCCAACATGCCCTTCTCTTTGCTTTCCTCTCCCTCTCTGCCCCGCTCAGTCCCAGGTGTCATGGCTTGCTCTTCCTCTCCAGGTCATTCTTGGAATCTCAACCACCTGGACCTAAGCTCTCCCCTGCCCTTCATGATAGATTCACACTCAAATCAACCTTGGCCCCACGGTGGCTTCACTTAGCATGTATTAATGAGCCCCAAGTTTATTAGCGCAACTCAGACTTTTTTGAGCTTTGTAAATAGGCACCAATAGCATTCTTTACATATGTGGATCTCCTAGGAACTTTAAATGATACCCACTTTGCAGATAAAGAGACCGAGGGCCAGGCACCATGGTGCATGCTTGTGATCCCAGCACTCATCAATCAGAGCAGGAGTGACAACATGCCCGGGATGCTGTGCTATTGAGACCCTGACTCGAGGAAAAGGAAGACTGAAGAAAAGCAACCTGAGGGACAAAACGAGAGTAACTTTCCCAAATTCACACAACGGTTTTCCATGTGGGTTCCAGAAGCCACACAAGACCTCAATTTCAGTTCAGTTGCTTATTCAAATTCTTATTTAATGCTCATGAAACTCAATCTGTCTCCTCAAATCCGGTCTTCCTCCCCTGTCTGGGGAATGTCACCATCACTCTCCGTGATCATTCAGTTGCTCCCCCAATCACATGTCCAAACCACTGCCAAGTCTAATCCAGCCCACCACAAAGCTCCTCACATACACAAACCCCTCCCTCCCCTCTGCACTCATGCACACAAGCTCCCTCTCCTAGGTACACACTCAAACACACAAGCTCCTTTCCCTGTGTGTGTGTGTGTGTGCGCACGCGCACGCGCACGCACACACCAGCCCCCACCCTCCCACACCCCCATCCCCCACCCCAACCCCCCCCACCCCACCCCCACCCCCTTGCACTCACACACACAAGCCAGGCCATCTCCGGGAGGGACTTCTATGCAGTCTTCCTGATGGGCCTCTGCAGGAACAGACCCCTACCTCCCCACTTTCTGGTCATGTCACATCATTACAGGTTCCCAGTCCGTAGAAGCAGGCACACAGTCCTCCTAGGGCTTTCAGGGCCCATTTTCACTCAGTGCTGTGTTCTGCCTCTCATCGTACTTCCTCACATGTGAAACACCCTCCCCTCCACTTCCCCTCCGCTTGTCTTCTCCCTGACGCTCATCTCAGAGTTACTTTTTCTCCTACCCCAGAGCATCCTCTGAAGTTCAGTTGTTTTGCTTTGCCAGGAAGCCATTGGCTTCCTCACAAGCTACTTAAACAGCAGCCTTCCTCATTAGACTATCAGATCCACAAAAGCAGAAGCACATTTTGTCTTGTTTGCTACCATGCTCCTAGAACCTGTTACCGTGTGCTGAAGTGTAACTTTCAATGAATGGATGGCAGACTCAGCCATGATGCAAACATTTTTAAACATCAGGTCAAAGCTGACTCAGCAAAAAATTCAGGACAACCATGGTGTTCTGAATAGAACATGGGAAGGGCCAAGGCCACATTGGGGACATTTATTTAATGGCAATGAACTGCATAAAGCAGGTGAACAGTTCCCCCAGTCATGTACAAGTCAGAGTCCAGACTGACAGACTGGTGTCAAGAAGTCCAAGTGGGTAAAATTAAAAGTGAATAAAAAATCTACAGTGCCCCGTGACCTCAGTGGCTCCCTGGGACACAGAGACCTACTGCACAGATTGAAGTGAGAGAAAGGACAGACAGGATTGGGACAAAGACACTACCTTCACCAAGGGGAAGAAGAAATGGGTAGATTTCAATGAAAGAATAGATTCAACAACCTAAAAAACAATACAGCAACACTAGAACCTAGTGGTACTACATCAGGAAGACCTTAACATCCCATCACAGAAGATGGAGGAGGGTGAGGAAGAGGAAGAAGAAGAAGACCCTAAAACAACTTTATCAAGATGATGGAGGCCCTCAAAGAAGAAATGAAGAATTCCCTTAAAGAAATGGGGGAAAAGAAAAAATTGGAAGAAATCAATAAATCCCTTAAACAAAGCCAAAAAAAAAAAAAAAATCCAAGATTTGAGAACTGAAATGAAGTCAATAAAGAAAACACAAACTGAGGGAATTCTGGAAATGGAAAATCTGGGTAAGCTAACAGGAACTACAAATGCAAGCATAACCAACAGAATGCAAGAGATGGAAGAGAATCTCAGATGTTGAAGATCCGATAGAGGAAATAGATCCATTGGTCAAATAAAATGTTAAATCCAACAAATTCTTAATACAAAACATCCAGGAAATTTGGGACAACATAAAAAGACCAAAGCTAAGAATAGCAGGGATAAAAGAAGGAGAAGAACTCCACCTCAAAGGCACAGAAAATATATTCAACAAAATAATAGAAGAAACCTTTCACAACCTAAAAATGGGCATGTGTATAAAGGTACAAAAAGTTACAGAACACCAAATAGACTGGACCAAAAAAAAAAAAAGTGTCCCCTCATCATATAATAATCAAAACACTAAACATATGGAATAAGGAAAGAATAATAAGCAGCAAAAGAAAAGGGCCAAGTAACATATCAGAAGTACACTCAAATTCTCAATGGAAACTCTGAAAACCAGAGGTCCTGGACAGATGCTTTTCAGACACTAAAAGGCCATGGATTCCTGCCCAGACAACCATAACCAGGAAAGCTTTCAGTCACCATATATAGAGAAAGCAAGATATTCCATGACAAAACCAGATTTAAACAATACCATCCACATATCCAGCCCTACAGAAAGTACTAGAAAGAAAAGTCCAACCCAAGGAAGCTAACCACACCCACAAAAACACAGGCAACAGATATTCTCACACCAACAAACCCCAAAGCCGTGAAATACACAAACACTAACACCACCAAAAATAAAATCAAATCTAATAGGAATTAACTACCACTGGTCATTAATATCTTTAAATATCAGTGGACTCAACTTGCCTATAAAAAGACACAAGTGAACAGAATGAATAAGAAAATAAGACCCATCCTTCTGTTGAATACAAGAGACATACCTCAACTTCAAAAACAGACATTACCTCAGAGTAAAGGGTAAGATTTGCCAATCAAATGGCCCTAAGAAACAAGCTGGTGTAGCCATCCTGATATCTAACAAAATAGACTTCAAACTAAAATTAATCAAAAGAGAGGATTTCATATTCATCATAGGAAAAATTCATCAAGATAAAGTCTCAATTCTGAACATTTATGCCCCAAATATAAAGGCACCCACATGTGTAAAAGAAATATTACTAAAGCTTAAAATGTACATCAAGCCCCATGCACTAATAGTGGGAGACTTCAACACCCCATTCTCACCAATGGACATGTCTGCAAGACAGAAACTTAACAGAGAAATAAAGGATCTAACTGATGTCATGACTCAAATGAACTTAACAGACATCTATAGAACATTCCACCAAAACTCAAAAGAATATACCTTCTTCTCAGCACCTCATGGAACCTTCTCTAAAATTGACCACATACTTGATAACAAAGCAAATCTCAACAGATACAAAAGCAATAAAAATGAAATAACCCCCTGTGTTTTATTGGATCACCATGGCTTAAAGTTAGAATTCAACAACACTAATTGCAGAGAGCCCACAAACTCATGGAAACTGAACAATGCTCAACTGACTCAATACTGGATCAAGAAAGAAATAAGAAAGAAAAATTAAAGACTTCCTAAAATTCGATGAGAATGAATATACAACACACCCAAACTTATGGGACACTGTGAAAGCAGTACTAAGAGGAAAGTTCATAGCACTAAGTACACACATAAAGAATTTTGAGAAATCTCACACTAGTGACTTAACAGCACATCTGAAAGCACTAGAACAAAAAGAAACAAACTCACCCAGGAGGAGTAGATGATAAGAAATAATCAAATTGAAGGCTGAAGTCAATAAAATAGAAACAAAGAGAACAATACAAAGAATGAATAAAACAAAGAGTTGGTTCTTCAAGAAAATCAACAAAATAGACAAACTAACCAAAAAGCAGAAAGAGAATATCCAAATTAACAAAATCAGAAATGAAAAGGGAGACATAACAACAGACACTGAGGAAATTCAGAGAATGATTAGGTCATACTTTGAAAACCTGTACTCCACAAAATTGGAAAAGTTAAAAGAAATAAACAATTAAATCAAGACCAGATAAACAATTTAAATAAATCTATAACCCCTAAGGAAATAGAAGCAATCATCAAAAGTCTCACCAAAAGGGGGGAAAAAGCCCAGGGCCAGATGGTTTCAGTGCAAAATTCTACCAGAATTTCAAAAAGCTATCTCCAATACTCCTCAAGTTTTTCCACTCAATAGAACATAAGAAACACTGCCAAACTCTTTTTATAAGGCTAGTCGCCCTGATACCAAAACCACACAAAGATGCAACAAACAAAGAGAATGACAGACACATCTCCATCTCCTTCGTGAACACTGATCCAAAAATATTCAATAAAATACTGGCAAACCAAATCTAAGAACACATCAAAAAATCATCTACTATGATCAAGTATGCTCCATCCCAGAGATACAGTAATGATGCAACATACAAAAATCTGTCAATGTAATTAATCCATCATATAAATAAACTGATAGAAAAAAAAACACATGATCCTCTCATTAGATTCTGAAAAAGTCTTTGACAAATTTGTACACCATTTCATGATAAAGGTCTGGGAGAGATCAGGGATACAATCAACATAGCTAAATATAATAAAGGCGATATACACCAAGCCAACAGCCAACATCAAACTAAATAGAAACTCAAAATGATTCCACTAAAATCAGGAACAAAATAAGTCTGTCCATTCTCTCCATATTTATTCAATATAATACTCAAAGTTCTAGTTAGAGCAATAAGACAACAAAAGGAGATCAAGGGGATACAAATTGAAAGGGAAGAAGTCAAACTTTTGCTATTTACAGAGGATATGATAGTATACATTAAATGAGCCCAAAAAAAAAATCTACCAGGGAACTCCTACAGCTGATAAACACCTTCAGTAATGTGGCAGGATACTATATTAACTCAAAAAAATCAGTAGCATTCCTATATACAAATTATAAATAAACTTAGAAAAATCAGAGAAGCATCACCCTTTACAATAGCAACAAATAACATAAAATAAGTTGGGGTAACTCTAACCAAACAAGTGAAAGACCTGTATGACAAGAACTTTACGTCTCTGAAGAAAGAAGTCAAAGAAAATATCAGAAAATGAAAAGATCTCCCTTGCTATTGGATAGGTAGGATTAACATAGTAAAAGGGGCCATCTTACCAAAAAGCAATCTACAGATTCAATGCAATCCCCATCAAAATCCAACACAATTCTTCACAGACCTCAAAAGAACAATATTCAACTTCATACAGGAAAACAAAAATCTCAAGATAGTCAAAGCAATCCTGTACAATAAATGAACTTCTGGAGTCATCACCATCCTTGACTTCACACTCTACTGTAGAGCTAAAGTAATAATAATAATAATAATAATAATAATAATAATAATAATAATAATAAAAGACACTTGAATCAATGGAAGAGAATTGAAGACTCTGGTACTAATCTATACTACACACACACCTGATTTTTAACAAAGAAGCCAAAATTGTACAATGGAAAAAAGAAAGCATTTTTAATAAATGGTGCTAGCATAACTGGATGCTGACATGTAGAAGAATGCAAATAGATCCACAACTCAAGTCCAAATGGATCAAGGATGTCAACATAAATCCAGTTACACTGAACCTCATAGAAGAGAAAGTCTGAAGTAGCCTTGAATGCATGAGCACAAAAGAACAATTTCTCAATATAACACCAGTAGCACAGACTCTGAGAGCAACAATCAATAAATGGGACCTCCTGAAACTGAGAAGCTTCTACAAAGTCAACAAGACAAAACTACAGCCGAAAGAATGGGAAAAGATCTTCACCAATTCCACATCTGACAGAGGGCTTATTTCCAAAATTATATGAAGAACTCAAGAAACTAGACGTCAGAATACCAAATAATCCAATTAAAAAATAGGGTACAGATATAAACAGAGAATTCTCAACAGAAGACACTCAAATGGCCAAAGACTTTTAAGGAATTGTTCAAATCCTTAGTCATCAGGGAACTGCAAATCAAAGTGACTCTGATAGGTAATCTTACACCTATCAGAATGGCTAAGATCAAAAACACTGACAACAGCCTATGCTGGAGAGGATGTTGAGTAAGGGGAACACTTATACAGCCACTTTGGAAATCAGTATTGTGGCTTCTCAGAAAATTGGGAATCATTCTACCTCAAGACCAAGCAATGCCACTCTTGGGCATATACCCAAAGGATTCTCAATCACATCACAAGGACACTAGCATTCCTAGCAATATTGTTTGTAATAGCCAGAACGTGGAAACAACTTAGATGCCCTTCAACCAAAGAATGGATAAAGAAAATGTAGCACTTATACAATGGAGTATTACTCAGAAGTAAAAAAAAAAAAAAAAAAAAAAAAAACAATGACATCTTGAAATTTACAAATGGATGGAACTAGAAAAAAATCCTGAGTGGGGTAACCCAGACCCAAAAGGACCAACATGTTATTTTTTTACTCATAAGTGGATAGTAGATGTAAAAGCAGAGGATAATCAGGCTACAATCCACAACCCCAGAGAAGCTAGGTATAAAGGGGGACCCTAAGAGGCACACACATAGAGGGCCCTAGGAAGTGAAAACAGTTGAGATCTCCTAAGTAAACTAAGAGTAGGTAGAAGGGAGGGGATGAGGGATGGGAATATGCAAGATCAACAAGACCAAGTTGAGAGAGACCAATGAAAGAGATATCTTGGTAGAGAGAGCCATTATGGGGCTAGGTAGAAACCTGGTGCTAGAAAACTTCTCAGGAATCTACAAGGATGATCCCAGCTAAGACTTATAGCAGTAGTGGAGAGGATATCTGAATGGGCCTTCCCCTTTTATCAGATTAGTGACTACCTAATAACCATCATAGAACCTACATCCAGTAACTAATGGAAGCAGATGCAGTGATCCACAGCCAAGCACTGGGCTGAGCTCCTAGAGTTTAGTTAAAGAGAGGGAGGAGGGATCATAAGAACACAGGGTGTCAAGACCATGATGGGAAAAACCACAGAGACAGCTGACCTGAGCTAATGGGAGCTAATGGACTATGGACTGACAGCTGGGGAGCCTGCATGGAACTGAACTAGACCCTCTGAATGTGAGTAACAGTTATGTGGCTTGATCTGTTGCGGGAGGCCCTGGCACTGGCACTGGCTTATCCCAGGTACATGAACTGGCTTTTTGGAGCCTACTCCCTATCCCTATGGTGGGATACC